>NC_140477.1:33857591-34172591 GCF_051167445.1 Perissodus microlepis
TAATTTGCTAAAATCAAAAACTCAGAACAAAATGTAAGTAGCATCGTGCTCTGATTGTACTTAATCTACTTAGAATCAGTACAATCGTAAAAGATTTAAGTATCAGAAGGGCTATAATACATTATTTGCAGTACAGCTTTCGGGAACGGCCTCCATTGGCTCATTTTACAGTGATTCTGCAGTTTTTCCTCTAGAGGGCGCGCTTTCCCTTCATATGAATAGTATTTTACTGGGAAATTCAAGAGAAACACTTGATTTCCCTTCCTGTCACAAGACTGCCTATCCCACTCATTTGTGTGGTCAGTGAAAGTGAGTCATGATGGGAATCATTCCAAAACGTACGTGTGTGTGTGTGTGTGTGTGTGTGTGTGTGTGTGTGTGTGTGTGTGTGTGTGTGTGTGTGTGTGTGTGTGTGTGTGTGTGTGTGTGTGTTATTTGATTTTAATCCACCACCAGCATGAGTTCAAAGCGATTGTGAGTTCAGATTAGATGGCATTATGAATTTAAGAGGACACACTGATCTCGACACAGACAGACTACAAGACGGTCAGACATACAGATTAACCGTGACCGCACACACACACATAAATGACTGGGGACACAGATAGTATGTGCTACTTAAATTACCATGTAGTTTAATCTACTCATACAGTGTAGTGTTTTTGTTTGATGCCTATCCTATATTTCAGTCCATCTTCATTTCAATATACTTTAATAAGGATTTCTATATTTATCGAAAGGCATAGATTTATATTTAACAATATCATCTAGCCCAGATTATACCTACAAAATATAGACCTGCAAGAAGTTAAAGGAAGAACCTAGACCTCTGACCAGATCAGGTAGATGGTTGAGATCTGTAATGAGGGGCATTTTGCTGGCATGTTTTGGATCCAGATGTCTCCTTATAAAAATAGTTATTTGTTCATCTTTATCTTATTAGCAAATATTTGTATTATGATGGAAACGATATCTTCCAAGGTGCTACCGACTGCCCTGAGGGCAGGCAGAGAAGGGATTAGCTACTGAATGGTTTGGATATGATACAATGTTAAATGCTATGGCGTGCATAGTCGTCAGACTTTTACCCCTGAAATGACAGTGATGGGAGATTATGGCCAACATGTTAGACAGCCCTCTCCACGTGCTTAGTCAAACCATTAAATCAGGGGATGGAAAAATCAACCATTCCAGAAACATGAAGCTGTTTGGGCGGAACGTGCTGGCCCAACACATTATTAGTAACCTGTAATTTGTTTTGTTTTTTAACTGTGTAAACTCTTTATACTGCAGCATAACACTTTTTGTTAACAGTTAAGATTTAAGACATTTTCACTCTCTTGCCAAAAGTTAAAGGAAACTCATACCACAATAATAATAATGTCACAATAATGTTTATACCTTTAAGTGTGCAGCTAGAGCTAGTGTCCAATTGCAAAGCATTTCAAATGTCATTTATGGAGTTTGTCATAAAGGTCAAGTCTATTTTATTTACACTATGCACGTCATAAGTATATCATGCAACACCTGAACTTTGTTTAGGGGTTAAAAACTGTTAAAGCTACTTTAAAAACTATAAAACAGGCCAGGAGCCAGTTAGCCAGGTTAGCTATCTCTCGTGTAAGCATTAGTCATAAGCTAAGAGGAGCCACTGGCTGTAACTAAATATTTAGGCTACTATGTTCATATATATGTAATAAGCAATTTACTTTTTCAAAGAATTACTCCTGTTACAGCTCAAATCCTCACTATATAACCAACAGGTCTCAATTAGCATGTCTAGCTTAGCTAACAAAATATAGTAAGGAAAGCATTTACATTGTGGTAGGAACTGCATCGTATTCAACATTTTGAATTTGTGGTGTGAAAAGACAAGAACAACATGTCAGAGAAACAGAAGTGTGCCCAGGTGATATGTGTCAGTCAGCAACCATGATGACACATAAAACACGATGACAGCAGTGTTACAGGTGCATCACAGCAAGGCTAGCATTTAGGTCAGCTGCTCTGAGGGAAATTCACAAGCCTTTTGCTGGTCATGTGGTTATGATTCTATCACTATGCAACTGGGAAATATCAATACATTCAGACATAGATACAGAGGCAACAAATATATACACTTTCACTTGCTGCTAATTTTTTATAGGTAAAAGTACTCCAATAATTTACCTTGATTTACCAAACTGAAATAGAAATGATTGCTGGTTATATTCACATTAGACATAAACACTGGTCAGCAAGCATGTGTATGAACCTGTTCGCTGGTCATTCAACACACCAGCCATGCAATCACTTCATATTTCACACTGACTATAATGGACCAAATTATAAAGAGAAATAGCACAGGTTTAGAGTAAATGACAGCTTCCAAGACTTGTTTTATCTTCATAATTCATACTTGTGTAATTCTGAAAACAGCAAAACAAAAAGTGAAGTGAAACCATTGCAGTGCATTATCCAGTCAACCATGTGACACCAAGCAAAGCAGATGATACACTGAAATTACCAAATTGACCATCATTATTATCATTATTATTATTATTTAGAATTATGTGTACATTTCCATTAGCCTTAGATTGCATTCTCCTTGGTGATGTTTTGGGTTGTCAAGAGCATTTCATGCATGAATCAACTCATCTTTGTATTAAATGTCACTTATTTTCTCTGTAAGATAAAGTGAAAAGATACAACAAAAAACACTGAAGCGTTTTCCCAGCACCACATTTGTTTAGTGTGAATGTGTCCTTCACTGGCTACTCTGTAACTCTCTCGGCCATGTCTTGCACTATCTGTTGCCTGCAATTTGAGGCTTTTTCATCTTATGTAACATAAAATCGAAGTCGACTTTGTGTTCATTTGAGACACTGTAGTACAGCCTGCTAATACCTGACCTTCAGCAGCTCTGATATTAAGAATTACATCAGTTTTACATTTTATCACAATTGACTATTGTTACTATTTCTAACTACTGGATTGAAGTCTCGGGACAGAAACTGTCTTTCTGGCAAAACTTCAAATAATGCTGTGTCGTTGACCGCACCTCAGCCAGTTATGTAGGAAATCAAGGTGTTGCCTTTGACAAGTGACATTCAGAAACCTTGCACATGTCATCATGTTTATCCCAGGTATGTACCTGTGGGCAGAGAAGAAACTGGATCTTTGAGATGCAGTATCACCATTGATATTCTCAGAATATTTGAACAATTGAGTTCAAGAGCAGATCATATATGTTAATACAGTATGCCTCTTAGAATTTTGCAATGTTTGCAATAAAAGAAAAAACTTACTTTTTTAGTTTTAAGTCAGTGTACTAATTTTTAACTTTGTTAAGTAGATCAAGACTTGAAACCAAATGTTTAGTTTACGTGTTGGTCTGTGCTATGTTTGATGTACTTAATTCCCCATATAGGGATCGAGGTTATCTTAGTGAGCCATGTAACCTGACTGTTAAGAGGATATTCAGCAGCTAAGAGCGTATACTGTCATGATATGTTCCTTAATAGAGATGCTCTCACAAAGTCCATCAAAGTGCATGTCTCAGACTTAGGCTCCAAAGTCTGAGACATGCAGCAATCGTTTAGGTCAGTAAATTAACCACCTAATTAACCCCCTGAGGCTTAAGACGTCATCAGTGACAACCCCAACCTGAAACCTCAACTTGTTTCTCCAAGAATTATCCACGTCTTGTCAATTAAAGGATGAAAAAACACTTGAAACATGAGACACAACGAAAAAGTTTGCTTTTCTCTAAAATATCAGGTCAGGGTTACCAGCCATGATGACTTTGAGCTCACAGGGTTAACTGAATAGAGGATAAATCAGAAGATAGATTTGTAAAGAAATGGATGTGTTTGTATCGTTAAAAACTCCATTCAGATTTTCCACTTCCAAGGATCAGTATAAAGCAGTGTAAAATACAATTAGAACTGTCCTCCAGGTGAGGACAGAGGATCAGGGAGTTTTAGTTTCCTGGACTTAATCCACCTGCTGTGACGCTGGGGGACTCGGGCATCTACCCACAGCTTAACAAATGTTGCAGCTCCTGTTAGCATTGGGTCATTTGGTTGTTGGCCAGTCTTTTGAATTGATTTTAACAATTGAATTTGTTTTTTACTTTTATCTATAGACCCATTGTAGGTAACTGAAGAAGGTAACAGTGGACCTTTGACCACCCTGAGGTTATATTGCTACTACTTCTAAAATCAACATCATTGGTGATGACCCCTAACCAGACCCTAACAATAATACTGGGCAATCACAATATGTAACTTCTGTTTTTAATAAAAAATTGGTTTCCATAATCTTGGAAATGACAGAAGAATGACTAAAAGTATTAAGGTCAGGGGTAAGGTTAGGGTGACCAGCGATGATTGCTTGGCCTTCGGAGGGTTAAAACATGCGTACAAAGGATGTGAGCGTTATACATTAGCATGTGCTTATAGGATATGTTTTTAGAGTTTTGACATTATCAAAAGCACTTGAACACATAGAGAGGCTGGACAATGAGAAAAATGTTTTACCTTTCATACATGATTGCAAAATCAATTGAACTCAACTTGAAACCACTCATATCTGACACCTCATATTTCCTCAACAAGAAAAGCGATAACTGGCTGTACACACTACGAGGTTACTGAGGGTGAGCCGAAATTTCTAAAGCCTTTACGTTTGTGGAAGGGAATTGTTCAACACTGGAAACAATGAAACTAAAAATATCCAAACCGGTTGCAAAACGTACTGCACAGTGACAATCATCACTTATTTCAGCATCATCAAAGGAACCTGATTCCTCAATACAGCACAGCATTCCTGTGAATGCTTCCTCAAATATAACAATATATCGTTCCCAAGCACAATGCAATTTTGCAATGAATCTGACTAATTTGAAGATTTTTAGTGCTCTGACGCAAAGAGCCTAGCAAACTGGAGGTCAGGTTAGGTATCGCGTATTGTGGTGTCAAGTATGAGCAATGAAACTGAACAAATCACAGAGTGTTTGAGACACACAGTTCTCATAGTAATGCCTTCCTGACCTTGATGCTCAGACTCAGACGTTTCCCATTACCAGACTTTATTCTAAGTGCTTTCTAAATATCATGCGCGCACACACACACACACCAGTGGATGCATCAGGGACTATTTGGGGTTTCCTATTTTACCCAAGGACACTTCAAACAAGTGACCATCCATCTGCTACACAGTCTCCTACGTTCTGAGCCACAGCCAGCCTAGATGCAAACATTTAAAATACAGTTCTTGTAAATTTAGGGAGTAATCTAATTTATTTTCAAAATAACCTATGTTTGTTTCTTCTTCCTTTAAAACTGCCATCCATCGCTTCCTTTTTCTACTGTATCCTATTATGTACCATTAAGAGCTGGTATATATTTTTAGATACTAAAACTGACTCCCTAAGTTTGGGCGAATTAGATGGTAAATGTAGGGAAATTGCATAAGTCACAGGCTGAATTGTGAAGTGCTACTGTGTTTCGAAACTATTGAAACTCTGGCAAACGCTTAAGAATCACCTTATCTCATATTAGCTTTTTACACTAGTTCTCCTCAGTGATTAGTCAATGTGTGCAAAAAGGACATGAAAGGTAACCGAAAAAGTCTGTGTTTTTTTGCTTTTACTTTCTATATTGTTGTAAACTATTTATGCAATCTCACTTTTAAGAATTACAGAAGACAAGTTTCCGGCATGCAAGGATGCCTAACATGTATTTTCTTTATAAGAAAAGGAGACTTTCAAGTTAGTTCCATTTTTAGTAGGTGCTAAAGTAAATTGTGAAAGTGGCACATTTCTAATTTTGAAATATTTCCTTTGACTTGTTCTTAACCAGGAAATAGCTGAAGAAATGGCTGTAAAATCTTTGCACAAGAACTTGACCTGTATGAAGACTATCCTTTTTTCTAAAAAAAAAAACCAAAAAAAACAAAGCTATCTAGTTTTTTAAAAAGTACTGTAAGTGCTTGGTAACTTTATTTATTTATTCGGTATCAAACCTGTAGCGGTTTTGGGCTCTAAAAAATTTTATTTTAATTATTCAGGTTTATTTATTTGCTTGTCATTCTGGAGTAGGAGTACCTCTGATGCCCTTGTCACTCAATAAGCCTGAAGAAATGTTATTTCAACAACTTTCCAAAAAAATATACATGTATTACACTCAAGACCATAAGAGTTAAAGGTACCTTTTGTTATTACCTGGTATAAATCTTAATAAACCTTCACCATTAGAGGGCAGTGTTTTAACAGAAAATTTTAATGAATTTGTAAGAACATCCTAGGTTCGCATCTCCTTGTCACCTGGGACAGTTTTGTGTGGATACTGCGTGTCCTCCCACAGTCAATGCTCTGAGACCCCCTCAGTTTAGCTGTATCATGGTAATCACATGCTGTGTTTATATTTTTTCTGAAACACATCCCAACAAAATGCTAACTCAGTATTTTAACTGTCAGAGGTATCAGATATTTAAGACTTTTGATTCAAGGCTAACACTGCAGCTTACTTAACAATTAATTTTACGAGTCTACAAAAAGCATTGTAAATCCAGCTTTATGCTCCACAAGCTCCACTCCCCACAAGCCACCTCAAGTTATGAAAACCTACTCCGATGTTCACTCTTGGTTTGTTCCTGTTTTTATCTGCTCCTGTTTTACTTTCCTTTGTTTTTTTTGTAACTGTGTATCTACAGATGCTACTCCCATTGTTACCTGTCCTATTTATTACTGACAAACCCTACCAAGATAATGTCAGTGTTTCTTCTTATTCACTATCGTTCTTATTTTTCACTCAAACTGGCAGACTATTGGTGTGTTTCACATTAAGTCAGAAGACGGAATTTCCCAGTTGGAATTTTGATCAATTTTCACTGTTAAATAGGATTTCCTACTCAGAAAGTTGGAGCAGCTCCACCAACCCCGGGTTAGCAATCCAAGATGGCGGCAATGAATGTGATAAAACTGTAAAACATTTAATCTGTCCTGCTACTGTTGAATATTTGTGACTCTCCAAAGAAGCCATACGCAGAGCATTTACATGCAAGAAAGTGTAAAAAGAATTGCACTCTATTGCTAGGGAATGGCTCGGGCTTCCCTGTCCTATACTTATGTGTCGCAGCAGTGTTAGTGAAGTAACCCCTCAACTTAAGATACTCTCAGCATAAACATCCTCCGCACTTACATAAGGTCATTAACTAAAATCCTGAAGCGTAAACAGCGTGTTGCTGTTGGTACACAAAACAAGCAGGTGGCACAATTGGCTCCCTGACCATGGGTTCTTGGGACTTGTGACATAAGGCATCTCACTGCTCTCATTGTGTTCACTTTCCTCTGTTATTTGTTTGTATATGTAATGCAGTTTCGTTTGTTGTTGAACCCATTATGCTTTGAAAATGTGACCTAAACACAGTTCATAATCATAACAGTTGTTCTCACTTCCACTGTAATTTTCCTACACTATCTGGTTCGTCATGTAATTCGTGGACTTGGCCTGACTCTGTGCTTTGTTACAAGTTTGTCCACATATACACAGACCCAAACATGAACACAATAGCTGGGGGCCGAGCAGAATGAATGAGCTCTTAGTGTACTGAGGATACGTCACCTTGTCCGGCTGGGTCATAGAGGCAAATCCAATTCATTCCAGTACTTTTCCTCTCACTAAGTACACAGTGAGTCCTGTCTAAACATAAGCTGCTGCCCAGTTTATTCTACATACTCAAGCTGGACAATCTGAGGGTCCTTATTGATGAAATGGTACTTTTCTGTGTTTCTTGAAATAATTACATCACCACCATTTGTGACCAATGTCAACTGCAATATCTTTGTTTTGCCCTAAGAGATAGTATCATTGCACACACACATTCACTGTTTGTGCGGACATATTTTAGAATGATAATCAAGTAAAATAAAGATTATGAAAAGGTTATCAAAGGTCATATTTTTTTTTTTTTTTTTTTTTTTAAAACTTGTTTAAATATTCACTGGCACACACTGGAATGTTTGCCATTGTGATATCAACTGTACTTTTAGCTATGCAAACATTTTCTAGACACCAAAATAATCTCACACCTCACTGAATGCTTTGACCAAACTATGCCCAAGCAGCTGTGGATTTCTCGCTCTAAGCCCAAGTACTGAACTACTTGATTCTGGTCCAATATTAGTTTAAAAACAGCTGACTTGGCTTACAGGAGCCAAGTGTCCATGCCATATGTCTATATATCCAAACAGATTAAATTAAAAAAAAAATTTTTTTTTTTTTTTTGAAAGATGTTGCCATTTTCCGCAGAGGTTTCCATAAAAAGAGGAAGGATATGTCATCCTTTTTCACCAGAATATGAACTGTCACTTCTGCATTAAAATTTTAAAAAGAAAATTGAAATCATGTTTTTTTTTAATCATTTTAGTCACTTGGAACTGGTGATATATCTCCTTTATACAGCATTTAAACTATGTGTATGACTATTGGACAGTCAGATAGAGCAGCGGTTCCCAACCCCGGGGTCACAGTCCGTGAGTCGTTTGGTACCGGGCCGCGAGAGGCTCAGGTGTGAAATTTATGGTTTTCATTGTTTTTATCGTTAGCTCGGTTTCCCTGGGTTTTTTCCCATGTTGTAGTTGTGTGTCTTATTTTGAAAGAAATATTTACCATAATTACCAGAGAGCATTAAGGGGCAGAAAGGAGGATGTTACTCTCAATGCTGTTTCAGGAGGATTCTGCTAATAAAGTTACACAATTACACAGTGAATTCGCGTTTATTTGCGTTTATTATTATATTGACAAAATACCACAGTTTTTGTCTTGGTCGTATCATTTTATTTTGTATTTTCAGACCGGTCCGTGAAAATATTGTCTGACATTAAACCGGTCAGTGAAAAAAAAAAGGTTGAGATACAGAACAGAAGGAAGACCTGAATGAGCGCTTAGCGTTAGAGATACAACGTAAAAAAGTTGTTGTTAAGCACTTTGTGATCTTTATCTAGAAAGGTGCTATATTAAAAAAAAAGATTTACTTTTAGATTAATACAGAGATTGAAGGGAAGACAGGACCACTTATGTTACCACTTAATGAGACACAGCTGGAGGTAATTATGACAAAGACAGGGGAGAAATAAAACTGAAGAAGCACCGGGGCTAACACAGAGAGACAGACAACCACTAAATTAAGTCACTGATTTCAGTTGACAATAGTGATAAAGACAGTGACTCGACAATCTAATGCTACTAGAGTTAAGGAACAGAGACTGCATCCACTTTGTTTCGTAAGTCTTTTTTTATGTGGTTTTTATGTGATACTAAAATGAAAACATGACTTTAGTGCATCAAGCTGTACTCGAACATTTTCACTCAGACAGGTTCACATTTATGATGAACCCTCATGGTGAAGCTGTGGTTTCTTCACTTTGTGTGTGTTCTCATGTCAGGATTGTGTTTAGACACGCCAGATTTAAGTGATTTCTTTACAATTTTCACACTTAGAATTACTGCCAACAAAAACGTTTCTGAATGACCTCACAATACTTTGCTAGGAAATGGACAGTATTGTTTCTAGGCATCGGGCAGTTCTCACTGTGTCACTGTTTGACTAGAGCTCCAGCATTAGTTTGTAATTTGAAAACTTAGGGTGAAGGCACAGTAATGCATACATAGCCAGACAAAGTGTCTACAGTGATCAGTCGGACTAATGAACTCAAGATGTCTCAACCTCAGAATCTTGGCAATGTTACATCAGCAGCTCCACCCTGTGAGATTAAAATAAGCCTATCGGTTTATTTCTGCTGCTAAGCAATGACTATGAGAAGGTGCATGTTGGCGCTTTCTTTTCTTCCTCTCCTTGACCAAATAAGTGGTTTGGTCACCCTGTTGGTATCGAACTATTTAATGCTCAAGTGCTGCTTTGACTTCCCATAAGTGACATTACCCCGCCTTGCTTTTCTCTCTCTCTTTCCTGAGACTACATGAGCCTCAGCACATCACTCTCTAGCATCCAATATTAATGTAGAGTGGAAAGGAGAAAGAGGTGGGGGAGGATGCGGAGATAAACTGAAGGAGGGGCGTGCTCAGGTGAATGTGACCTCGCTTACCTCACCAAGTACTCATCCTTAAAACTTTTTCCCCTGATTGCTTTTTTCCTTCACACCTTGCCCCTCCTCCTTTTCACACCATCTCTTCTCTCCTCTGTTTTCCCCTTTTGTTTGCTTTTTCTCTCCACTTCAGGCTTCACCATCTGGCTTCTCCTAACTCTTTCCCTCTGCTTTTTCTGATAGCTTTCTTTATCACTCATCCCACTTTCTACTGTCTATCCTAATGCTGTCATGTCTGCACACCTGGATGATCCTTTTACTCATCAAATTGCGAGCCATTAACTTAGATGATATTTACATAGATCCAGTACACTGATATGTGGAAGTAATCTTCTGTTGTCTAATAATGTCAGAAGAACTCTTGGGTGATAAAGCCTGTTCAGTATCACTTCCTTATTCCAGCTTTCTTTTTCATTAAAGCAACTCAAGTGTTTGTATTCAGAGTGTACTGTAAATACTTTTTGATCAGGTTTAGTTCAATTTAGTTTTATTTATATAGTGTCAAATCCCAACAGCAGTCGCCTCAAGGTGCTTGAAGTTAAATACTCCAACAATAATACAGAGAATATCCAAACAATCAGATAACTTCCCATGAGCAGTCATATGTTGGCAGTGGGAAGTAGAAACTCCCTTTTAACAGGAAGAAACCTCCAGCAGAACAAAGCTCACAAATCAATAATCATTAACTATCTAAAGATGAAATCGGAACTCAGTTGTGTGCTTTTTGGTTTCATATGTAGCTATTTTTGACTTAATTTGTTTAAAAAATGTACATTTTCATTTTCTATTATAGTCAGTCAGACGCCAACTTCTCTTTAAATCCCTACTTGCATAATTATGCTCTTCATTCTGTGAAAACAACATCCTGATTTCATTTCCAGTCAGGTATGCTTGCTGCATCCCACCACTCTCACTGTACTTCCTGTTGTTGGTGTACACTAGTAAATATAGGCATTATGACAGAAACAAAACCAACTTCCTAATGTGTATTTCTGACTAGTGTATCCTTCTGCAGAACCTTCACTATATTGTTACATTATAAGTCATCAATTCAAAGAAACCTCAAAAAACACAAGTCAAGCCAAGTCAATTTATTTAAAAAAAACAGCAGGTGATGGCCAAAGTCCTGTATAATTAAAAGAAGAAATCAGCAATTAAAAAATAAAAACATCAATGTGTTTAAATGTCAAGGAATAAAACAGAGTTTTCAAACAGGTCTTGAAGATGTTTAGTGTTAGTGAGGTCCTAACTGTTCCAAGCTGTTCCAAAGTTTAAGGGCAACTAAAGTAAAGGCCTCTGTGACCTCCTTAATGGAATAATCTGCTCAATTCTCAGTTCAGTTCAGTTTAATTCAATTGTATTTATATGGTTCCAAAAAGACCAAAAATACAGTCGTGGAAATGTTTGTATTTAAACATGCCTAATAAATATTACCCTCTCATTTTTTACTTTTTTTTTTTTTTTTTTTTTTTGTCTTTAAAGTAGAGATCAATTTACAGTGGTGTACCGGTCATGACCCCCATCAACATACTGATTTTCTATTACTGTTTGCCTTACTGGGAGCTCCCACTAAACAATGTCTCATCAGGGCCTGCTTTTCTTTACATTCATTGACATAATTCCATATTTACCCAATTTAATCATCCCAGCTCAGGGTCCAACTTAAACCATATCTCTGACCTTATAGTTTTCTAATCAAAGCGTGGTCATTGAGGTATATAATAGAATAAAAGATACATGAAATTTTTGAAAACCAAAATAATAATCCTGAGACCATTAGTAGTTTGGAGATCAAATTCACCTTCTTGTTCAGAAAGAAACACAAATAATGCAACATAGAGAATAGAGTGTCATCCACATTTACTGGAAACAAAAGTAAATTGAGGATGTGCAGTGTAGGGTAAGTTTTACATTAAAGATTGTCTTACACTGTGTGACAAGAGTGTGACAAAACAACTTTTTTAAAAAAAAACAAAAAAAAAACAAAAAAAAAAACTGGTGACTTAAAACAAAACCAAAATTCATTTTTGCCATGTTTTATGTTACTGGAAATGAAAAGAGAACATTTGTTGAGTAATAGAAGTTAGCGTAAGTATTCTAAAAGCATTGAATATGGTTGGGGGGGAAAGGTGCTGCTTTTGTGTCACATTGTATCTACCAGTGCCATGTGACACAGACGAAACATTAGGATGACTCACTACAGTAAAAAAAATATATTTTGTGAGGCCGATGCAACTTTGCAGAGAAGCACGTAAAAGGACTATTATTCCACCATCAGTGTAATCGGGGATAACACATGCTCTATTTAATCTACTCAGCTCCATTCAAGGCCTGCTGAAAGACTTATCCTCTCCATTCAGCGCAAAATCTCCCTGTCAATGGCTTCTCTACAAAGAGAGAGGGATGAGTTTTCACTCCCCTGCACAAATAATGCAGGTAATGCATTCTTTACTGGACAGAAACAGAAAACACAAATTCAACTTTACCCTGAGGGTGGGTGTGTATGATAAAATACTGGCTAATTCTTACCACTAAAACAGATATCTGTGTTAATACACATCAAACTATCAACTAATAAAACTTGATTTAGACCTCTGTGGGAAATCTTACGTCGTAAGTGGAAACTGAACCCTACACCACAAGCTTCCACACCATTCAAGCCATTGTGGGCTGCATTGACCTGACATATAGTTACATTTCTCAGGAGGTCCACATCAGGTTACATAGAAGGTTACAGCGTAGGGTCAAAAGAGTTTCCATTTACGAGATAAGTTAAGCTGAAGCATAATTCACGTTTAAGCATCCCTGTACCTTTCTGCAAGGACTGTTATATAATAATGGATTGCATTTATCCAACCCCCTGAACCACGGTCGACCAACGTCTTCTGTTCTTCATAAAAAGTAGTGTGTTTATTTGTTTGTTGAAGCCTGAGTATTCTAAAACTTAATTTGGCCCATTTAGGTAAAGAGTGGCAGGGTCTGTGGAGCGCAGGGCCAGAGTTTGTTGTAAGATGCATTTTGCTGGTAGAGCCGCTAAACTTCCACTCTCAAGCCCAACCAAATCCCAAACACTGATGTACCCCCGCAAGAATTTGATTGCTGATGACCAGCAGTCATAAAAGCATAAAAGTTTATGTACTGACAGTGTTGCAATCCACGCACAAAGGTATGTGTCTGCGCTGTCAAATAACAGAATAAATTTTTCCACCTCTTAAACATCAGTGCTGTAATCCTATCTTAAAAAGGTTCTGGTTCGATCTCAAATATGTTTATGAGAGGAGCAGCAAGAGGAGATAGGGCTAAGGTCCAATAGTCAAGTAGTCAGTCTATGTAGTAGTCCAGTAATAATATACAGTACTATGAGAAAGATTTGAACCACTTTTTCACTGTATTGAATATAACAGTACATTAAACCAGGAAATATTGAACATATGAGAATACAAAAAGGTTATGCATGTCTCACTTTTTTTAATTGGTTGTGCAATAGTTGCAAACAGACAGCCATGCAATATTTAGTGTTTACACCATTTATGTAACTTTTATTCCTGTGGTATCATTTGCTTCATCAAGAGCTTATTTGCCTCTGGACGTCACAGCGCATAATCGTCCCTCTGTCTTTCCAGTGTAAAGAGTGAAGTCCATTACATCAGAAGTATGAGCTTAGTTTTTAGAAAATCTGCAGGGTGTGAGTATGATCCCAGATTAATATGTGCAAAATGGCAAACAAAAACCTCCAGCGGGTAATAAAAAAAAAAAAACAACATTGAAGGGACATCTTGAAGAGATGTTTGCAGAGAATCACCTATCATATCTTAATTTAATTAAGAGAATTTTATTTCCCCATAAATAATAATGAAGTGTGTGTGCACTGTTTTTGCCATTAAACATTTTAGTAAAGCTTGCTTGCACTCGGGGCATGTTCAACAATTTTAAACACTTTCAGATTACTTTTAGTGACTTAGCTTAGACTTTTGAATGACAGTCATTACTTCACACCATTAAAAACCTTTTTTTTTTTTTCCCATAACTTTCAGCTATTCACTAGTCAACTACACAAAATCTTTCCATATACCTGGCTGCAGAAGCAGAAGCAACCCCTGGCTGTAAATCACTGCACTTTTGAGTCTACCTGGGTCATCGAGTTCATACAATGTGTGTGTCTCTGTGATTCTGCATGCACACTCTGTATGAAACAAGATTACTTTGGGCTCAAGTGGGACAGGGACACATGAGTAAGAACTAAGCAGGACAAGCTGCTGAGTCATGGGTAAGACAGAGTGAGACATGATGCCCGGTCACCTGATGATGATGAATCAGTCTGTGAAAGAGTGTTAAAAAATGTCACCTGTCCTCTTTTTATGCTTATCTCAACTGTCCACATTCAAGTAAGATAATAAGTTTTGAGTAGATTGCTCAGCCTTGATCAACTAGGCCAGTCGGTATTACTGCCTTTGTAACCTGGCTGATTGGGATCACACACAATCCTTCGTCAGCGCAGCATTAGACGGCTATTTGTGGAGCTGCTAGCTTAGTTCAGACTGTTAATAACAAGACCACATACCATTCAGATGCCTGACACAGCAACTCCTCTCTCCCACAGAGATTACAGACAACACACATGTAAACACACACACCGGGCTAACCATGACTACCAGTGGCAAGCCACATGCAAGTTTGCTTCAGTCTGTGCTTGCCAACGCAACACATAGTGAGACTCCGGAGCCTTGTCATTAAATTCACATCTCAGTCAAGCACGAGGCAATAACATGGGGAGGGGGGGGTCAATTAATATAATAAAATGTGAGCAAACGTGATGCAAAATGCTGATTATTACTAAGGAGAAAGCTTGAATAGGTAAAGTGTACCAATGTGAGCGACAACAACATGCAAAGATACAATGCAAAGTAGGTTTTAGAGTTTCACTGCCTGTGAGTGCTGAGGAAGCCAGTCAGTGTGTGTGTGTTTGAGAGGGAGGCGGAGCACCAAGTGGTGTACCTGACAGCAGTCACATAGCCACTCTGCCCACAGGATGACCAAACAGAGCCAAAACACTTGGTCTGCCCATGATTCAGACATGGGGAAATACCACATCCAGCTGGCAAATATAATGTGTGCGACACAGTGGCAGGAGAGAGGCAAATATAGGAAGGGAGAAGCATCTAGTATGACAAATGTTTAGCTCATATTAAAGTGAATTTTAGTAACTTATCAAGCGCATCAAGGCTAAAACAATAATCCAAACTACTGACATGCGTTTCTGATTTTAAGCTGTTGGTAACTCATCAAGTCTCATGAGCTCATAAGTGGTAAACAGAAAATGTGGAAATTTGCAATATACTGTGGTGATTTTTGCACATTTTGCACACATTTTGAATGAAGTCCTTTTTCAACTGCATGCCTTTGCTTAGCAGCAGCTAAGCCAGAATTTTCCATCTGCCAGGAGCACATTTAGATATCAGGAGGCAATAAAACTCAGTCATTTACTTATGGAAACTAGTTGGAAAAGACGGACCTCAAACCAACTCCTACTTTGCGTATCTCAATGGAGATATTGTGTCATCTGCACAAATAAATATTTTTGTACATAAACCCAACTTATTAACTGAATAATAAGGATCTATGGTGATGATGCAAAGGTAGTGATCGAAGAATAATTTCCTGAAAACATCCGTGCAGTTCTAATATCCCTGCGGCCATAAAAAATAAAATCATTTTAAACAATGCTTCACAATAGTGATGGCTAAGAAATGCTCTGAAGGACTCTGGTAACAGCCTAATTAAGCTTTTTGACGACTGGCCCTTAAACTGAGGTGAATCATTAGCATACAGGCTTAGATCAAAGGTCACAGATCCATTTATGTGCTGAACAAGTAGCACTTCTAACGAAGGGTGTCTACTGCAGATGGTTATTTACCATTCTAACCAGCAGTCTGACGACTGTCTTGTCATAGAAAATAAAATGAACAATTTGTACTTCACTTTATAAAAAATGCTCTAATGTATGAGGTCTCATTTATGCCAATAAAATACTTCTATTCTATTGTCTACTGTCTACTTCGCTTGGGACAAAACTATGTCAACAACCAATGTTTTGTCAGTTGTCCTGACAAAACATTTGTCTGTGCAAATTCAGCTTTTAGCTTCAGTCATTGTTGAGCTGTTTCCTGTCGTCGGCCTGCGCCTTTCTGTGTCCTCATGTGTCGTTTTTCTGTATTGTTATGAATGCTGTCCTCAGGGGCCCTTTGTGCTCTTCTTTAGGGCATTCTGATGAGTCGTTTAAATGTGTTGCTGTCTTCTTCCTTTGGTTTGGCTGGCGTTGTTAAGCAAGTAGTTGGATTTGAATTTTGCTTGACTGTTTCCTTACAGAATAAGCCTTCAAGGAACCCAGAATAGCTGCACAAAGATCAAGTGAAATCAGCCAATAGTTTCAGCATGCATTATATTGAACAACAATGTAATTTATATAAAATAAATTATATTTATTTCTAATCAACTTAGTTACATCCTGTTTTAAAATTTATTGTATGACTGTGTGTATAATCAGTTATAACTAATGCCCAGTTGTCCAAATGTAAACTACTATACAAAAAATTAAACTTGTTTATGGTTAAAGCAACACATAATGCACAAAGGTGGTACAAATAGAGCTCAAAGTTGAATGAATAAAAGCATGTTTAGCTAAAAGTTTCAATAACAGAAACAACATACACAACATAATTTTGGTACATGTGAACCTCCATATATCAACATGTTGATGTTTAGCAGTGTAATATGACTACTGTGAAGCTGTGGTGTTGTCCATTATGGATCATCCTGACCACCCTCTGCACCATTTACTCCACAGGCAGTGGAGAACCTTCTCTAACAGACCGATCCAGCTCTGCTGACACAAGGACAGTTACTCTGTACAAATGCAACACTTACCATGATAACAGTTCATCACAACACTTAACACACAGCAAGGAAGTTTTGTTGTGCTGCATTGACCACCTAATGTCAGTGAATACTTATTCTGATCTTCACTCAAGTCATCTTAATTCCTGTTTTTCCCCTGCTGATATTGATACATTACTTCATATGTGTATTTAATTTTCAGATTTACTTTGTTGCTTTTGTTTAATCCAGATATTTTTCTCGTATTGTGCAATATGGCACTCTAGTTAGTTATGTCAAGTATACATTTACCTCATCTGTGCTATAGTGTAGCTTTCAGCATGCTAACTCTTGCTGCAAAGCCATTATGCTGGCAGAAATAACTCACGTCATGCTAGCACTGCACTCTGCATTTGTACCATGCCTTCTGTAATTTGTCAAGCAACAATATTTGCACTATTAACTCAACCTTCTTTTAAAAAAAAAGAGAAGTATCAGGCTTATCAGTGCTAGTCATAGCTACTTCCTGAGTCCATTTTAGGCTGATAAGCAGCTTGCAACTCTGTGCAACTCTGACTCATGTGAATAGGTGAGACAGCGAGAACATGCAATGTCATGTGCACATTAGCTCCATAAAAGGAACCAGAGTAGCCTGAGTATTATTGGATATGGGCCAGTGAAAACAAACAGGGTTTTTCCCCCATGAAGTGAATTTAATGGTTCAAGAGGGGGAGGGAGGGAAGGGAAAAAAAAAAAAAAGAAAAAAAAAAAAAAGCACAAAATATAATGTACAGTTCTATCAAAACAGTGTCTTTCCCTCTGAATACTTATTCACAACTACTTAAAAATAAATAAGGAATATAACAAAACACTCTTACAAAAAGAAAACATTTCAAGTATCTCAAGCAAGCCTGATACAGCAGTTTTCTGCACAGGCGTCACACTTTCCATTCAGTCACAACACAGTATTACAAAGAGTTACACACATTTTCATCAAGTCTCCCACAAGGGTTCCAAGTCATCTCCCATACAATGTCACTTACACCATATGTATATGCAAGTACCATATGTACACTAAGATTTACAGAGATATTATTAACAGCACGCATTTTAACAAAAATATAGGTGCTTAACTTTGTGCGTAGCAGATAATGAGAGCAAAAAGAAAATAAACTTGAAGTAACGTTTCCCATCAGAGACATCTCTAATGATCAGCGTGCACTGTGGCACTGAAACTAAATGGAGAAATTAAATATTGAGATGACATGTAGAGTTCATGGGTGAAATGTGGCGCCTCTCAAGTAACGAGTCTGGAGAAAAATGGCGAGAAGCAGCATTAGGCTTGCAAAACAAGCACTACAGGCACTCTACGGCAAAGATCACCTCCATCATTACTGTGCAGTAACATGAAAAACAAACTGACGAACAGAAGCAAAATGTTTCGCCACTGTGCAAAATATTGCTCATTGTGTAGTGTCAACATACAAACCAATCAATTACATAACTTTCAAAAAAAAAAAAAAAAAAAAACATGGAGTACGTGAAAATACAGTGTAAACTAAAGACAAAAAAAAAAAAATTAAAAAAATTCGCTGCATAGTCTTTGGTCTCTCCAAAGCAATAAACCACAATAAATTGGTTTCCATCAGAGATGCAAAAGTTCTATAAAATATTTTTCAAAACAGATTCAATCACAGAAAAAAGGAAAGAAAAAAAAAAAAATTGAGACATTAAATACAATAACTGTGTTTTGAACAGTAAGACGTGCAGCAACTTGTGTCCTGGGCTTTAAGGAGGAGAAAAGAAGTTGATTTTGGAGGTGAACAATTTTACTTTGATGTTGCACCGACTCTTCAATGATCCACATGTCGGTAATGTTTCATTGGCAGGGCTGCAGGATGTCATGGCAACCAGGTGAGCTCATCAGGTTCTGCAAACAAAACAGAAGTTTAGATTCACTTTGTACTGCGGCAGCTGTGCACTACATAGCTACTATACAGATCCATAACAACACAAAAGGCAGCAGTCTTACGCAAAGAGTGGCCAAAGATAGTGTAATGTCTTAACCACACGTTACGTCATGCATGTTTTCTCAGCCCTAATCTGCTCTTTGATATTTTTAGGTGCTGTGAAAACTTGCGTCGAGTTTGCCACTGTGCAAATAGGTGGCTGTGGCTGCATCGCTTTAATCCTTGGGTGATTATGACAACATACGCACAAATGCACACACCCTGCACTGTTATTCATGCTTTTCCACTGCACCAGCAAATCCTATCCTCATGCCACCAGTGAAGTGTACTGCTGTTGCATACTCATTTAATTATACAATTAAGTTTGTTTACAGATGATTTCGAACATGGCTCCGCTCAGCAAATAAAAACACAGAACAATTTAAGCCAACTCATCCTACTTTGCTGTGGTTGGCAGATTTAAGTAATGCACTGATGTGGCTGCTAGAAGAACTGAAGAAACTGCATAGCCTTTAAAGTGTGTTTACCTTTGAAAGACTAAGAGCGAAACCACCTTTAGATAGTGGAGGATGGTGCACCTTTAAGCAGCACAAGACAGGCCGAGAATAGACCAAAACACACAAAGACAAGAACAGGACAGTCAGCATGAGGATCAGGAGTGTAGTAGTGATGAAAACAGATTGGAATGACAGGAATGCTAAACAAAAACGGAGTTCCCCATGAACTAAGAACTTTCCTTTTCCCGTTGCTTCCACAGGCAGGATTTTGTAATGAATCGTCATTTCCCATTACTCAAGTTTAGATTATAGTTATTATTAATACATTGTTTTTCCTCTAAAACAGTCGAGTACTGTGGAAGTCCGGAAAAAGAAATGTCATTGAATACGACACAGCACACAGTAGAAGAGGCTGACAGAATATCCTGAATACTTACAGGCAAACTTTGCCCAGCCAGTGCTGAAAGGTGTGGAAAAGGAGGAGAGGGCAGAGGGGAAAAAAAAAAAAAAGAAAAAGGACGAGAAGAAGTGTGAGTGAACGCATGCAGAAAGCTGTCAGGAAGGAAATGCATCTGTGACTCGTCACTTCCTGAATACTGTTCAGCTGGATATCCAGCCAAGATAAACAATCTACTTTGCTTGAGTACAAATACACTGCCTCTCAAACTCCACATTATCTTAACACCAACAGCCTAAAAAAAAAAAAAAAGTATAATTTTAAAGGTTTTGATAATCCCACCTGTCCAGGGAGAGTGAGGGGTATGTGTGATGGGCTGCAGAGGGCCAGCGCAGAAACAGAGGGGGGCAACTCCTGGATTGGGGCCTCGTCCAGGTCGTCGATGCGAGGTTTCTTAATGTTGGACTCTGGGCTGGTAAGGGGAGTCACGCTGTTCCTCCTGATCAAGGTGCCAGGACCTCTCTTAACCTCCTGCAGGGAACCAAAACAAACAGACTCGATGGTCAAACACATGCGTGGAGTTTCATGAATAAGGACAATGAACAGCAGCTGCTCAGACACAGGAAGTGACAGTGACTCCAGCTCTCAGAAATGAGCTCCCATTACCTCTGGTCGCTCCCTGTGGGTGTTTACTGCCTCCACATTCAGGGAGATTGACTCCACTTTGCATCCATAAGCAACTGGGGTGAGTTTGAGCACCGTGTGGAGGGGACACTTCAGGTAGGGCATTTCATCTGGAATAACAAATGGCAAGGAAAATATAAATAAAGATTAAAAACACATGCAAGGACACATTTGGATTTGACCTTGAACCCAGGCGGGTTTGTGGGATTTGGAGTACCCACCTGCACTCTTATCCAAGAAGTAGGCCAGCAAGCAGCGCATGACAGCCTGATGGCAAATAACCAACACGTTCTCTTGCCTCTCCAGCTCCATGATGACTGGCTCGACCCGCTGCACAAGGTCCTGGTAGGACTGCAAAGGTAGAAGGGGAAGGGGGGGGGGTTAAAAAAATTTGCTTTATATTTTATGAGGTAAAGTGTCAATGCACCAAATGGCTGCTCGTGTACCTCTCCAGCAGGGTAGCGGTAATAAAATTTATCTTCATCTCTCAGTGCAAATTCCTCAGGGAATTTCTCCTTCACTTCATCGTACGTCATCTCCTCACAGACTCCCTAAAAGAACACACCGCGCACGTAGTCAGCTTAGACATGATTTGCAATTAGCAATGTGTAATACAACCTAAAAATACATCTTTAAGTGACACTTACTGCATCAATCTCATTAAGAGCCTTCCACTGCTCGTACGGGACTCCGAGGTGCTCGGCAGTCTGGATGCTACGACACAGCTGGCTTGTCCAGACCTTCAGGTCCTTCAGCTGCTGCTCCTCCACAAATCGAGCCAGGGCGGATGAAAACTACAGCAGGCAAAGCAGTAGTCATTATCACCTGGTGTTCATTATGCAAGATTTAAATTTAAAAAAAAAAAAAAAATGTATCAGCTGATCAACTGGAAGCTCTTATGCTCTCTTTTGTACCTGTTTGCCATGAGGTGAGAGGCCAGCGTCACCCCCCAGCCTTCCCTTCAGATTGTCTGTGCTCTCCCCGTGCCGACACAAGTAGATGGTTCGGGGCTGGACGTGGATGTTCATCAAGTAGTAAACGATCTTGCTCTGAATGTGATCCTGGATGCGGTTGACGAGAAAACGGCGACCGACATCGATTACCTTGATGAAGGACAGATCCCTGGGAGAAGACAGGATCCAAATGATTCATCTGAAGGTTTGCAATGACGCGACATAACCAGCAAGAAAAATTTAAGCCGAGGATTAAATTTTAATTTTATTTTTTTTACCTGTCATATTGATCTGGGTCCAGAGGCTGGTAGCTCTTTTTGTAGCATTCAATCCTTTTCTGGAAATCCAGCATGGCTTCAGTCTTGTTACAGTCCCGGTAGTCCGGGCAGGACACCTTCACTTCCTGCGGAGGAAGGAAAACTGTCAGACGGCGAACAACATGCCTGATGCCAGAGATTTGTGAGCATTGTGTAAAAACAGCACAGTAATGTCTCTGAGGTTATATTTGTGACTCACCATGATGTTCGACGCAATGACGCTGGGATCATCGCACACAGACTCGATGAAGAAGATCTAAACAGAAAAGTGAGACTTTGTTTAGAAAGGTGCTCCACATCACTGATTCAGTACTTTGGTACTCTGATAACGTTAGCAGCATGTACCTTAAAATCATTCTCCTCCCCAAACTTGAGGATCATGTCTCGCCTTTCTCTTGTTGTATTGGTAGCATCAAAGACCTACAAAAAAAGAGAAAAGTTTAAGAAAAGCTTCACCACAGGATAAGGTTGTCACAGAAACAAGTTATTTGAGAAAATGGAAAACTCACCGCTACTTGGCCACCTTCGTCCTTCAAATAGGACCTGACATCTCTCAAGGCTGCTAAGGCACACTGCCTGAAAAGCAATGATAAGAAACGTTTGTTTTCTTCTTCTTTTTTTTTTAATAAACAAAATATGTTTTTATTTGGGGTGTTTGTGTAACATGAGGGGAGACTTACTGCCTGATTTTCACAGCACACTCATTGTCAGGCTTGAAGAAATCATAAGAGCTGTAGTTCTTGACTGCTTCTCTGCGGTACTCTCCTACATTGAAGACTGCAACACACACGAGAAAGACAAACAAGTGTGAACACAATGTCCTGGAATTGGAAACATGAGCTGATGCCGTTTACTTCCAGGACCACAGTGTTACTGTGAAACTGATAAGCTACTGAACAAATAGGAACAGTGTACAAATGTGTGTTGCCGTCTGTAAGCATACCTTTGGTGGGCATGCCGATCCAGTTGAGGTAGCGGGTGAGTTTCCTGGACATGTACGTCTTGCCCCTAGCCGGCAGACCCACCATGACAATGACGGTGGGTGGGTTGGCGAAGTGGGGAGCACCACCTGCTGTAGAGACATTGTGAGATATCACAATTGCGCTTGTTTGCAAAACGTAAAACATGTTTTGTGTGTTTAACTTAAATTATTCTAGGGGTCTTTTTGGTCACCTAAGTCCCATCTCTTTAAGTCAAGCCTCTCTTTAAGCCAACAATACGCTGATTGGCTGCTCATCGTAAACAACATTTGATGAGCAAGTGGCTGGGGCTTCTGTGGTCACAGATGACCATAACAGACATATACCCTTATGTGACATTAGGCAGAGCCAAGACTTTTTTTTTTTTAAGTCAGCTTTTTGCTCCAGTGATTAGTTGAACATATACCAATCTCATTATTTGAAACTTCGACAGTATGCAATGCTTTTAATTACAGGTCCATTATTTTGACTAGCATCAATGAAACACTGACTTTAAGTAATTGACTGCTGTGCAAACTAAGGTTTGTATCCAGTTGCATAAATAACGGGTTTTGAATTATTCTTTCAAGTCACCAACCTATAATCTCCATTTCCCGCTGACGGGCTCACGTTCAGCTTCAACCTCACTGCACATCTGACCCACTTCTGTTAGCCTTCACGAGCCAGGACAATTTGTGTTCACATGACCAGATATACAGTAAGCCCCCCAACCCCAGAGGCTCATGGGAGATTTTACAGGGCTTGCTTCCTGTCACGCCTGCTCCCTCTGTCCGTGCAGCATCAGCCATTCATCTTCAAATAGGCCCACGCATCCCCACAGCACTGCTAATCTTGTTTCCACAACACAAGTGCTTAAACGGAAAGACGGATCAAATTTTAAGGAGATGCTCAGACATCAGAATCAGCCTTCCCTGTGTTGAACCTCCATCTTTCACAGCTGATCACCAATAGTTTTAGGTCTTATGACAAAAAGGTTCAGTTGGATAAATTTGCAGGTTTATCTCTGGATCAGACCTAAAACAAAGCTTAAGCCAAACTCCCAGCACTGACAGACGATTGGTGAACCATGTGCAAAATCCCATCAATAATCAGTCAGAAGCAGAATGAAGTAACCAGTGCATTCATGTGTATTGGAAGTGGGGTAAAAATACTGTTATGTTGATTTTTTTCTAAAACTTACTAATAAGAAATGTGCAAATAATTGTAACAGCACACAAAATATCAAAAAGACCAAAAAGGGAGAAAAAAAAAAACAAAAAACAAATTAGGGACGTAAATGACATGAAATTCGCTTTACTTCTATCAAACAGGTCATTTCCCTTAGCATTTAATTCAGTTTTAAATGATCCAGAAGCAAGAAAGCAACGGCTTCGAGTCACCGCCCCATTCACGGTCACCGCCCCATTCACGGGCATTTGCCGATTGACCAACCAGAAAACGGAACCAGCATCGTTCGCAGGTTGCGCGGGGGAGGGGAAGGCACTATTAACCATGGCAACAGGAGCTTTGTCAGGCCGGAGAGAGGTAGTGACGTGTTGCACGTGCTGAGCGAGACCACCAATCAATGAATGAATGATGCCGGTTTTTCGACTTGGCGATTTAGAAGACCGGCGTACGCGGCAGGTGCAGTGCATCACCCAAAGACTCAAGAATATTCGACCAAAACTGCAATTCCGTCACAAAAGTAACACTACGGGGTTGTTTTACAGCAATGCAGCGACCTGGTGACGTGATAAGCATTCATACGGCAATACCCACCCAGCACCACACTCACATGTCGTCAGAAAAAAAAGAACTAGCTTGATTAGCGTACGTTAATACGCGAAAATACATTGAAAATACCAGTTATCGTTACATTTAAGTAACTACTGAGGTACCCACGAGCAAAGCATAATATCTGCAGTGTTTTACCTCTCCGCCTGTCATCCTTTGTGGGAACCCAGATCTTTTGGATCCTGTTCTGGGTGAGCTCTCTGGGCATTCCTTTGGGCCTTATGAACTGCACAGCACACAGGAGAACTAAGACGCTTAAATCCCGTCGATAAAAAGACTTCGAAGAGCCGGAGGCGATGTAAAACTAGAGCGTAGTTCTTCCGTTCAGTGTGTTCAGCGTACTGACCGGTGCAGAGCCGGGTTTAATCTACCGGCCTGTGCCACACATCCGCTATTTAACTCCGCCCGCGCGGCCGGCAGACAACGTGACTTGGGACGCGCGCGCGCAAGCACATACGTTCACACATATTACACGCGCACACAAGCTGCGCCACAGCGCCACTCTGTGGTGATCCTTAGAACAGCACTTAATACGTAACCCTTTTTTCATTATCGACATTGTGTGCAATAGTTCTTAAACCGACTGCAATCCACGGTATATTACTCATTTCATTCTATTTTTAGCAGCGGCGCCAGCGGCGGGTATAACTGATATCTGATATTTATTAATTAAAGCTCCATGTGGTTCTCTAAGACTGATTTTCAAATATTCCTGAAGCTTTCTGCTGTAGGTTTATTTTTTAAATATTTTTTTACCATTTCAAAATGCAGCATTGCCATTAATTTCCATTTTGTCTCGGTCTAACGTGTAGTGTGAATGTATAACATTAACAATTTTTCTGTGTATTTCTGTGTATTCATAATATTTTCGAATATTATTGTTTTTATATTTTTTAGGATAATTCTGATAAAGTTTTTATAAAAGGGGGGCTATTTATGCGTTTTATTTTATTTATTTATTTTTATTTTATCAAAGAACGATTCGAAATTGATACGATTTAATGTCTGAAACCAAATTTTTCTTTTCTTTTTTTCCCTCCACGTCCGCGGTCTTTGTGGTCAAGATGATTTGCCCCCCCCCACGTTCTCCACGTCCACTCGCAACCCCCAACAAAATCTCAGCTACTTTGTTCAGTCTAAAGATGTGTGAAACCAACCCCAGAAGAGACGTGCAGAGCCTCACGTCACCTCTCTCTCCTTCCTCATACTGGGCCGTCCCACTGAGTCACAATGGGTATCATTAGACATACACTGGTGTGGATTTAACTTTTTCAAAAATGTCCGCATTAGCCAAGCACGCTTTCATCTTATAGCGCAATAAAGACATTCGAAGGGAAATGACGTGGAAAGGGAGAAATGACAGACAAATGATACTGAAAGAAGCTCAGGTTTGGTTAACAGCTGAAGAACCTGGAGAGGTTTAATGATATATATGTGTATATATATGTGTGTATATATATATATATATATATATATATATATATATATATATATATATATATATATATATATATATATATATACATATATATATACATATATATATATACATATATATATATACATATATGTGTGTGTGTGTGTGTGTGTATTATTTGAAAGGTTTTAAACCCTTGCTCTAAAAAGGTCACTTTGTTAATTTGAAATATGTAAACGTGTTTTTTTACATTCAGTTATCCTTTTCCAACAGACTGAGCAAATACAACTGCCTTTGTTTTGCAGTTGGCTTTGTAACTTAAGCCTGAGCACTATAACAACAGTCTGCGAAGGGAGAGCTCAGAAAAGCTGAGCAGACAGACAAACTGATACATTACTCTCCAACTATAAAATATCAACAGGCATTCTATGATCCCATTACTGACTTTATAATGGCTTTTTAAAAATGTATTGACGTGTGTGAGATCTTTCTAAAAAAAAAAAAAAAAAAAGTGCCACATAGTAACATCAAAAAAATATGGGACAATTTGAAACTTCTTCATTGCCTAAGTTGGGACTCCTTCTGACCTCCTTTCAACCTTTTTCCCAAACCAACCATGATTCTCTACATCGTGTCCTGTTTACCGAATGAATCAGAGTGACAAACTCTTTCCTCTTGGACAAACAGTGGACACAATAGTTGTGGAATTTACATCCATCGTAAATATTCATACCACGCACACTCCCCCCCCCCCCAGCTGATTAAGAGTTAAACAAGGTCAGGTTGTGAACTTTACCTGGAGGGTTAAGATATGTTCGGAGTCTGCAGTGAAAGGGTTCAGCTGAAATGACTGTGAAAAAAAAAACATATTTTCCCCAGAAAAAGAAAGCAGGACATATATAAATGTTTGTAGAAGCACTGACACAGTTCTGGAATTTTAGATAATAATATTATGCAGACGGGCCAGTTCAACACCCAGAGTCGTCTACTACGAAGTCATGCTGTTGTAACAGCCGTAGGGTGCAGTTTAGCATTGTGTGCAAATATGCAAAGCCTTTTCTGAAAAATATCTGTATGTATGGGAGCATATGTTGCTCTAAAACCTGCATATACCTTTCAGCATTGATGGTTCCTTTCCAGTTGCGCAAGCTGCCAGTTGGACAGGCAATGATGCATTGCCATACCTTCAAGAGAAGCAGGTTTTTGTACTGAGCACCAATAACAAGCCATTGTTATTGGTGTACTGAGCACCAATAACAATGCCTCCTCTCTGGCATCCATGTTTTCCAAAAGTAAATTAAACCAGAGAAGAGTTTTACACTTTCCTCAGTCCATTTTAAATTAGCTTCATCCAAGAGAATATGCTGGCATCTGGATCGTATTTACATATGGGTTCTTCTTTGCATGATAGAGCATTAACCTGAATTCATGGATGGAACAGAAAACTATGTTCACAGACACTTACTTCTGTAAGTGAGGGCCCAAAGTTCACAAACATCCTCTATTAATTTGTTCCTTCATTCGTCCCTTGTGCACAGATTTCTCCAGATTCTCAGAATCTTTTTATAATATATACTGTAGGTACTGAGATAATCAGTCTTCACATTTTTACATTGAGAATTATTACTCTATTGTTTCACAATTTTCTTTTCTCTAAGGTGTTACAATAAAGTTTAACTTCCAAGGATTTCTGAATAAAGCATTTATAAAGTTTAGCAGTAAGATGTTAGCAGGAAATTAGTTAGTTCCCACCTAAAGATGACACACTATGTTCCGATTGAAGAATTTCTAAAAATTGTAAAATGCACAGCTCTGCTATAACTTTCTATCATATCATCATAAAGCAGAACTAAACTTCAGCCAGGAAAGCATCTGACATAATCCATCCACATCACAAGGTTAGTCGTTAATATGTTGCCGCATGATTTTGATTACTCGATATGAAAAAGTCCTGATCCTAAGTAAGATCCTGAAATCTTCTGAAGTGCCCATGGGCTGCAGTGTACACCATGAGATTTTAAAGATTTCCTAATTTGCTGGTGTGCAAATAAAACGCTGAAGAGACCAAGAATTAGGCTGGTTTCTATCAAATTAAACAAGACACAAACATCCTAAAAAGATGACAACCTCAATTACTGCAATAGAAGCTTGGACCTGGAAACTGGGCTGATATGTCATCACCTAACAAGTGGATAAGCATAGAAGCCCCACCCACCTGCTGTTTATTAAATGTTTTGTTTGCATGAGCTAGCCAATCGGACGAAAACTAGCTTAAAACATGAATTAAGGGACGAATCATAAGGGGAATAGCATAAGGTAAAAATGGTCAACAATAAAGAGTTGGAAATGAGCAAAAAAGTGTTGAGATAAGAAAACTGCTGATGACTGAGCAAAACCCTAAATATATATATTTAAGACTGCTGTTGCTTCATATAATATGCAGGAACAGTGACAGTGATGCAGACTGTATTTTGTCTCAGGAGAGTAAACTGCTTGTCTGTCTTGGAATGAGCTCCCATAAAAATAGCTGTTCATCCAAATGGGGCCAAGGCTGTATAGGCATCAGGTAATTAAAGCATTATTTTGAAGGGAAACTCTTGATTAAGTCTTTTATTTGACTGACATCTTTCTACACACAAAGGGATTTCTGCTTTGTTATCAAGTTTTACACGGAGGACTAATCTCATCTTGAACTGATGAACAGAAGGACAAAGTGATTACAGTTAAACGTTTAAGAAAATAATCACAGTCTCGAAAGTAAACATGTAGTGTTGAGCTTTTTGAGGTGTCAGGTGTGATAAAATTTACAGACGTGTATTTAAAAGTCATTACTGGATCATTTGCAGTACTTCACTTTGTGTATTCAATTTGCCCCTAAGCAAGCACTCAGTTGGGAGGAAAAAACTCCCTCTTTAATGTGAAGAACACACAGACAGAAAGGTGAGAGAGGATCAGGGAGACAAAGGAAATGAGCAACAATATAACAATAAACACTTAGCTTGTTGATGTGTCTGTGTGGGTGTGAATGCATGGAATGAAGGTAGGAGAGGAGAGGTAATCAGTCCATCGTTTGAGGTCACGGGAGCCTAACTAAGGGACATGTCTGTGAAGGTTCTCAGTCATCCAGGTCATCGTAGTCAAAGCAGCTTGCAAAGAAAAGCGTCTGGACTTCTTTAAGTTGCTTGAAGACGTTTCACCTCTCATCCGAGAAGCTTCTTCAGTTCTAAGGTCAAATGGTGGGGAGTCCCAGATTTAAACCTAGTGGGAGTGTCCCCCCAAAGAGGGACAAAAGGACCCCTTGATGATCCTCTAATCGCCTGAGCCAAGGTGTGAAAATGGGTGTGGGTCCCAATCAGCCAGGGTTTCGGGTGAGCTCATTGTGAAACCTGGCTCAATATCTTTGGACAGTACTAACCTTTCTTTAATATTCCGAAATACAACTTGTGTGGAAAAAATGTAACAGCCACCTCACTAGGACATCATCACTACACCACTACAGGCTAAATGTATTACATTTCTGGATTATGACATCAAACTGTGCCCCCTAACACACGGTGTAAGGTCAGGATTGTAATGACCTCTCTGCGGGCTATTTTGTAAAGCTATGAAAGTCACCTGGAACCAGTCTTCAATGAACAAACAATTTATTATGACATGATTTAGTTTAGTTTAAAAACTATTCAGAAACCTTGCTTAACTGTCTCTAATGTGAAAGACACATACCGGATTTTAACCTCCAAAGTCAAAGTAGATGTTCCCAGTATCCTTGAAGGCATGTAGTTAACAAGGGAATTAGTTGTAGTTTTGGACCTGGCCATAAATGTTGAGCTCTGCCTGTGAGCACAGAACACTGTGAGCACAGTGCTCTTGTGTTTGCAAGGGGCAGCCAATCAGACGAAAGCTGGCTTAAAGGGAGAAGAGTTCAAACTGTTTGATTCCTACAGTGGATGAACTGAGGGCTTCCATCAAGGCCCAATAGAAGATAAACAAGGAGAGTAGAGATCAAGAGAAAGATGACCCTTTGAAGTAAGAGCAGAGCAGTGGTCTTCAAATAGCATGCATTTGATATGCAAGTGGCTGTGGAAAATTTGTGGAAAATTCATTTTTGTCACCTTGTTGATTTAAAGATCAGAATCTGGAGTAATATCTTGGACACAAGTTGTCATCAGGATAACTACGAAAGCATAAACAGTTCTTTCGAATTATTCCCCCGGCAGCCAACATGTAAATAGTAATGTACTCGGGGTAACTTCCTGACAAGTGCTGCACAACACTGTTGAAGATCAGCCTGAGAATGCTGCAGGAGGCGACCGATAGTTGTTGGGGAGCATACCACACGTGGGATATGATTCACATGCAAGCCGCTTTACGTCATTTACACTGGAGTGGCTGACAGGAAAGAGACGACTTACAGCAAGTGGCCCATGGTGGAATCAAACTGAGGCCAGTGCAATAAATATTCAAGCTCAGTACATGGTGTGCGAGTGTGCGCTCCACTACGGGAACTACTGCGAGTAAACACCGTGGCCACCCCCCCCTCCTCCCTCAAGTTGCACTGTTGACACATTCGTTAGTTTCATAGACCAAACAGCACTCTGCTGTGCATGCTCAGGACACACGCTCAACATCAAGCCCTGCTCCTGGTTTGCACTCTGACACAAACACACTGCACACGCTCAGTAAAAGACTGAATAATCAACTTAACATTTTGTTGTTTAATGCTCTTAGCTGGGCTTATTTCATAATCGAGCAGTCGATCAAACATTTGTTTTTATTCCTCAGCTTTTACCCATTAACTCCCATCACTTCAACCTTTGACCACTGCAACCCTAAATGAACGGAATGATTAAATCTTTTAAATGGGTCTCGCTTCTTGTTTCGTTTCTCTGTCCAACCTGTTTTCCTGATCTGATTTAAACCTTCTCCAGTGGGATCCTTCCTGACGTTTTTCACGGGAACCTCCAGGGCCCTTCTGGCGCACTTACATAACTTCTGAATGAGGCTGGGGTTGCGTTCACTGTCCCAGTCCCCTTCCTATAATCCGGCAAGGCTAAATCAAGACAGTCTCTGCCTGGGGATGTGTTAACACTAGCGAGGAACCTGCGTTATGTCAGACAAACTTCAGACGAGGAAAGTAGGCTTCCTGGAGATACAACATATGATTGGAGTGGGTTTCTAGAGTTTAACCTCTCGTTATATTAGTGTTCATATTTTGACACTTAAGAACACAACGACAGTCAACATGAAGAATGAGCTTTGTCTTAACTAATGAAGATCTAAAACCAGAAACAGAAAATTTTCTATGTAAAAATGACAAAACCATCAACTCAATGTTGTTTATATCCTTTATTCTTTTTACATAAAGGTTTTTTTTTTTTTTTTCAACACAGGACAAACAAGCCAATATACTACAGACATGTATCACTACACAGACTGCTGTTCAGGAAATATAAAAAAGGTTTATGTACATGTGGGGAGATGATGTGAGCTCCTTGTGTGGTGGTTCTTGTAGTTTCCCAGGGTGAATTCAAACCTGCTCGCCGAGGTCCAAAACCCGAAACTTGTCTAGATTGTAGAAGCAGGCCTTGACAACTCGCCCACCGAAATATCGTCCGTTCAGATCCACAACAGCTGCAAAAGAGAGGAACGATTAATGTCAGAACCTGGGAAAACAAAGTAGAGTCATATGCAAAAAGAACAAAATCCACCACATTTTGGGACATTATGTTTCAGTCCACCTGACACTGGCAGGTTGCACCTTGCATCATCCAGGAACTCATTGATGCTTCCGAGCTAGGAGGAACTCCCCCAAGGACACCCATGATCTCATTAGGAGCATGTTGTGATATCAGTAATGCATTCATGCATGTGGGGCTTACGGAGTACCATTTTGAGTTGCTGCAATGAAATTTCAGCCCTATGGACCAACCTCCTTCATTTTCACATACAAATGTTGATCTTTTTCCATCTCCATGAAAAAAACGTGGCATCTTTTCACTCCTAACAATTTACCCAAACCACATCAGTATAGATACCCAACACAACTCAGCTCCATGCTGATTTTTTTTTTAACAATATGGCTGTTAAAAAGTTGTACAGTTGAGGCTGCACCCTATTCTGATATTTACTGGGTAAGCATGTGGCCTTCAATTAAAAACACTGATCAAAACAGGCCCATCAAAAGACATCAGAACACAGATGCTGTGGAGTATCTGGCACAAATCTGGAAACATTGTGCTTCTTTGAAGCAGATCCCTACTAACATGAGAATGCTGTATCACTTACGCACAGGAAGAACAAAACACAACAAACTAAAACAAAGTCACTATTGTCTCAATATGTTTTATGGTAGATTTATTCTCTGTGACCTCCAAAGATCAGTTCATCTCTCCTTTGTAAAAAATAAATTATTACACTGTTTATGAAAAACAGCCGACTCATGCTGGTAGTTCCCAGCAAACAACACTCAAGAAGAGAAAAAAAAGAAAACTTTTTTTGCCTCTCGTACTTCTGCATTCTAGGAAAATAGGAAATTTTATGTCAGGGTCATTTCCCAGGACCGTCTCCTAAAGATGAACCACTGAGGTAATGATCCTTTAAAAAGGACGCGTCTTATCCGACTGTGTGAGAGGACAGGATTCAGCATTAGTCACTGAGGCATGTGTGTCCCAAGCATGATAATGGATCTTGAAGGACGCCGGAGATCACTTCAGTTGGTAGACAGCTATAAAGCGTGTGCATATGCACAAAACAACGTGTGTTATGACTACAGCAGCTAAGGGGAACATCTTGATTTGTATGGAAACAGATGGTTAGTGTACAATTGTGCATCTTTTCAAAGATGAATTCAGACCATTTTTTAAACGTACTTTCTTCACAAGGGTTAAAGAGAGCAATTATTTTATGTTATGGGTGCGGTTAGGTTTGCAGATGATTTACAAAAGTTGTGCTGTTTTCTAAACGCAGGCGCACTCTGTTCATTTCAATGTGACACGCACAATCTGCCAAGAGCTGTGGGTAATTTACTAACAGGACAAGCATATCAATATAAATCAGTTGTACATGTGTACGTTCAGTGTAGGCCTACAGTGGCAGTCATGAGCTCGTTAGAATGGAAACGGGCTTTAGTAATTGCTTCGATGTTGACAGTACCACCATAACGGTTCTACGCTGAGAAAGAGACAGATAAACACCTATTGCCAAAGTGCATGCAGCTGAATTTGTGTAACCCATGACAAAAAAACCAGTCATGTGTTAGAGGATCACGAGATCATGGTGAAAACCATGTGCACCTTTTATGATCCTGAAATCAAAATGCTTTAATTTCAGTGTAATAAAACTTAAAAGACATTTTTTCCTTAACAAAGATTTATTAACATAAATGCATCAATCAGACCAACATCCATATCCAAGGCCTGAATATACTAAGGACAGGGTCCAAATTCAACATATTCATTCCCCCTGTTCTTGCCATTCGTCAGCTGTTTCGCTTTGAACCTCCGTGCAGGCTGTGAAATAGCCACAGAAGCCGCAGTTTACAGGAACCAGAAACTGAGAATTGAAGAATTGCAATAAGTTTTGCTGCCGCTGGCACTGCGTGACTCTTTTAGTTTCCAGGTCATTTCGGAGTTCACTAAACAAATTTAGAATTAGGTGGCTTTGTAATCCATCCATTTTTAAACACATCCTCATCTGGAATTCCACATAAATTAATAAGCGCACTTCTAGCGCACCCTTAATTTACTGCGATGTCTCCTCTACACAGCAATAACCGATGTGCAAAAAACTGTTATTAGATATACATCTTATGCATAGCAAAACTTAAATATTCCCCTCACTAAATTTTGTGCCCTGAGAAAGGAACTCAGAGAAACGCCTATGCAACAGGGCCAATTGCAAAAATCTGAGTTTCCACCTCTCATGTGCAATACTGTCACTGTGCTCTTTCTGTAAATGCCAAGCAGAAAGTGCTAAATGTCCAACAACAGATCTAAATTCATCATTATAAATCTTTACAACTTCTCAGTAAAATGACAAACTGTTCCTTTAACTATTGTCATTTACTATCTGTAATCTAATGAAGGTAATGAACAACTTTCTGTTTGAGGACAATGTGCAATCGCCAGGCTCTGTAACCTTTCCATCACCTCATACTCACGTCAGCAGTGAAGAGAACCGACAGGATTATTTAGCTGGTTTCTATGTAGCCATTAAACCTTTCAAAGAATAGCCGGGAAAATTTAACCTCAAACTTTATCTTCTTGGGTATTATTGCATTCCTTCAAGCGTGGACACTACTGTGATGTACTGTTGTGTTGCCACTGCTTAAATAACAAAAAAACAAAACACAAAAAAACTAACAACAACAACAACAACTCTGCATGTCTGATTAGTAGTGTTCTAGCAGAATACAGTATGTTTCAGTATTTGAGAGGCTTTAGCTGACAGTCTGACCTTGGAATCCTGTCACCCAAAACTGCTTCTTACTACTTCTGAGTCACTGTCACGCTCACCCTGTCTCAACACTGAAGACAGCATCGATCGCTTTAATGGGGAAGTTGGCGTTTGCTTTTTGTGCACATTCGAGATGAGCGATAAAAATCACAGAGAGCGGTCAAGATCAGAACAGGGCTTAAAGGGAGCCATCAAAGGGTGTTTCACAACTGCGCTGTTTGGTCTGTTTAAATCAAATGTAGACAGATTGCAGTCAGATTGGCAACATGCTTGATGTCTCAATTGGTGGATTCAAGTCTTAGTTGCACATGATGACCAGAGGTGCACAAAGATGCAACCTTGGAGGGGAGATAAAAATGTGGATGTTATGGGCAGACTGGTATATCTTAACTGCACTTTGAACAACTCCAGCCACATCCAAAGCAACTACAAATGGAATTCATGAGCTAAATCACCTCTACTAGAAGAAACTAACTTAAATGAACCAGGTGCTAGATGCTACACTCGCCGTTCTCTTCCCTGTAGGGGAATCATAGCTAACATGAGGATAAACATGGCCCATTTTCACACAGTGACAGAAGAAAATCAGGTTTAACTGGGTTCCAGCATATTATTTACAGCTACCCTGACGGACACTAAATACAACAATCATCTCCGGCCTATGAGTGCGAGAACATGCCCTCAGACTTCACTTTCCGGATGTTTCGTCATCACCTCCAGAAACAGATCACTTAGTGTGAGACTTTTAATTTGATTCTTTATGACAGGTTTTAGTGTCGTTCTTTGAGAACCTGCCCTGCTTTCTGAGAGCTGTGATATAAGCGCGGTTCTGCCGGTGCCACAGGGAGACGCCTGGGTTGCTGGGTTACAAATGATGTAACACCGCAGGGAATGGGAGTCTCACCTTGTTTCTGATCTGGGCCAACTCATTTAGAATGGGACACATTTTCACCCACATTATTAGAGCAGTTATGCAATGATTCCTCCCCCCCCCCAAAAAAAAAAGAGAAAGAAAAAGGAAAAGTGCGATGCTGTTACATGAAGTAATTTAGGAAACAGTCGCCTACATATGCAGACTGAAAACCATTGTTTAAATGAGAATGGAAATGTGTGAGGCAACCACTTTCATTATGAACAAGTGCACAGCGAGGAAGTTCCTCAAGCTCCTGTGACACTTGAAGGCAACATGGTCTGATGCAAATGCCCGATATTTCATGAGTTGAGGCCTATTCCAGGGATGGCACTTAAAAGAAGTGAATACTGACCTTTGATGGCCGACTCCACCCTCTCAAACTCCAGAAATATTCTGACGGCTTCATCATCTGGCACCTCTGCAATCTGACAGTGGAAAGAATCTTCACGCTTCTGTTTTGATGACTTTAGGTAAATCGAGTTTTATAAATCACGTCATCTCACCTCAAAAATGACACATTTAACTACTTTGCCGTATTTCTCGCATTCCTCTTTCGTCTCTCCCTCCAAGTCCTCGTCCACCTCTCCTCGCCCCACCATGTTCTACAAAGGGAAACAAAACATGTAACCAAGCTGCACGGGACATCAGACTAGTCATAATCTCATATTAAAACTGCAGTCCTTCCATCACCCCAGTGTTCTGTGTTGAAATAATAACATGTGCCACTTATAACCCACTGATCATGTTTCTAATACTATAGTAGCCAAACCTAGAAAGGGGGAATTTAACAGCACACAGGGATACACGTACCCTCAGCAGGACCACCTTGGTCGGGTTTTTCAGGATCTCAGTGAGCGGGTTCGCGTCAGACTTCTTGGAGGAGTCAGCTGATTGGAAGAAAACAGAGGTGATCATAATTTTTTCCTTATCATCAGAATATTTACAGGCAGCAGGTATGCTGGATGGAGCAACAGAAGGTGTCGGACGATAAGTGGATTTGTGCAGGACTGTTCAAAACTTGGGAGCTTGATTCAACACAGATGATAAATGAAACAATTCAGCAGTTTGTTTTGCGTCAGCTGGTCTGATATCTACTTCGTCTGACATCCAGTTGGCTTTTACTGTGCTGCTGAGAAACCACTCTGGGTCATTCTGGGTCATTCAAGTAATAAAACTTAAGATTTCTGGAAAGTGGCCAAGTTGCCAGTCTCACTCAAATACTGAAATGTATAAAACAAAACAGAGCTGAAGTTTTTCTGCTCATCTTTATATTTTTCCGTTTAGATATTAAGTTAAACAACAAACAAACAAACAAACAAAAAAAAGAATGCAATTTCCACACTATTTTTCCACATTTTGGAAATCTAAATGACGATCTGACAAGAGTATTGATATTACTAATTAATAATAATAAGGGGTTAAAGGGTGTGCTTAAGCTGTTAGCACATTTGAGAATATAAGAGATTATCAGAGTAGCTATGTTCTTATTTGACACTCATTTAACTGGACAATAAACAACACTGATAACAGAGCTCAAGTTATTCAACAGGCATACAGAAAAGGTAAACATGGATGGAGCGATATCCAATTGTGCCCTCTAGTGGTTAAACAGAAACACTGACATGTTTAATGACAGGGAGGAGTCGGCCTCTTATTACAAATTGGCTATTTCATTTTTAATCTATGCTTGCTATATATGGCTATAAGCAATAAATTGCAAAAAAAAAAACAAAACTCATGTATACGAATTGATGTCAATTGGTTTTTGTTTTTTTTTAATTTGTCAGAATTTTCCATAAATGCCCCAATATTTTTTTAAAAAAAGAAAAAAAGGCGGGAATTTTATGGCAATTATGTGAATGTGCAGGCTTTACTGGGTTAAGTCATAATGGAATACATTGCAGATTTGACTTGTCAAATGATTGTCCAGGGGTTAGGAGAACAGGTCAAAGAGTGAAAACTGCACAGAAGCCAAACATTTGATGAAAAGCTGTTGAGAGGGGAAAATAAGGGAGACTTGAAGCTTGTTTGCGTTGGCAGCAAAGAGCATGCTGTACAGGCAAAACTCTGCACCCTGCTATAAGAAGCACAGACCAAATTCAAAGCAGGGAAGACTTAACCTCCTAAGACCTGAACCCTTCCACGGCATGCATTTTTAATTTCTCTTTGATATTTGGGCTGATTGGGGCCCGATGAATGTAAAAAACAAAGAATTGCCAGATTTTTTTTTTTTTTTTTTTACCTGATTTTTGTCTTTAAGAAAAATAAGAGCCACATATGAGGATATTCGTTTAAAATTTTGATAGAACAGTAGAAGTATAATGTCCTTGTAAGTGGATATCAGGCACTTGTAGAGCAAAATTGAGTATTTTGGTCTAAATAACCCAAAATGTGATGTCCACATATGTGGACGCCAGGTCCTAGGAGGTTAAAATAAATTTTCAAATTGAGGCCGGGTTGCAGCTTCAGCCTGGGCGGCATCACAGCATTATAGCACAGCAGAGCATTTGTGTTGCAGATTGCAGTACATAACCAGACTACAGTATTGTTTGATCGAATCGCATTTTCAAAAGTTACAAAAAGGTGATAGAGGCCAAATTGATAAATAGAAGATAATTAGGGGACTCATAGTACGTTTATAAACGGCATAATGTATTGCCATGCATACATGATTTTTAAGTCAACCAGCTGTGGAATCTACTACAACACTCAGTATCCAGACAGTGTCTACCGCAGATTACGTGAATAATGAAAAACTGGTATGGAAGACGATAGAGTAAAAGAGGATTTTATAACTTAATTTTTTATGACATTGGCTTATTTACATTAGCCTTATGGTTTACCTACAGTAGCACCTGGCAAAAATAACAAGCTGGAAAGAAAGTGCTTTAGTAGACTGGAGGAATTCACATGGCTTGAAAGCCCTTAGCATAAAAGTTCAATTATACACTTATTTATCCAACATTAAAGTTTTGATATAGACCCTAAATACAGTAAACTTCACTTCAGATGTACATGGAAATATGAATATTCAAGATATGATAAATTAGATACTAATGTCATTAAATTAAAATAATAAGATCCTTTTGAAGGTGTTACAGGTGCACAAACTCAATCACTTTTTGCCCACTGGTAGGTGGCTGCCAGGCAACATAATAATATTCCCATTATCTGATATAGACAAGAAGCTTCAGGGGACTAAGATATGAGCCAAGTTTGGGTTATTCAACTCCTGATTATCAGATCGAGTTTGTAAGCAAACAAACAGACAGAGATTTGGTGTTATATACTGTTGATGCTGTATCGAGGTTGTCATATTATAGTGCACTGCATAATGACGCCACCAGAGGGCAGTTTCTACATGTGAAACACTGAGTGGAGCTAAGTGAGCTGTGAGCAGGGTCTTAGAGTGCAACCAAAACTCCTGCTGATAAAAGTGGATAAAATGGATAAAGCTGTGTGCAGTAGGGCTGCACGATTTTGCATAAAATGAGAATCACGATTTTTTTTGCTTAGAATTGAGATCACGATTCTCTCATGATTTTCTTTTCCAATATAAATATTTATTGCACTTATTAGCTGCACATCAACTTCGTAACAGTTGAGACTGAACATAAAAACCATAAATGTCTCACATTTTGTCTTTGCCGCAAAACGTTGTACTGCTTGTAATTCCGTCTCCACCGTTGCTCGACGCTGCGTGTATAGAGCAGGTAGTGCAACATTTGAAAAATAGTTGCGGGACGGCACTGTGTAGCGTTTGTCTAGGGTGTTGATCATTCTCCTAAATCCCTTGTTTTGCTCAGTGTTGATGGGAGCCATATCTTTAGCCAGCCTCCGTAATTTCTTTGTGCCTGCAGGAGTTCGACGGATATGGGGAAGCGCTGTATAAGGTTCCCGTTATTGATGTTTGGGTGGTTGACCGGGACGGATTTTCTCCTGTCACTTTCTTGGCCTTTACAGCTTCATCATCTCTCATGTGCTCTCCGTTGTTTTTTCCCTGCCAGCTGGCTTCTGTATCACGTGGTATAAGGCTCCGCCCTTGTCATTTGTTTTCATGCAGATCATGTCCCGGATCAAAATGCGGTACAATCGTCATCTTTTTTTTCTTTTTTTAATCATTGTCATTTGGAAATGAGATCGCACATATGTATGAATTGAGATCGCGATTTTCTAACGATTAATTGTGCAGCCCTAGTGTGCAGTATTACCCTTGAGAACAGATACACACTTTATCTCCATTTAGCGCACTTTTAGCTACTGCCTGGTGTCAAATGTGGCTACAAACTCATATCAATAAGCTATGGAAGAATGTAGGTGTCCCAAAGTGCAAATGTCCTAATTAAACAGAAATTTAACCATTAAACTAATCATCTACTCTTGAAGTAAGAGAACACCAACTTAATATGATCAATGTTAGCAGTGGAAGCACTAGCAGCCTTCTTTCTTTGTAGGTCAAAGTCCACACGTCTATATTAAATGTGGTTATGCAAGGTTCCAATAAAGTAAGTTAGCTTTGAAATAATCCTCATCTACTTTACAAGCTTATAATACCCCCAGCTACCATATGTGATAAGTCAGGAAGGTACGAAGGTATCAATAACTGGATGTGTCCAAGCTGACAGCTGTTTTAACACAAATATGCTGCGTAGAGAACATGGATGCAGAGATTCATGCCAATACAATGAATCTGTGACACGCGCATAGAGTAACTGTGTGACAGTATGCATGTATATAAAAGTCATGCAAACACAAACTTTAAAGATGATCCGTGTGGCACATTCTGCAATATGAAAGGGAGAAAATGGGAGTGGAGGCCAACCTGCAGAGCCTGAAGTCTCAGTGGCACCTGATTGGCTGGAGCCTGCTGCTCACACACGCACGCGCACACACACACACAGAAACACACACACGCACACAAAAAATGAAAAGACATGCATGTAAAGGTCACTGTAAAACATCTAACTGATACTGAAATGGAATCTTGCTGTGGTCACACCCAAAACAAAAGTATGTGAAAACAGTGGACAGCTAAATATTGCACATGCTCACACAGACCAGGACAGGCTTGAGACAATACAGGCAAAAGCAGCTTTTCATGCAGCTGACAGATATAGAAAATCACGTTAAAGCAGACAGGGTGAAAAGGAACACAGAAAGGTGGGGTGGGGCATAAACATCAGAACACGAGCGGTAGGGCTGGGCGATGTGGATCTTGAGGGGCAGGCTGAGAGTAGTGTGCTACTGGAGCACAATGTGAAGAAATAAAAAAAAAAAAATTTTAAATCCAGTTGAGCTAATCTAGTTTAAAAGGGTCATAAAAGAGTATGTTATGAACAGAAGCCAATAAACCAAGACCAAAACTGTAAAATTGATGGAGACCTATATATGTATTTATTTATTTTAAATTATATGGCGCCAAATCACATCAACAGTCACTTCAAGCAGCTTGATATTGTAAGGCAGTGATACTCAAGGTTTGGCTGGGGACCCTGAGTGGGCTATGAAGGTACTGCAGGTGGCCCACAGCAATCACAGAAATTCAGTTTGAAGTTATAAACATTTACAGTTACATATTTATATAAAATGATTCATTTCTATAAAAAGGGAATTAAAACTGGTAATAGGAAGTGATTAGTTTGTGATATTACTCACTACTCTGACTATTTAGGGCAGAGTAGTGAGTAATGTTGCTCTTGCACTGGAACTTGGGGCCCAGTGGTAGGTGGGTCACACAGTGGCTCAGCACTTAGCATATGACTGCAATACGTTTTAGCCATTTAAAGCGAAAAAGCCTGTGTTGCTTATGTTTTTGTTTGGCTTTTTTAAACAGAATTTTTAGGAAATGAATTGCTTTCTCTTGTAACTTGACTTTTCTTTTAAGATTTGGCCCATGGCATTTTCTGGTATTTAAGTGGGCCGCAACCCTCTTGAATTTGAAATGACTGTTGTAAGGAAAAGACCCGACAATAACACAGAGAAAACGCAACAATCAGACGACCCCCTATTAGTAAGCACTTGGTAACAATGGGAAGGAAAAATTCCCCTTTAACAGGAAGAAACCTCTGGCACAACCAGGCTCAGGGTGGGGCAGCCATCTGCCGTGACCCCACAGCCACATCAGGCACACATGTGCCTGTCATAAATGCTGTTAGGAGTCTTACAAGCGCCTAACTGGCACGGTTGGATGGCACAAAGCTACAAGCACGAAGCCAAAGTTTTGGGTCCGACCTCTGGCTTTTCACTCCTGCATGTTTAGGGTTGAGACCCACACGCTGCATGCTTCAGGTAACACTGTCATTATAATAAACAGAGGTACAGTGAACTTAACATTGAGTAATGGAGGGAGAAGAATCCTTACTAGACACGTAAGGATGATTATTACAAGCAGCAGAAATCATTTTACAGTGAGCTGATGGGTTTGCAGTATTTCAGGGTTTTAGTTCTGTTTTTACTCAGATTGTTAATGTTCCCATGATGGACCACACACACACACACACACACACAAAAAAAAACCCAACTAAACTGTAATGTGCCTATTTACACAAGTGGCACAGAAACTTTATTAACACAGATACAGTCATGACCTGACTGCAAATGATGATTTGTGTTTTCCTACAAGGTCTTTTTGTACGTGCCAATTTACCCACGCTTAGTAAGTTCAAGTGTAAACTGACTCACTAAGTCAACTCTTGAAGCATCATGAAAGAAAACATTAGCTTATTGCTTCGCTTTCTAACCAGAGTCTCACTGGTAGGAAATGCTTCATTTCTTAACGAGGCTTTTACAGTGAAACATTTGCAGGAATTTGTATAAAAACCTAAACTGACAGTCTGACACATGATTACAAATTAATATACATTTCTTCATTTGTATATTTAGTTAAGAAGTAATGCCGTTTTTAACAAATGGCAGTCTTATGTTTAAAATAATGACAGTAGTTCAGCTGAGTGCAGTTTAGTTTTGGTTTTCACTGTGAGAGTGAGCATAGAATTCAAAGAAATGAGAGAGTGGGGGCAGGGGAGAGAGCCGTAAACATCTATATGACTGCACAAATATTTATGTGACACAATGATCAAATTATAACTCGATCAACCAACTTCTCTGATCTAACCTGCTAATGTACTGTTTAAAAACAAAACAAATACAAAGGCATCGCCCAGCCCTAAGCTAAAGACGGAAAGGACAAAAAAAAAAAAAAAAAAAAAAAGCACAAAGGTCGCTCTTACGTTTTTCTGCTGCGTCACCTATGATGATCTTTCCACCTCTCTTGCTGGTCTTTTCCACGGACAGCGCCGTGCTGAGGCCTTGCTCGTGCTTCCCGAGGCCCTGGCCTTCTTTGAAGCCATATTTCTGCATAATCTTATGGGCCACTGTGCCTCTGCAGGTGAAGGAGAATTAATGTTAATGCATAACATGAAACATTCAGCTATACAGTACATGTAAACATGATATACAACTGATTAACTGTAGTATTTAACTTGAAGTACTTTTTATTCAAGCAGAAATAAATGAAGTAACTATATGAATCTACTTGTTGTGTAATATAAGCACCCACCCCATGTTAGCAAGGAAGGAGCTGGTCGGTCCAGGTGGTGAGCGGGGCCGGTCTGAGTCTTCATACATAGGTGGAGGGATGGCCGCCTTTGAGCCTCTGGCAGGACGGCCCTCGTCTTCATAGGAAAATGAAGAGCCTGAGATCCCACACACAAACAGAAAATGGCTGATGATTTATAATGCAGTAACAAAGGGCTCAACTGCAATGTCAACATGCATTCAAAGTAAACTTTAGGCATATAAAGGTGACCTATTATGGTCATTTGAAGCTCCACATCTTTATTTGGAACTGCATGATTCACAGTTAGATGGGGGTTGGTAAATACAGCTATATTCATCCTCTGTCTGAAACCATGTTTTAGTTCCTCTTCCTTTAACTTTAACACCACCATCATTCCATTTCCTCGACAGGCTGCCTGTAGTAACCTGAGACAAACATACACGATATTGCCAAAGGCATTCAGTTAACAACCGCTGACCCCGCTCTCTGATTTTACATGACCTGCTGCTTCATGTCTGAGTTGTTGTCATTTTCAATCGTTTCTACTTTGTTATAATACTACTAACAGATGACTGTGGAAGATTTAGCAATAAAGAAATTTCATGACTAGACTTGTTGCTATCCTATCACAGTACCACACTGGAATTCACTAAGCTCCTGAGAGCAATCCATTCATCCACAAACATTTGTAGAAGCAGTCTGAATGCCTACGTGCTTGATTTTATCCACTTTGGCCGTGAGTGAGTGGGTGAGGAAGCACTTTTGGAAATACAGTATGTGATATCCACTCTTACTGCCATTATATGGTGCAAGGAGCAGAAAGAAATGACTAGAATTGAGCATTCAGAAGTCTGAAAGCTAAACTTTTGTACTGTGTTAAAGTTAAAAAACTTAAAATGCAGTGTGGCAGTACACACTGGCTGCCTTGTGTCCCATTCTCTGTCGAGATGATCCCACACTGCTTCAATAAGGTTGAGGTTTAGGCTTTGAGGAGGCCAATTAATGAGTGATAGTGTTCCAGCATATCCAGGTGTGCCTTTATCTATCCAGTAAAAACATACCTTTATCTACCAATGCGTGTAAACACACTATTAATGTGTGCTATCATGCTGAAAAACAAAGCCACTCCCAATCAGATACTTCTCAGATGGTATTGCATGGTGGAGCAAAGCTCAAACCTGACAATCCTGACTTTACCAGCCCATCGGTTTTCACAAGATCCCAAAATCTGTGTGTCATATTCTGTGTCCATGACACAGAAAGAAAATTCAGATATATTTTAAATGAAATTCTACTAAAAATATTCAAGCTCATAAGCCCCATTTTTCCCTAAAAATCCAAACCCTGCAGGAGAAAAAAACCCTACAGTTTATCTTCATTATTCTGCAGTGAGCCAGTTGTATGCTGCTACTAAGATAAATATCCCCTCAGACTTATCAGACTTACCATCTCTGTCCACAAGGGAAGATGGAGGGGCAATGGCTGCTCCACCCATGCCTGAAACAGAGACAAAAACAGATCAAACAATCAGGCAAGTGGATTTTACTTTGTTTTACTTTCAAAATAACTTCAGTGATCAATTTATGATAAGAAAACAAAGACAAGTAATCTCTGGGAGGGGCACAAACCATCTAGGGTGTCAACTGATTTGAAATCACGAGACGCTAAATGTCCAAACAATGTGGATAAGGATCAGATCACAGATTATTTTACTTGCAAATCAGAGTCAAAACATCATTCGGTGTTTCAAGAACTCACTTCTTTTCCTCCTCTCCTTTTCGTACTCCTCCTCCTCATCCGAGTCTTCCTCTGCTGCCGGGAAACGAGAGAAACCACTGGGAGCTCCACTTTCGTGTCTGTCTTTCCTTTTCCTGCAAACACAACGCCCACATTCAGGATTTAGTTGTCTGCTTCATTCAGTTCATTTCTAAATCAAAGTAAAGATCCTCCAAATTCCTGAAAACTAATAAATAAAAATCTCTTTTAATCATTTTAAATGTGGAAGAATAGAAAGCTTCAAGTATTTTATTTCATCTAGTTTGTCAATCTTTAGCTTGTATAATACATCACCTACTGAGGAGAATTTAAAACAAAAGAAAAGAAAACAGCCATACTTTTCCCTCTCTTCAATTTCCTTCTGCCGCTCCTGCTCCCTCTGTCGCTGCCGTTCTTCTCTGTGACGCTTCACCACCTTCTCGTAGTCATTGGGGAACATGGGGTCATACTCGTCTGCTAAGGGGATCAGCACATCGCTAGCAGAGAAGGCACTGGGGACTGCATCCTAAAGCAAGAGCCAGCAAGCATGAGAACAAATGCAACATATGAGTGAGATAAATGAGTTCCTTGACAATTTTTACACTGGACAGTTATATTTTCCCTCTGCATCTTTAACAAAGATCCAACTGAATTAAATTTTAAAAAATTAAAAATTAAAAACAGCAAAATACAGACAACATGAAAGAACTGGTTGACAACATTACGCTATAGAATACTATATGTAATACTAAAGATAAAGCTGGATTTATGGCACACAAGGGGTGGATGAAAGCAAGGGAAATGTGGTGATGTGATTCTTCAATTGTCTTTATACCTGCAAAGCAAAGAGCAGTTGTTCTTAACTAAAGAAATAAAACTTATTTCATTCCACCTTGCTCATCTCTACTGCAGCGCTGCCTCACTGTCACCCAGAAAGGAGTGGCTGCAGCTCCACATACACTCATCACTGAACCATGACGACAGCCGTGTAAATCTGTTTCTTCCTGTCTCATGTAGAAACTGAGAATAAGCTTGAATTTAGTATCTGACCAGTGTCCAATAAAGAAGCAGTGGCTGCTGCTTATCAAACAAATCAGCAGATGTATTTTAAAAACAGCATTCAGTCTCGATTTGAATTTGGCTGTGCAACCTCTCAACGTATATTTAATTTTTTCAAGTTTTAAAAAAAACATGACATCTTTAAGCCACCGGAAAATAGTAGGATACTTAACAGACTTCCAATGCAACAATATTAGACGTCTCGCTAATAGGGATTTGAAGGCTATAATATCCTTTTGTGTGGAATCAAGTGTAAGTGAGCGAACAGGAATCCCAAATACAGCAATCAGAGGACAAGGATGAAGAGTTACCCCCAGAACAGTTGACATAATAGCAAAATACCCTGTCCAGAAACCTTGTAGCTCAGGACACAGTAAAAAACATGTGGCTAAGGTGACAAGGAGAACCATGGCATTTATCACATTTATTTTCCACTTCTGGATACAATTCAGAAAGTCTAGACTTAGAGAAATGCACCCTGTGTATGACCTTAAATTGAATAAGTCCATGACGAGCACAGGAGGTGGAAGATCGTACCCTCGCTATAGCCTGTTCCCAAGACTCCTCATGTATTCGAATTCCTAGTTCTCCTTCCCATGTACACTTAAGCTTAACATTAGAGTGGTTACTAAAAGACAGAATAGCATCATAGAGTTTCGAAATGGTTCCTCTGTGATGAGGAATAAATGATAACGTAGTTTCCCACTGCTGTTCTGGAGGTAAAGAGGGCAAATTTGGGAAACACTTGGCAACAAAATTTCGAATTTGAAAATAGCAAAACAAATGGGTAATAGGGAGATTATAACGAGAAGACAAGTTGGGAAAACTATCGAAAACACCATCCACATATAAATGTTTGAACTGTTTTATACCCTTGTCACACCACACTGAGAATGTCGAGTCCAAAAGTGAAGGGGGAAACAAATGGTTGTCGCTTAGAGGACCCGAGGAAGACGGCATTACAAAATTAAAGTGACGGCTAAACTGAAACCAGATTTTGAGTGTGTTAAGAACCACCTGATTATCAGTGTACAGAGAGGGTTTTACGGGTAAAGAGGAATAGAGCAAAGCCGGTAAAGAAGAGCTCTTACATGATGATAGCTCCAATTTACACCACGAGGAACCAGAAGATTTTAGCCAGTAGCAAAGTTTATGGATGTGAGCGGCCCAGTAGTAGGCTAAAAAATTAGGTAATGCAAGTCCTCCACTAAATCTGCATCGCTGCAGCAAAGTTTTAGAGACCCTAGGTGGCTTCCCTCCCCAAATGAAAGAACCAATAATCTTGTCCAGTGAAACAAAAAAATGTTTCGGCAAAAATAAGGGAATTGACTGAAATAAAAATAAAAATTTTGGTAAGATGTTCATTTTAACAACATTAATCTTACCGATTAAAGAAAGGGGGAGATTACCCCATCTTTGAATATCAGATGTGATCCTTGATATAAGAGGAGACAAATTTGCTGCTTTAAGGCCAGCTAGAGAGCGAGTCACATTAATCCCTAAGTACTTAAACCCAGATGGACTGAGACGAAAGGGTAGATCGGACTGTTGAAGTTGACGTGCTGCCTTATTAACAGGAAAACACTCACTTTTCCCCAAATTTAATTTATAACCTGAAAACAAACTGAAGTTCTCCAGAATACTTAAAACAGCAGGGATGGAGCATGCAGGGTCAGTCATATATAATAACAAGTCATCCGCATACAATGATACTTTATGTGTAATTCCATTACGGATGATTCCCCTGAATACAGAAGAAGATCTCAATGTAATAGACAGAGGCTCGATGGCAATGGCAAAGAGTAAGGGAGACAAAGGACAACCTTGACGACAACCACGACCCAGCGCAAAATAATCAGAGTAAACATCATTAGTATGAACACTGGCTTTAGGGGACGAATAAAGAAGCTGAATCCAGGAAATAAATTTATCGCCAAAACCAAATTTCTCTAAAACTGCAAACAAGTACTCCCACTCCACCCTATCGAAAGCCTTTTCAGCATCTAAAGAAATCACAAGTTCAGGAAGTTCAGATAGACGCTTTGAGTAAATAACAGCCTTTGCTTTTAACATTCAGCCTGCAAGCCATGATCAGAGAGAATGTGAACACACAGCAACGTCAGACACGATCACCACCAGCTTTGTCGTTATAAAAGACCGGGTCTAACAGATATTTAAGACTCAAGTAATGCTGCATAAACAGCATAATTTGTCCAGGTGTTTTTCAATATTTCCATACTGACCAACCCAGTAACAGTTTAACACTGGTCTTGAGTACCCATCCATAACAAACACTGTGAGCCGTACCTTGAGGCCAGCCGCAACATGTGGAGGAGCGTCTGTGATCTGTCGCTCATCACTGGAACTTCCTCTCTTAAGATCAATGACAGGCGCCAAGACGGTGGTCTGCTTCATCCGCTGGGTCTACAGAAGAAAAAAAAAAAAAAAAAGCATAAACAAAACAACCAATTAACCTTGTTCTTCTTCTGATCAGTGACTGTAGAAATACATCAAACAGAAAACCATTTGCACCACACTGGCATGACAGACAGTTGCCGCGGATATATTGGCTGCACATCCCAAACATGCTCTACTGAATTGTAATCTGGTGACTGCAGAGACCATTCGAGCACAGGGATCTCATTATCACATTCAAGACTCCAGTCTGGGATTATCTGAGCTTTGTGACATGGGATGCTATCTGCAGGAAGCAGCCATCAGAATATGGGCACACAGTGGTCATGATTGGATGGACATGGTCAGCAACAATACTCAGAAAGGAAGTAGCATTTAAAAAATAAATAAAAAATAAAAACTCTGTCTGTATAAACAAGCCCAAATTATGGCAAGAAAACTGCTGTATATAGACAAGTTCATTCAGAGATGCTTTTCGGCATACTCATTTTTAGTTTACTCATAGTGGTTATTTGAGTTAATGTTGCCCAGGGCTGCAATGATTCATCAAGTAAATCAAATATTTCAATTTAAAAAAAGTTTTTGACACAAATTTTTTGCTTTGATGCTTCATTTAACATACGACTCTGTAGCGTGCCATTATCACCATGGAAATGCGAGCATTTCACCCACATTTACATGTAAAAACAGACCTACAATAGAAGCTTATTTAGGAGCAGCATGTAAATAATAGGTTTGACCAAATTAAGTCCACACAGCCTCCAGTTTTCAACAAAAGCACTGATAACACAACAGCAGCAGTGATGATGACGCTGGTTTAAGATGGAGCCATATTCTTTTTACACATACACAGATTGCAAAGAGCAAAAAGGCAGAGCTGTTACCGAGACGGTAAGCTCAGGCTAAGTGAAAGAAAACTTGTTTCAGGCGTCCAAAACATCAGCGTGCTTCCTGTGATCAACATTAAAACCTTTACTGGGAAAAAGTGAGTGGGAGTCCTTCATCAAAGCACCTGATCAACAAACTCCAAAGTGATGAAAAGTGAGCTTTGTAGCTGCTCCATCCACGGCTATTTGTTTATTTAAAAAAAAAAAAAAAAGTCCTGTAAAGCTGCAGAAGTTTTATTAAAATCTGCAGAACTATTAACTTAGTCTGATACTGTGTTTAAATCATACAGCTTAATGAAGGCTGACGGCAACCGCTCAGTTTTACATAGAAGGGAAGAATGAGGCAAACACCGGTGAGTCTAGACTGGGATGTACTAGACCAGATTTAATTCAAAACTTTCATAACATTTTTCAGACCAAATGTAAAATAATATAAAATATTTTGTTAATTAAATTACATTAATATTTAACAATATAAAAATAAGAGCTTTTTTCACAAGCTAATAAAAATGTACACATGTACACACATAAGCACTAGTATCATCACTTCTGACCATCTTATAAACAAAAGTGTACGTTAAGCTTGATTGAATGACAGCCCACTATAATACATGTGTAGTACTGCACGCACCTTGGCCTGTGTCAGAGCCGCCTTCTTCACCTTCAGCTGGGACTGTAGTAGCTTGAAGTTCTTGGACCAGCCTTCGGTCTTAGTGTCACTGGCACCCACACCGAGGTCATCATAGAGCGACATTGCTGTCCGTCAGTGCTCCTGTTGCCTTCGGACACACAAACACGTTTCACTTCTCAATATTTATGGAGCCTACGGTATCATCATTCAGTCCTTCACTGCTTGGAAAAGCAAAAAAATAAAATCGGTTATAACGTGCAACAGCTAAATCACAAATCTCCGCTATAACCTTTTGTGATTCGGTCGTTTGTCGCTGATACTGAAGCAAATTTCCCAGGAGAAACTGGGAAACGTTAGCTAGCTAACGAAAGCTAAGGCTAGTGTTGCTAATGTCTGCTCCTTATGAAATGTGTCAAGAAAAGACCCAACATTCGTTCCACTGTCTCTATACCTACCACTATTATATAGAATTTAAAATAAAATAAATTACAAGTCAGTTCATATTAATCTACTTTTTTTCTTTAAAAAGGCTAACCAGCGCATTTGATATACCTCCTCACTGCTTGTAACGGAAGCCTGAGCGCAAAAACAAAAACCAAGAGCCAACATTTGCCGGCATTTTACGCTTTTGCGCCATCTGGCGCCCGGATGACTCATTTGAAACCAGCGATTTCTGCAGAAATATACCCTGTTGTTAAAATGGGCGGATCACACACGAGCACAAGGGGAGTGTCATGATATAAAGCGAAAGTGTGAACGAAAAGAAATACCGAGGCGACAACGACGATGGTCTTTACCGGCCTGGTTTTATTTAGTGAACATGTTTTAAGTCACTACCGAGGTGTCCGATGGCTCTGGTTTCACTGGCTTTCCCTGTCTGCGTTATGATAGTTTGTTGGCCTCAATTATCCAGCAGCGGTAAGTGCAAACAAATTTCAACTCGAGCGAGTACGCTCCAGAAAGTGCTTTAAACTGCGCATGCCGCAATTTGTTTTCTTTATAGTTTATCGCTTATTTAATCAGTGATTAAATTTGATCACCTTCAAAGACAAGTCGTTCAAATAGAAGGCATAAACTCGCACACTTCAGCGTTTTACGGTGAGATATGTCGGAGGGGGATAATTGCTTATTGAAGACATACCTGCGGCTTGATTTGTGTCTTGTTTGTTATTTTTGGTAAATCATTGTTTCTCGCCGTCTCGGAGTCGGGTCCGTATCGTAAATCTTCATAGTGAAACCTAAATGCTGAAAGTCGCAAGTGTGTATCGTTATGAATCCTGCTAAATTTTTGACTTAGAAGCGGGGTTGACCTGATGTGTGTGTGTGTGTGTGTGATGGTGTAAAAGTTTTTATTGACGCCATCAGGTTACCATTAGTACATTGCTAGAAGTTAGAATTAGAATTATAACTTACGTACACCATTCGCCAAAAAATACTGGTTATTTATTTTTAATCGTATGGTTTTATTTAAAAAAAAAAAAAAAAAAAATTATCATTATTATTTTTACAGATAACAGCTGTCCATGTCCAGAAATTCCAAAGTTGAATTTAACAAACCTCCCACAACAAGGCTGCTTCAAAATAGATGCCCATTTTCGCTACAAATGTATGGATGGTTACCTGAGAAAAGCGGGAACCTCAAATTTAATCAAATGCGAAAATCCTGGAGCACAGTGGAGCAAACCATCGCTGGTGTGTATACGTAAGTATTATTTGCTGGTACATTTCTGAACACCAAAGATGAAAACATCTCTCTATCCACACATGTGTAAACCGGTACATTGTTACGAGGTCCCAACCACAGCTGAATGGTTCAAAGAGGCTTCTCTTCTCTTGAAGTTCCAAGCTGAGGTTATTTGGAAACAGCAGTACTGCGGCTTGTTGCTTTTCTTTTTCCCTTTTAGTTTAAAAAGTTCCACTTGGTTAACTTTCAAGTATTCACATTAGATTTGGCCTTGGGGGGTGGGATTACAAATCCAGTATCCATGAACCCATATTTGTTATAACCCTAGATTCTTAGATTACAGCTAATGGTAGCTAATAGTGCTGACAGTCTGAATTTTGAGTGCTCAGAAGTAGTAGTACTGGTATTATCATAACATGAATCCATTACCATTATCCATTATCACTTTGAAAAATGGGAGCTGTTATGTTCAGTCATTACCCCAGGGGATGACTGAATTGCTAGGTAACCCTGAAAGTCTGCTCTGGATGAATGGGTGGAGAGGGTTTATAGAAGGCCAGCCCCTACATGTGTTCCCTGGAGGAACTTAAAATATTAATACAGAGCATAGGCTGGTGCCTGGTATCTGTGGCACAACCGAAGGATGTCTGATTATCGGTGGATTATTTAGTCTTTGTCTGTCTCTGGCTGAATAAAAGTCACACTCGCCTCTGTTTACTGATAAAACCTCAACAGTACTGACAGCCCCGTGTGTCAAGATGGTTCGGTTCAAACCAGCCGACTAAACCATCCCACGCTCTCTAGTACACTGGCACACCCGCCCTTCCGATTTATCAAATGTAGAGTCATACTAGAACTGTTGACGGCAGGTGTCTGGCTGGAAGTCTGAAATTTACAAGAGATAAGAGAATGCAATGGTTCCTTTTCAGGTGCAGTGGAAAGCCACCCACATGTGGTTTGTTTTTGTGTTGTCACAGCTTATAACTGTGAGCAGTTTCCTTTTTAGACTCTCTAGCTTGGCGTAAAGGTGACATTATCTACTGTAAAAGGAAATGAGTGAATATTTCTCTAGGGGAGTGGTTTCAGAGTGACAATCTCATGCATGCACCCGTTTCTACACACCACAAACATTTATTCACCTGCTAGGACACAGATTTGATGAAAGGTTGTCTATAGACTCAAAACATTGGATGGAAGGAGCACTTTTAAGGTTTCATGAAAGAAGGACATGAGAAAGGGAGAGCAGAGGAAGGACATTTAGTAATTTAGGGGATCCAGAGGATTAGTAAGGAGGAAGTGAGTGCAGTGGACTTTTTGAGACACTGTGTAACACAATTAGACAATGCCTATAAGGAATGAAGATATCTATTTTTACAAGAACGGCAGTGATGTGCAGTTATAGTGGGGATATAATGTCACTTTCCCTGGGTCTTGTACCCAGACTTATGTTTTATGGGTTTGATTTTTTTTTTTTTTTTTTTTTAAATTCTGTTTATCATGCAGGTGGAGATGAGTATCTGATGCTTTTCAGTCTCTATTTTTGCCTTTAGTTCTTTATTCTGTTTCTCCAGTTTTGTCTCATGGTCATCCTTCTGCAAGTATGCATGGCTGAGTCTGTCATTTCCTGTTTTTACTCTGGTGGTCTGTCTCTTGTGCTTTGTATTTGTTTTGACTTTCGTAGTTGCTTTCTTGCTGATTATACTCACAATGTGTACCACTCTTAGCCTCATTAGCTGTCCAAGTTTCCTGCTGTCTTTCCACAAGGCTTTGTAGAAAGAGCACTATAGATACACTGTTTTCTTGGGGAGTGCTGATGGAGAAGTATATAAAAAGTCAAAAGAAGTTGTACTGTCTTTAATCTAGTGAAAGCATAAGGTTGGTGCTTCATGAGGAAGTCAGGAGTGGCAGAGGAAAAATCTGAGGGTGATGCAGCAACAAATGAGGTCATTGTGGAGGTGGGATTACATCAGGGACCAGCTCTTGGGTGCTTCTTGTTTGCTATGATAATGACGAGTGAGGTCAGACATGAGTCTGTGTGGACTAGAATGTTCACATTGCGATCTTTAGTGGGAGCAGGAAGCAGGTTTAAGAGAGCCTGGAGAAGTAAAGGAAGGAAAGTCAGTAGAACCAAGACACGGTACATGTATGTAAATGAGAGGGAGATTGTTGGAAAGCTGAGTATGCAAAGAGGGAATGTTGATGCCTTTTTTAAATGTCTATGGTCAACCATCCAAAACAACGAACATTGCGCAAGAGAGGAGAAGAAAATGCAGGCAAAGTGGAACAGATGGAGACCAGTATCGGGGTGATTTGTGACAGACAGGTGATGTGCAGAGCAGTGCATCATGGGAATGCAGTGAAGTGAAGAACTTTAATTAATGCAAAGTAAAAGGGATTTGACTGTCTACCTGTAGAACACCCTGGACGTGGGGAATAGTTGGATCTTAGTCAAGTCTACGATACTTTCAGCCAGAATGCGGTGATAATGGATTTATAATCTATAATAGATCTCTGATCCATACAGTAATTATTTTTTTTTTTTTTTTTTTTTTTTTAGCTTTCCCACTTTCATTTTCTTTTTTTTAAATGCATCTCTTGCATTTCTTTGTCATGTTTCAGCTGACCCAAGGATAACCACAACACAACCACCAAAAGCAACAAGTACAACAACAACAACAGGTAAGCGTCTGTCTAAGGAAAATGGTGTTTGCCATACTTTGCTGACATGTGCTTAATGATGGTTTGGTTTTGCAGAGAGTCGCACTGATATTTCCTCTTACTCCGTCAGTACTTCCGCTATCAGTAAGTTCTCTATTTGCATGATTGTGACGATCAAAAACCGTGACCTATAACCACTACTAATAAACTAAAAGGAAACTAAATGTCTCAAGGGTGTGGCAGTAATACTAATATTAGAGCCATGTATAGTGTCTGTGTATATATTACACTCATTTTACTTTTATCACCCATTTTACAACTTCTTATGGAACAAAAACAAACCCCAGTACCTGCAGCCATCAGGCTTCTTAATTCATCTGCCATTTGTATGAGAATTAAGTCAGACACATGAATTTCCTTTTAGTTTAACCCTCTCAAGGCAGGCGTTGCCGATTTGCAACAGTTATAAACTGATTACGCCACATACATATTTTATGAGTTTTTTTTTTTTTTTTACTCAGAAGTACCACTGCAGGACTTGGTTGTGCATTAGCAACAAAAAGTTTAATTTGAGCCTGAGAGGGTTAAGTTATTATTCTTATTGTTATATTGCAGTGTTAGAGGTTGGAATGTTAAAACTAGTAGATGTAACATGGGCTATTTAAGTGTACAGTGAGCAAATGGTCCTAAAAGACTATATTTGAACTGGGTAATTTGGGTGAAATGACTCTCCAAGTAATCCAGGAGGTGTTGCAGTGCAACTACTATTAAAGGAAATGGTTCACTGTAGTGAAACCTCAAGTCCTACAGCAACACAAAAAGATTTGATATGTAGCAAATCTGCTTTGAATGACATCAAGAAATTTAGTTTTATTTCTTTATTTATGATTTTTAGCATCATGGAAATGAAGAGCATCTGTTCTTGTCAAATCAAAATGTATCCAGTAACAGAAACCTCTGGTAGTGTTCCCATGGTTAGTTGCTTTAATCATTATAGTTCAACACAGCTCAGCTAAGCAACCAGACAATCTTGATATCATAATCACCGCTTCAAGAACTAACTTTTGAAAATTATGGGACTTGGTTTGGGCCCTTACTAACAGTAAAGTAAAAACACCCCAGCTCCTATGAGTCATTCATTTCACAGCAGTTGTCATGCTCAGATTAACTGTAAATGATCAGTGGGGCAGTTTGCATTTCTGCTGTGTACATCTGTGGCTGTGAACCCCCACCCCTCCCCTTCCTCATTTGTTATTTGCATATTTGTCATACTTGCATGTTTCAGATCATCACACAAATCTAAGTGTTAGACAAACTTAACCCTGGAAAGCCAGTTTTGTTTTTTTGTTTTTCTTAATGAATTAAATCATTAAGTTAAAAATCATTGTCAGAGTGCACTTGAGCTTCATGGCATGAAATTCCTGGATATTCTCCTACAGGAGTTTCTGACTGAGAGAATAATTGTTTCAGTCAATTATGGCAAGTTGTTCAAATTCTGAAAGAGCAAAGTAGACACGGATCATTGCACTACCATTTGACTGTTAGTATGATGTTCTTTTCATGAAGTGCTTTGTTAGCTGTATTCCAGATGTAATGAAATGCAAACCTCAACCCTTTGTCTCATCAGTCCATTGACTATTTACTCAAACAAAAAACTTGAAGAAAAAAAAAAAGTTTGGTTTTTTTCTTTTTTACTTGTTGGTACTGAATCATGAACACTGACATTAACGGAGGCAAGTGTGGCCTGCATTTTCTTTTTTTTTTTTGTAAATGTTGGGGCTTTTTGTAGTTTTGTCTCCTGGATGAGCTGCCAGTGGGCTCTTGGGGTAATTTTGGTAGGCTCACCACTCCATGACGGTTTCTTTAGGGTTAGCATGATGTGTTGCTTTTTGACATCTACTTCACTTTGTCAGACAAGATCTGCTTGAGTGATTTCTTTAACAGATATGACTGTAATCATGCCCAGGTGTGTTTAGTGAAATTTAACTCAAGCTTTCCAAAAATGTGGTTAGTCATAGTTAACTTGTTTACTCATTCATGACTATCACTTAGTCATGAATGAGTGAAGACAAGAAGCTACTTGTAATGTGACAAGTGTAAATGTACACAGCTCACTCCTTTTGGGGATGCTCATATGGATCCTGCTGCTGCTGCTTGTATTTATTAATCTGAGGAAAATTCATCTGGGAGCAACAAATACAACTCCAGCTCCTCTTAACATTTTGTTAAACAAAATGTTAATTTCCGTTACTAATATTAAATGGTGGTTGGGGAGAGGGAGGTCTGGGCTTCTCTGCTTGGGCTGCTGCCCCTGCGACCTGGCCCCGGATAAGTGGAAGAAAATGGACTGATAACATTAAATCCTGCATGTATTTTTCAGCTATTGTAATATACGTGGCATGTTGAAGCTAACTAATGTAAAATCAAACGCAGTATAACACTCCATGCATGCTTGAAGATAGTTATGGGGTTTTAGTTTGGGATAATGGAACAAACGCATGTTTCATAACAAAGAGATAATTCGTGCTACAACTAATCTTAGCAGTGTGAGATGTGGTCAGGGTTTTTACAGTATTAATAGAGGTGGGTTTTTTCTTCTCAGCAACAGCTTCTACTGCCCAGATGATGCAGAATGCAAGCACAGTGCTTGAACAAGGAACCAGTACACATACAACCACCCACGGTAAAGAACTTAAATTCATACGTACTTTCTCAGTTGGCTTCCGCTGAGCTGTTGCTTTCAAGTGTGCCAGGTGAAATGTTGCTACCGACACCCAAAGTCATGACTAACCTCATCCCCCAGACTGCTTATAGGGACTCTTGTGTTCAGTGGCTCTGTCTCATACTTGCTGTCAAACGTGGTGGTGCAGAGAGGGGATGATTTGGGCTTGTTTCCTAGTGATTAAGGCTACGTTCACACTGCAGGCGAAAGCGCATCAAATCGGATTTTTTTTTTTTTTTTTTTTTTTTTTTTTTTTTTTTTTTTTTTTTTTGGACCCTATGCGACCCATATCCGATCATGGTATGACAGTGTGAACGGCACAAATCCGATATTTTCAAATCCAATCTGGGTCACTTTCGTATGTGGTACTGAATCCGATACATATCCGATGTTTTAGAAAGCAACTGCTGTTTGAACGGTCATGTAGCATTAAATCAGTCTTTTACGTCACTGACACAAGACAGACGCCAATTATCAGCTCCGGAGAAGACATCGCGAACGCTTCCTGGTCATCCAGTGAAACTGCTGGGAAGACAACGTTGGAGAAACGTTAACATTTTATTTGTACTGCATAATCTGCAGATTCTGACAGAAATCTGCAACTATCCTTTGAAGCACCGCTCCTCTCTAAAACAGCAATAAGGATAATTATTTGGTTATTCACATTATTATGTAAATAACAAAATAACTTAAAGCAAAAATTGGGAAACGTGAAGTCCGAAGTCTTTATATTAAGGGCCATCAGTCAAACAATATTGTTTGCTCTGGGTCTAAACAGAGCGTGTTGTGTGTGACGTCTTCTTTTGGCAAGTATGAATAATACAGGCCAGTAATCAAACACAAATGTTGTGTGTTCTTGAACATACAAACTGGACGCTTTAGTAATCTATGCAGTGTGGACATGTTTTGTTAGAACTAGTGAAAGCTAACGAAATCTGTCTGACTCAAAGTGTCAATGTGGTTAAAAAAAAAAATGTGGTAAAATAATCTGGCGTCCTCAATGCTACGCTTGCCACATTGATGCTAAAATTTCAATAGAAACTGTTGACAAATTTCTTTGAAACTACTTTTAGTAATTCGGTCACCTATAGAAAGAAATCAGCTGTTCCAAGCCACCAAGTCCAGATCATGTAGTGGACTAAACCACTTTGTCACTTGTATTAGGTGAAAGCAGATGGGTTTAGGCACTCACAGCTATGCAAGGAATTGGTTAAAATCTCAAATTAAAAAAAATTGTCTTGTAGCAGAAACTACTTTCTACATTGGTGATATAAGGGACGTCTAGGGATGGGCACTTAATGGACTGTGTACTGTAAATATGATGTGGAAAAGGGAACTGAAGTAGTTTTTGAGGTTTTACATCATACATCAACATCTTTAAGAGGATCTACAATGTTGTGATACACAATCATTAGCATTAACAGCACTTGTTTGTTTTTATGGTTGGGTGTTGAATAGCACAGTGCTGTTCAAAAGGTTGTTAGCCTTTAGAACTTTGGGTCTTCCTTCCCTGTCATGCTAAAGCCAGGACACAAAGTCTGAAACCCAGATCTGTTTCATAACAAACAGCAGCTATATACAGGTCAAACCTCAAAAGCAGTTCCAGTTAAACCTCAACCACAAATGGTGACAGGTGAAAGAGAGCTGTACACTGGAAAGAGTAACTGGTTAAATGGGTGCAGGCCATGTTACTAAACTCTAAGCAAACAGCAGGTCGGGGGAGACAAAGATTGTGGATCTCTAGTTGCTGTACTTCCAAAGGAAAGGTTTTATGAAAATAATTTAGGAGGAACTGAAACTGGGCAGGTGCCATCTAAGGTTTTAATACCAAGGTCAAAGTCTTAGGCAGAGGTGAATAAGCCTTTCTCTGCACTTGAAACTGGATTTTTAAAAAGTGAATTGTACAATACCTGGGCTGCAGGACTTTGGTGCCCTCAGCATATAAAATCATGTAATGGATGATATTTTTGCTAATGCTGGTTCACAGGATATTATCAAAGTGCTTGAGAAATAAGTCTGGGCTTCTGAAGCCATCTTTGAAACTTCTCTGGGCTACATAAAGACGATATCTAAATGAATTTACTTCAATAATTTTTTGTGATCACAGGCTCAAGTTTCAAAACTAGGGCTTCATTAACATAAAATGTAAAAAATATCATACTTTGACATAAATGTGTGTGGGTTGTTTGTGTGGTTTTTTTTGTTTTTGTTTTTGTTTTGTTTTTTTGTTTTTTTAAAGCAGTACAGATATCATTACCAAAACAACACCTGAAGCTGCTAATATGCCGTCTCTTCCATTGAATTCAATTTTATTTATATAGCGCCAAATCACAACAAAAGTCGCCTCAAGGCGCTTCATAGATACAGAGAAAAACCCAACAATCATATGACCCCCTATGAGCAAGCACTTTGGCGACAGTGGGAAGGAAAAACTCCCTTTTAACAGGAAGAAACCTCCGGCAGAACCAGGCTCAGGGAGGGGCGGCCATCTGCTGCGACCGGTTGGGGTGAGAGAAGGAAGACAGGATAAAAGACATGCTGTGGAAGAGAGACAGAGGTTAATAACAGATATGATTCAATGCAGAGAGGTCTATTAATACATAGTGAGTGAGAAAGGTGACTGGAAAGGAAAAACTCAATGCATCATGGGAATCCCCCGGCAGCCTACGTCTATTGCAGCATAACTAAGGGAGGATTCAGGGTCACCTGGTCCAGCCCTAACTATATGCTTTAGCAAAAAGGAAAGTTTTAAGCCTAATCTTAAAAGTAGAGATAGTGTCTGTCTCCCGAATCCAAACTGGAAGCTGGTTCCACAGAAGAGGGGCCTGAAAACTGAAGGCTCTGCCTCCCATTCTACTTTTAAATACTCTAGGAACAACAAGTAGGCCTGCAGAGCGAGAGCGAAGTGCTCTAATAGGACAGCTGTCATTGCAGTATTTATATAAGCAGTTATTTAAAGGGGACCTATACTATTCTTTATCATAAATGCTGTAACACTAGTTAATTATCATATTAAACACAGTAATTTCTGAGAGCTAATAGTTCGATTGCTGTTCAAGTACTAAGACTCTTTGCAAAAAGCCAAACAAAAATGACGACAAAAATCATTTGACTTTGAAATGGTGACACAGCCATTTCCATGTAACCATACCATTTACTCTGTTAAAAATGTATGAAGAAATACTAGTGTTAAGTGAGGCTTGCTAAAGGAAAAACACTGTTGCATTGGGAGCTCCCCCTGCTGGGCAGATGCAGTAACTGTCCACACCTGAATCTGCAGATTACCAAAAGAATGAAACTCAGGAGAATCATTTGTGATGAACCAAGGATTGTTTGTTTGAGAAATGTCAGCAGACTTTCAAAGAGTTATCAAAGTAAAGACATATATTGAACTGGTTATCTGTTACAGAAGGATGTGTATGTTTGGATTTCAGCTGATAAGCCTGTGAAATAAAGCATAGGTTATATAAGCCATAAATGCAATAGGGTTTGTTTGTGTTTGTTTTTGTTTTTGTTTTTGTTAAAACACAAGCACTGCCACCCAACCTTACCCCACCTTGTGGTAATTTACTAAGTGGTACATAAAGCTTAACCTTTGATATCTGCTTTTCCCCCAGCATTTCACAAAGCTGCATGTACATGCATAAGAAACTTTTCAGGCATGACACTGATTACGTCTTTTTACCTTTACAATTGCACTAATTTGTATAAATTTTATTTTGTACTGGAAAAGCAGAACCTGTGATGGAGACAACAGGACAGACTGACACAATGAAGAACGCCACCCATTCTGCGCTTGAAATTGGTAAGCTTCAACGGCGTTATTTCTTATCTGAGATGATCTCATTTAATACACTGATCAGCCATAACATATTTTAGAACCACTAGCAGGTGGTGTGAATAACACTGATTAATATATGCCACATAACAAGTGCAGTGATGAAGAGATAATCAGTGTTATTCACATCACTGCACTTGTTATGTGGCATATATTAGTGAGCAAGTAGGAACATCAAGCATCTGTGGGATGTGTGGATCAAACTTCTTTAATCCACGCAGGCCCCATTGTGATACATCCAAAGGAAGTCTAGTAAAGTAAGGACTGCTTTGGTAGCAAAAGGAAGCAGGTGGTCATAATGGTCTGCGAGTGTCTGTGTATTATTTGTAAGTCAGTGATGCAACTTCTCGATGGACAAGCAGGGAGTCCCTTGAGGCTAAACGCTGTTTGTGAAGCAAGACGTTTTAGAAATGCTGAAGGCCGCAGAGCAGACTCGCAGTGTAGATTCCCTCATTGATGTTTAGGACGGTACATTCTCTGAGATTGTTTGTTTGAAAACACTTAACTCACAAAGCAGACTTGGAATTGTTGTGTTTAATGAGATGCAGTCATGTTATACCTCCTTTTCAGTGAAGAAACTGAATCAGAGCACATTAAGGATTTTCTCTCCCATTTGCAGATGCTGCAGCAACCACAGCAGACGCTGCAACAGCCACAGCAGCAACGGTCATCACTGTTTTACTGGTGACTCTCTGTACTGCAGGGATAGTCTTACTGTATCAAAGGTAAAAACAAAATTACTTTTTGGATTGTCTTTCTATACACTCATTGTTTTGCAGTTGGCTGGTTATAATCCATTTCAATCCTGATTGTCCTTTTTGTCTCAGGAGGCGAAGAGAGCACACCCCAGTGAACCAAGACCCAGAGGAGCTGTGCACACTGGATGCATGAGTCCTGGCCCACCTGCAGTGGACCAGTAAAACACACTGACTTTGTTGCGGTTGCAGAGAGCTGCAGCAGTGTTTTACCAAAAGCAACATCCCACTAAAGTGAAGAATGGACTCTTACCTCCACGTAGGACTGGTTGTCATCAGTGCCTGATAACCCATTTGAACGTCTGTGGACGTCATCCCAAAGAATCACAGCCATCTTAATATGGCAGTGCAAGAGGCTCAATCTATAACTTTCATCTTAACAGCTTTCTAGCTTCACATTACCAAAAAACAACTCTATAGGAACTTTATCGTTCACATCCCTCTGGGTCAACCATTGCTCTGGTGCTCTGGTGGGAAGTGTTTGATTTCTATCTCTTTTATTTATTATTCAGATCTCATGAAAATACTAAAACTGATAATGAGTTACTCAGACTAAATGTTGTCTCTAGCCAGGCATTGATGCAATGTATTGCTTTGTCACAGAGATTAACTCTTGTACAAAAACGATAATTATATAATACTTTCCTATCTTCAGTATCAATCAGGCTAGATGGACACAAGCATATTAGAGTATTATTTCGGCCAGTAACAACATGTCTTTTGGAGCTGCTACGCTTTCTGCTCAAACACTCAGTAATTTATGTGGGTCCTTATTTATACCTGGCAAATGGATTTTAGCCCCTTAGAGAAACGATCACTGGCCACTTTGTTAGCTATGCCGGTTTGTTAAGTCAGACAAATCAGACTTGCCTAAGTACATCAAGTTTTACTTGGGTATGGAGATTGATCTTAAAGGAGAAGCTAAATTATTTATTACATGTTACTGTGAATGGAAAAAGGAAATGCAGTAAGATATGAACTACAGTAGGGAGATCACATTTTGCCACTTTTTTTTAAAATATATCTACTGTTTTTAAATTCTGCATTGATGAATCATGTAATCAAGGCTTTTAATTGTTTAATAAAGTATTTATTGATGGATTGGTAGTTGTATTCTCTGGTAACATATCAAATATTTTATCAACATAGTCATAAATTATAAAGTCATTAGAAAGTGATTTACAGCTTTATTTCATGGACTGACTTTCCTGGTCTTCCATATACTGTGCTTACCCTCCTTGTGAAGGGCGTTCATGAGCATCATGTGGTAGTCAAGCTACACAAGGGAAGACTGCATTATCTACACAAGGGAAGACTGCAGTACCCACTGGACCTTGTTGACCAGTGGTTGCTTGTACTTGAAGTGTAATCCTCAGAGTAGTTAGGGTTGAAAAGTAATTTACATACTGCAATATTCTAATATTTCAAGTATTTTATTTTCTGGGTTGTTTTTGTGGGTGTTGTTTTTTTTTTTTTTTTTTAAATGCTTGAAATGTAGCCTCCACGCAAAGACCAAATAATATATTAAATATTCATTTCTTAAAAAAAAATAGTTATTTTCTATCATGAGAGGAAAAAATCTAATCTGAGCAAATAATTTCGTTTCACGGGTGCACTTCTTTGAACAGAAATTCAGCAATCCACGCACTTTGAACTCGGCAGCTGCGCACAAAGAAGCCACTGTGCACACACTGCTGCAGTTAGCATATTATCATATCATGCATAAAAAGCGCAAGGTCACAAATGTAGGACTTTGCATCAGCATTAAAACAAACTGTGTGAACTGACACAAAATCCTCTCAAGTTTTGATCAAATATATGCATTCTAGAACTAAATATATGACCAAAGTGCATGAGATATTCTTCTGTGCCAGACAATCACTGATGAAGGCAACAAGCTGAAACGCATTAGTCAGTTATTAAAGTTGTTCATCTTCCCTTAAGTGTTGCTGGAGTTCCTGCATTGTGAATTCCGGCAACAAGCTGAAACGCATTAGTCAATTATTAAAGTTGTTCATCTTCCCTTAAGTGTTGCTGGAGTTCCTGCATTGTGAATTCTTTCATCCTCTCCATGCACCTTGGAAGTAGGTGAAGTTGTGCCAGAAATTTTTGCAATCATTGTCTATTTCCCAGAATGCTCCAAACTGCAATACCGCATTCTTTCAAGAGCAGTAATTTTCTGCTTCGCTGTTGCTGACAGCTTATTTTTACCTGCTCAGTTGGCGTTACAGCCAAAATTAATGACTAACCGCATCCTTTCCAACGTGCTTATGAACTCACCTCTTCGTCCTCTTCAAGACCAAGAGAAGAGAACTGGAACATTCATCATCAGACGACCTTTCAGAGCTGAACAACCATATCGAGGACAGATAAACATGGGTAGTTAAGGAAGTCATCAAAGCAGTTTAACAAAACACTGACAATTAACAGTTAGTAGCATCCAGAAATAATTCATCTTTCTGCCTTAAAAGCACCACAGATGAAACACAAACACCTATAAAAGGAATTTCAAGGGCATCCCATAGGCCAAATATGCCCTGCTAATGAGTCTAAACTATGAATGGTGTGTATTCTTTAGAAAAGCAGTGTGAAGTCAATGTGAAGCCTCACCTTGAGCTAGCTAGCTGAGCTATGTTATCTTGTTTTTAGATTTTAGCTGTTAAGTCTCTAAAGAAAGGCATGTATCTGAGGTTTCACATGCTTATCTAACATATAGCTCTAATAACAGAATTAACACTGCCACAGATCCTTGCTGCTAATTTGTGGTCATTTACTGACACCATAGACTGTGGGGGATTTTCCGGCAGAAAACGAGATAGTGAGAAGAACATCTGTGCACTCCAGTGTGATCTAAATGGTCAAAGTCTTTCTTGTAACTCAATCTTGGCCGCAGTGCTTTACCAAAGGTAAAGACGAACTTATTTTCACTTTGATCTTAATCTCTTCATCATTATTGTTTATTCTTGTTTGCCACATTTCTAAGTATTGTGAGTTTTAGTTCCTCGTTTCCTTGTATCAGTTTACGGTTATTTTCATGAATATTCTGCGTCAAGCTTATTTTGTATAGTCTGTTGTTGTTGTTTTCTTATTCTTTCCATTAGTTTTCTCTGTGACAGGTTTGCATGTTTCAGTCTGTCATCCCTGATTTGTTCACATTGTGTTCCCCAGCCTCATCACATTTTGTATTTATTTTCTCACTCTCTCCCTTGTCCTTTGTTGAGTTGCCCCACATACAGGGAGTGCAGAATTATTAGGCAAGTTGTATTTTTGAGGAATAATTTTATTATTGAACAACAACCATGTTCTCAATGAACCCACAAAACTCATTAATATCAAAGCTGAATGTTTTTGGAAGTAGTTTTTAGTTTGTTTTAGCTATTTTAGGGGGATATCTGTGTGTGCAGGTGACTATTACTGTGCATAATTATTAGGCAACTTAACAAAAAACAAATATGCCCATTTCAATTATTTATTTTTACCTATGAAACAAATATAACATCTCCACATTCACAAATATACATTTCTGACATTCAAAAACAAAACAAAAACAAATCAGCGACCAATATAGCCACCTTTCTTTGCAAGGACACTCAAAAGCCTGCCATCCATGGGTTCTGTCAGTGTTTTGATCTGTTCACCATCAACATTGCGTGCAGCAGCAACCACAGCCTCCCAGACACTGTTCAGAGAGGTGTACTGTTTTCCCTCCTTGTAAATCTCACATTTGATGATGGACCACAGGTTCTCAATGGGGTCCAGATCAGGTGAACAAGGAGGCCATGTCATTAGTTTTTCTTCTTTTATACCCTTTCTTGCCAGCCACGCTGTGGAGTACTTGGACGCGTGTGATGGAGCATTGTCCTGCATGAAAATCATGTTTTTCTTGAAGGATGCAGACTTCTTCCTGTACCACTGCTTGAAGAAGGTGTCTTCCAGAAACTGGCAGTAGGACTGGGAGTTGAGCTTGACTCCATCCTCAACCCGAAAAGGCCCCACAAGCTCATCTTTGATGATACCAGCCCAAACCAGTACTCCACCTCCACCTTGCTGGCGTCTGAGTCGGACTGGAGCTCTCTGCCCTTTACCAATCCAGCCACGGGCCCATCCATCTGGCCCATCAAGACTCACTCTCATTTCATCAGTCCATAAAACCTTAGAAAAATCAGTCTTGAGATATTTCTTGGCCCAGTCTTGACGTTTCAGCTTGTGTGTCTTGTTCAGTGGTGGTCGTCTTTCAGCCTTTCTTACCTTGGCCATGTCTCTGAGTATTGCACACCTTGTGCTTTTGGGCACTCCAGTGATGTTGCAGCTCTGAAATATGGCCAAACTGGTGGCAAGTGGCATCTTGGCAGCTGCACGCTTGACTTTTCTCAGTTCATGGGCAGTTATTTTGCGCCTTGGTTTTTCCACACGCTTCTTGCGACCCTGTTGACTATTTTGAATGAAACGCTTGATTGTTCGATGATCACGCTTCAGAAGCTTTGCAATTTTGAGACTGCTGCATCCCTCTGCAAGATATCTCACTATTTTTGACTTTTCTGAGCCTGTCAAGTCCTTCTTTTGACCCATTTTGCCAAAGGAAAGGACGTTGCCTAATAATTATGCACACCTGATATACGGTGTTGATGTCATTAGACCACACCCCTTCTCATTACAGAGATGCACATCACCTAATATGCTTAATTGGTAGTAGGCTTTCGAGCCTATACAGCTTGGAGTAAGACAACATGCATGCAGAGGATGGTGTGGACAAAATACTCATTTGCCTAATAATTCTGCACTCCCTGTACTTGTGTGCCTTCATAGTGTTTCCGCTCCTTGAGTTAGCTGTATATGTATTCCCTGTGGCTTCTGGTTATTTGTTTCCCCTAGCGTTCCTTCCTGCTTTCGGACCATGTAAGCCTTTGCACTATTTAGCATTAAATACTACCCCCCCCCCCCCCCGGATTTTTTTTTAGACTAGGACACGCTGCAGGCACAGCACAGAATCCCACTGAGTTTCATTATAGTCTTTGATGTTTACGCTGAAGCACTTGAAAGATTCACAAAGCCATCATGTCTGATTGTCAATGGAAAATTGTACTTAGTAGTCAGTATAATCTTTAATGATATAAGTTTGCATATGGTAGAATACTGCATGTAATCATTTGTGTTTAGAAGTATATAGTTGGTGGCATATTGAAAGAATGTCTCACCCTAGGAAGTCTGTAACGACGTTGTGTATATTCCAGAGTGTTCTGCCACTTACCCCCACATCCTAGGAGCATGGGAAAGGTCGTACCTTGTCTTATTGTTTTATGGTAGGATAAACGTAGCTATATCTGTTTTAGGCTAAGTGCCTTTTGTTTAGATGAACTGCTGGACTTCCAGACCAGCAGGTTTAGGGAAGTCATTTATGAGGTCACACTCTGACACACACACACACACACACACACCTCCACATTTCAATGTATGGAACGAACGCTCACTGAAGTGTATAAATAAAGACGAGGGCAGTCCTCAGTGTTAGTCTCTGAGCCTCACTCTTGGTGTGTGAGTTCTGGAGGCTGCCCTTGCTAGCAAGAAAATCTGTGTGTTTCTCCTCTCTGATTCTCTGCTGAAGAAGTGTTTTAGAATATATCTCTTAACACTGATAAAATGCCATATTATATGTATTATTTTCTGTGGAGAAAATGAGAATGAGAGGAGTACATGGGTAGAAATTGATGTTCAGTATTTTCTCTTATTAGCAGGACCTTCTAAAGCAGCAACGCTGGCATCCATCTCTGTCATTGTTTTACTGGTGATTCTCTGCTCTTTGGGCATCATCACCTTAATGTATCAAAGGTATAAGAAAATGTTTGGATAACAGCGAGCTTGGATGAATTTTGTCATGCACCCATCACGTTACAGTTAATTGTTTTTTAATCAATCTCATTGCCATTTCTCCCTTTTGTAACTCAGGAAGTCAAAAAAGCACATCCCAGTGCAGACGCCAGATGAAGTAAAACCCATGAATTCTGGCCCATCTGAAGTGGACTTGTAGATACTGTAGTACCCTGTGGCTTTCCCACTGACTCTTACCCTCACATAGAACTGGACTCTGGTCAGATGGTGTTTGTCACAGCCTAATAACTTCCAACAACACCATTCCCAAATCATCAGGGCTATCTTGCTATTATTTTAGTTGTTTATATAGCCTAAGAAGCTTAATAAAAAATAAATAAATAAAAAAAAGACTACTCGGTTGTTTCTGTCCTAGCAGCAGTTTGCTTCTTTTATGTAATAAAAATAAACATAATTAACTCTGTTAAGGCATAATTCTTGTTGTTTTCTTCTTCTTCTGTTTCAACTTATAGTGAAGTTGTTTTACTTAATTCAGCCGCTAAATTGGAGCATTCTTACTTGAGAATGATTAAGTGGTATTTTAGTATTTTATCTTCACTACCACCTTGTTAAAGGTACTTCATTCAATTGTTTTTACAAACTAAACTTTCCTGTATCAGATTAAAAGCCCAGAGTTTTAGTAAACAGCATCACTTCAGTTGTTATTGTAGTGTGTATTGTGATACATGGAATTAGTAAAGGAGAGAAAGAGTATGAAGATCTTCATCCTGGCAGAGATGAAGACAATCAGATATTCAAGAAAAGGAGATCTGCTAGAAGGACAGCTGTATGGGTATACAGAGGTGTTAAACCACCAAGAGAGAACTGAAAAAGGATTTTTGAAATCAGTGACATTTTGACAGTAATGAATTCAAAAGCATGGGCCTTCTTCACAGTGTGTATGCACAAAACTATGCAAGAAGGAAATTGTCAGTATTTAATTACCTGGGTTTGTTTATGCTCTGCAAACAGACTTGGAACGGGGCCAGAATCCTCTCACTCATGATGAAATACTTTAGAAAAACGTGCATAAGGCACGAAAACCATTGTTTTCGAAAACAAAACAGTTTTTCTAAAGTAAAAACTGTTTTGTTTTCGAAAACCATTGTTTTCATGCCTTATGCACAGAAATTCTCCCTTTTTGTTTGTTTGTTTTAGCCATTAATGCTGCTGTCTTAAAACATTGTTCTCCACAATACACCTCGAGCTAAACATATTTCTGTTTCCACCCATTTAACCGGCACGCCCAATGCTTTAGAGCATGGGTGGGTAAACTCCAGGCCTCGAGGGCTGGTATCCTGTAGGTTTTAGATGTGTCCTTGATCCAGAACAGCTGATTTAAATGGCTAAATGACCTCCTCAACGTGTCTTGAAGTTCTCCAGAGGACTGGTAATGAACTAATCATGTGATTGAGGTGTGTTGACCCAGGGTGATATCTAAGACCTGCAGGACACCGGCCCTCAAAGCCTGGAGTTGCCCAGCCCTGCTTAAGAATAATTCTGAATGAACAATGAACCGTGGTAAGAAATTGCCTGATGCGCACGTTGCAATGCGTAATTCTGCCTGTGAACCCAGCTGATACCTTAGTTCAATCCAGCTTACGTTTTATGTCAACCTTTCGCTTTACATGAATAGGCTACAAGCCCCTTTATCTTTACATCTTTATCTTTACAAGCCCCTTTATATTTATCTTCTGTCCCGTGTAGAGGACACTAGGTCCTCCTTGATAACAGAATGATGTGATATGATTATGCTGTTTTGATTTTTGTGTGGATTTCTTGTTAAATGTATTTTCAGTTCATGAGCACTACAACAGTTAGAAAAACACATCTGAATCCTGAAACGTTTTTTAGCAAATAACTTCCCATAGTGAAGCCTTTTGATTCAAAAAAGAAGTTGAGAGCTCAGACGGAGACATCCTAGCTTCAGAGGAGCCTGAGGTGGGGGAAAGTGGCTGAAGTGTATTATGGATAGTAAGAATTATTTAAGCTGGAATTTGAAGTTGTGGGAACATAAACATCAGGTCAGACTTCTCCAAAGGCAGCTGTTCATCCCCTGAAATTCCTCAAAGCAGTTTAAATGGGGATCCAAAAGACGCCTGCTTCCAAACTGGGAGCGCTTTTAGCCTCACGCGTATAGAAGATAATGCGAGGAGAGCAGGGATCTCAAGTCTCAGATGCAAGGAAAGTAAAGGTGGTCCAAAATGGACCAAGTACCTGCTCCAGTGTATACGTAAGCCTTATTTATTTTTATAGTCACAAGATCAAAAATATCCAGATTCTGGTTAGCAAGAAAAACGACCTTAATGACTATGATCGAACATATTTCCACACTATTTATTCTCAAGCTAGTTAAACACTAGATGGGCCTTGGATTTATAACCCTTGATTTATAAGTAGCCCAGGAGAGGTGCTATGGCATCTATTAGAGAAAATATTTTTGTCCCCTCCAAATAATTAATATGTAATAACATTACCAAAACTAAAACTTAAATGAAAATGTATCTAACCACAGTCTGTGGTTAGATACAAAAAAGTTTGTTTAAAGAGACCATAGAAGATGGTAGATGCACATTTGTTAAACAGTAGCTATAGCACAGTTCACACGTCTTTGTCTATGGGAATAACTAATAGCCATGAATAGAATAGGTAATAGTCATATTGGGGGACCCTCCAATGAAGCCTGTGTTTATATAGACTGAGATCCACTAGCTTAAGCTTTAATTGTTACAGATTTGGCAGCAGTATTTGTACATGTAGAAGTGCTGGTACCGGAGCAGTAGAAACACTACATTTATTAAAGAAAGAGTTCATAGCAGTTGTATTAAACAGTGTAAAATAATGCAAAATCTCTCGTGTACTTTCAGCTTTTATCACATTAATTCTAAATGTGCAGCAAAGTGCATGAAAGTCTTTTATACCCCACCACCGCTGTCCATGTAAGAGTGCAGAATCAATATCCCAGTATGCTCCAAACCACAGAGACAACCAGGCTTGGAGCGATATTAACACACTTCCATCTGTTATGTGATGCAGAGCAGAAGCATTTTACCATCACAGAGTCAACAACGCCTGGTAAAGCGTTCAAATAGTGTCAACTAATCTGTATCAAGGTTAGATGTTGATAAAGGTAGGCAATGTCTTGGCCGCATCCTGTTAACTGGAACCCAACAGAACCCTGAGGTAGTAAACATTCATAATGAGTGAAGTTTTCAGAGTAAAAGAAGCACACCTGGGCTGAGACATTAAAATAGTTTAACCAAACTTGAGGTTTAATCTGAAGTTCTGCTAAGTTTCAATACCAAAATAAGCTAAATTTGTCCCCCTGCTCAGTAAAACTAAGATTAGTCATTTTTTAAATTTGTTCTTTCTGTGTGTGGAGTGCTCCTTCTATTTTGTGATTTGTTTATATCTTGATGCTTCTTACAGATAGAAACGCTCCATGTCCAGAAATTCCTCAAAGGAATTTCATTAAACCACAAATAGATTGATTCAAAATCGCTAGCAATTACAAGGGATTCCACAAGAAAGTGTGGGAGTTCAAAGTTCAGTAAATGCATGCAAATTGAAGGTGTTCAGCAGTGTAACGGGTATAGGTTCGAGTATAGGCCTATACGTAATCCTTGGGACGAGATCGAAGTGATGTCTCTCTCTTCAGCTAGCCTAATACAACATGAGCATGACATCCAAATACCTACTAATGAGGTGATGAGATAAGAACAGCTTGTACATCATGTAGTCAAGCTTTTATCATTGGCAGCCTCTGTGAAAGCAATGGTCTCCAGATCCAAATCAGATTGGCTTGATATTAATCAATTGCACATCTGAAGACACTAAAAATGGAAGTTTTGTCTTGACAGATCTCAAGAATTGCGCAAAGGAAGTTTAACCAAGTTTAATGATGACATTCCTTTGGGTCAAGCATGCCCCTGGTGCTGTAGCATCTGCCCTTTTACAAACTGGGATGAACTTTGTTACACTTTTTTTTCACATATACGAGGAGCAGAGCTGTTGCTTCCGCTATTAGCAGACACGGGGCTGTTACCGTGACGGTACCTAAACCAGATCAAACTGGTATGTTGCCTCTAAACTCTTGCTTGTGCATAAACATATCTGTGAGTTACACTGATGAAATCATCGAGCGATGGAATTTCTTCCTGCTGAGCTGCATATCTTTAAGAAACATTTGTTCAAACAGCCAGCAGTTGGTTTCTTTATTGAACCAGCCAAATATGTTAATCCCCACTGATACCCAGTCAAGAAACAGAACGGCATCCTTTGATTTATTTAGCACATAATTAATCTGAAATGTACCAGACTTTTACATCTAGTAAGTGTCTGGGCTTCTCAAGGTTTTCTTGTCTTTTGTTCTTGCCTTCTGTCACTTCCCTTTTTCCCTTGCTGTAAGGTGGAGGTGATCCGCCTACTCCTGTTCCTCATCATGTCAGGACCTAAAAGCATTTAGGGACAGCTTGTTTATAATAAGGCTCTCTGATGATAGCTGAAATCTGTGGTGTGGTAAAGTCCTTCTCCTTGGAAAATTCTTCTCGTCAGCTGAAGAGCTCTCTCCTTGTGGATATTATAGGTCATCAGCTAATCAGTAGGTTGGTGGTTTGATCCCTGTGGTCCAGTCTGCATGCCAATCCGTGATTCTACATAATGAGGCCCTATAAGTGCATTTGAAGCAAAACTTTTTGTAGCCTTAGGATGTTAATTATAGATTTTTTTACATACCTTTTCTTCTTTTATCTGCTATATTTTTTTCAGCCAATTATAGGTGTGTTTCTTTGCATGCAATATGTCTGCAAGGGGTACTGATTTCCTGTGTTAAAACCATCAAGAGAGTATAGATTATAGAGATAATTTCAGTTTGCTCAGCGGCACACCAAAGTTTTCTGTGTAAAGGTAAAAAAACAAGGCAAAACATGTTTGTGGCACCACCTGCTCTTCTTCCTGAGAAAATCTAAAGATCGAAATTGAAAGTCTCCTCTTTGTATATATATCTTTAGTATCACGGAAAATGTTAATATTACAGCAGGTGTTTCCATTTGTAACTGTGACCTTTATATGATGGCAACTAAAAAAGTTGTTTGTGCGGTGCTTCAGGTTGATATCCAAATCATGACTAAATATGTACCATTATTTTGGGCATAAGTGCTAGATGTTTAAATGAGGGATGTCTGACTAAACCCTTAAGATGGGTGGAGCAGTAAAACTGTCATGTTTTGTCATTTAAATGTTTATGTATGACTTAGTTATTTTGGTGCAATATGAATGGATCCTGAGGTCTTTGTCAGTACGTAAAAGCTGTGCAAGTCCAAAATCGATGCCTTCCTTCCTTCACATTTTCCAAAGCTTTCCAGTGGGCCATGTTGGGAGTCTTTGGCGGGCTGATTCTGGCCCCCAAGCCTCATGTTTGACAAGTTGTGTTAAATGTATTGAGTGTGAGCTTACACCTTTCTTTTTCTGCAAATAAGATCACTGCAGTCTCGTATCTCACAACAAACTTCAGGCTGTGGCTGCAGGAAGTGGACACTGATAACACCACTTCCACAGTAACCTCACTTGAAATATGTCAACATTTTGCCGTCATTAAGTAACATTTGCTCTTCCTGTCTTTCTTGTTGTTTTCCATAACTCAAGGAACTTGTACAGCTTTTCAGTTAAGACTAGTGCATGCAAACACATTTCTGTTCTGTCACCCCACCAGTCATCTGGAAGTTGTTTAACTTCAAAGTTTAAAAAGTAAACTTAATGATGAAGCGATACAGAAACTGAAGTTTCCTGTTATAATTATCGGTCATTGCCTTTGAACACAAACCAGATGGGCTTGTAAAGCAAAACAAAATGAGATTACAAACAAGGACCATTCTTAAAAACTGCAAAACGTTACAAATTATTCTGTTATTAAAATGTAATCAGATTTGATTACAGAAAAGAAGACTTAAAAAAAAAAAAAAAAAAAAAAAGCAGCAAAAGTGGCACAAAAAAACTTTTTTAATAGTCACACAAGGCTGGAGGCTCTACTCTCTAATTCAAAATCACACAAATTATACAAAAAGTATAAAAATAATCACAACAGACAAAATACTTTTTCAGTAGTCGGTCTGTTTAACTAAACATTAACCCCAGCTGTCTGTGTCCTGCTTTGAGCGTTTCGATCTATTTTCCCGACCGGACCGTATCACTGTAGCGCCTTAAAGACGAGCAGTTAGAAAAAAAGCTCCAGGAAAAATGCATGATGGACCGGCAGGTCGAGTCTTTGTGGGATTTCGGCCATTGAGAGCACGTCTTCAGTCATGAGGAAGGTGATGGGCCCGACACGGGTCCACACACACTTCTCACACAGCGGCCCGCCTTGAGACAACCCATCGGTCTGCAGGAGGGCAAAAGTAGAAACATAAGAATTAAATAATATTCTTATATTATAATATTATCCTTTACATCAAAGAAGGGTCTTACACATCGCATCTGCTGTCGGCACATGATGAAGGCTGAGCCTGGGGTGATGCAGTTGGGACAGTTTGCGATGGAGCATGGGAGAGGCTGGTCGCTTTTCAGTAGGGAACTGGGCATCTCTGACCTAAAAAAGTACTCCTGGAGATAACAGTGAGAAATGGCAGACAGTTTCATTTATATGGATAAAACCGCCTGGAATACAAGGAGCGGGACATTTGATAGACAGTCTGGGAACGCACACGCTAAAAACCAAACCCATGAGCCAAATCCAGCCCACCCGTGTCACCCAGCTGTTGCTGTGATGTGCACTGACACTCGTAAAGCATAAACCATGTCAAACTACATGTGGCACAACTTTTAGCTTTTGAGTTTCACAAGGCTGAACATGAAAAGAATCGTCTAACTATGTACAAGAACAAAACAAATATATGCCCATAGTAACAGTAGCTGGTCTTAGTGACTCAGCTATAAGGTGGCCGTTCTGACAACAGTTTTGCATTTGGCTGGGGTCAGCGTCACTGCTGGCAGCATGATGTGATACCTAGAACCTACAGAGGTTGCACAGGTAGTCTCACATCATTATCTTTCATTGCCAAAAGGTTTGCAGTGTCTCCCAGCACAGTCTAAGAGAATGGAGAAGATTTCAGCAGACAGGCAGTTACTTCAGTCTCGGACCAATCTAAAACAGACTTCGTGAGGGTGGCCTAAGGACCCAACATCCTCTACTGGGCCCTGTGTTCACTGCCTGGTATTGGTATTTGTCATATGATATCAGAATTGGCAGTTCTACCACTGATGCCCTGTGTGACGTGACGTGAAAGGGTCTGGAGAAGCCATGGAGAGCATTATGCTGCCTGTAACATTGTTCAGTATGACCAGTTTGGTAGTGGATCAGTGATGGTCTGGGAAGCATATCCATCGAGGGACACACAGACCTCTACAGGTTAGGCAAAAGCACCCTGACTCCCATTAGGTATCGAGATGAAGTTCTTGGTGAGACCCTACGGTGGTGCAGTGGGTGCAGTTCGTCCTCCAGATGAACACTGAAATTACCATGGTAACAACACTCCATGAAAAAGAAACAATACAGGGCCCATAAGTTTTGGTAGTAATTTATAGACAGAGAAGTGAAAGCCACTTGAGAAAACACAGGAAGTATAAAAGCAGAGCAAACATGATCAGCTATTTCTGTTTCTTCTTGCTTCAGGGAGATTCCTTCACTGTTTAAAGCTGCTATCGTATCAGAATCTGTTTCCTTAACCATCACACGTATATATAAAATCCTTAAACCATCTAGGAGGAGACAGAGGGTAAACTGTAAACGTAAACTGCACTTGCGATGGCGGCATTAACTTCATTGCTGTTGTGTTACCAAACTTTCAAAGTCTGTGTGCACTTTTTTTTTTTTCAAAAAAAACTGAGGTGAAGGTGTCATTACCACACACCCCTCCCCAAACAGAATCCAACAACCACCCAAGAAGCAAAAAGAAAAGACAACAACAGACTATTATGGCCATGCAATTTGCCCACCACTCCTTTTAGAGTGTGCGTTTTAGACTGTGTTTGGCTTTCTGCAAAAACTGATCTCACTGACTCGGCTCCCAACATCTGTACACCGACTGGGCTGCATTTACAATGGGAAAACTTTATCGTGGAGTTCAGGCAACAGTCTATGTTTACAAAAGATAATCAAAGCTTGATAAAAACCTCCCTAAACAGAAAACGTTTTAGTTTAGCTGTACTGGAAATATAAAGGGCTGAAAATCAAAGTCCTTTGAGTCACTGGAAATGCTAATTAACAAATACAGTGCTTTCAAAATACATCAGATCAATGAGAAAAAAAAATCATACTGGATATCTATACTGATATGGGAACAAAATAACAAAAGGATGTCACATCATTTGATGGAAATGAAAATGATCATCCCACGGAGGGCTGAATTTAAAGACACCCTGAAAATCAAAGTGAAGAAAATGATGCTGCAGGCTGTTTCAATTTGCACCACCAAACCAGCCACGTTTGATGATGAAGCACAGCGTTCTCCATGGCTTCTCCACACCCTTTCACGTTTGTAACAACCCTCCTAGAAATCTCCTCCATGCTCTGGGAGACACAGCAAACCTTCTGGCAAAGACATGCATTGATGTCCCATCTGAAAGAGTTGGACTACCTGTTCTGTAGGGCCCAGGTACCTCCTCATGCTGACCCTAGCTTAGCCAAATGCTAAACTAGTGGAAAAAGAGTCAGAAAAAAAGATAAGGAGGAAAAACTTTCAGTGTCCAGCAAGTCATGTCTTTTTTTCCTCTGACAAAAGGGAAACACTGAGCACCTTCTTATATTATATTTTGTATTGAGGAAAGGGTGATTAGTGTTTGTATATACTGTCAAACAGTGATCACTGTCAAGAAGTGGTATTAAAAAAAGATAAAACAATCAGCCAAGAAAAATGCAACTGATTTTTTTTTTTCTTTAATTGTTGGCACAGCTGCCTGTTATAGCTGTTCTACTTCATTGCTTCTTTTTTTTGCTTTTTCCTTCTTCTTTTTTTTATTTTCACACTGAAAGTTCTGCTGCCTGGAATAAATCCTGTAATCAGCTTGGGTCGTCTTCCAGATCCTGAAAGGAGTGACCCATCCGAATATCTTGTACTTACATACAGATTTTAAGAAATCGCTCAGAAAGACATGACCAAATTTTGTAAATCTACAATTCTTCATTTAATTTTCCCAATTCTTATTTTTGAAAGTCATTAAAAATATCTGCTGTGTAATCATTCCACCTTGGAAAAAGAATAGTTCAAAGAAATCCCCCCAAAAAGACCCACATAATTATGACAGTCATGCCCATGATGAGTGTATGGAAACTTCCAGCACAACTGTATTTGTTTCATGGAGCTGGAGCTGCATTTAAACTTCCCCGGCCACATTCTGTACCTGGCTTTGGGGTTTTTCAGTCCGGAAGGCAGCAGAGGGATTGATACATTTTTAGACGGAAAGTCATGCGAACCTGGTCATGTTACTGCAAAGAAATACTTCTTTGTCCTGAATACTGTACTGCCACGTGTAAAATGTGCTCAAAACCTTTTTTGGAGGAAATTCTGTCTTTGAATCATAATGGAAAACACATGGATCCAAACCACCCTCAGTGCCACTTACTGGAAATTACGGGACACACAGTAAGGGAGAAGCAGCATTGCAGTAATCTGAAACTAGGAAGTCAACGTGAAGCTGGGCGGGTCCCGAGTTGAGAGCAAGGGGCAGCTTTTTTTCGTTCTTTAAATTTTCTCATCTCTTCATTCTTTTAAATGTGCTCCAGGTTGTGTTTAATGCTGTAACTGCTGTGACAGTCATTTCTCAAGGTTTGGTTTAAATGAAGTGCATCTATTCTCATGACCGTGTTGTTTTGATGCCATTATGAGGTTTACATGTGAAGGCGTTACTGAAACTGCACAGCAATAGGATAAGAAGTGAGATGCACAGTGTGAGAGTTTCGTACCCCAGCCATTGTGATGATGCGCCGGATGTTTTTTGTGATGATGAGAGTCGTTTTGGCACGAGTGACAGCCACGTACAGCAGGTTCCACTCATCGTCAGGAATTTTAGCTGTGTGTCGGGGGGAGAAACAACAACAGTTAAACAACATTCCTGCTTTCAGGTAGAAATCATCCTCCTTACTAGACGTGCTTCATGCCACTCATGACAAAAAGGTCCAAGAAAAAAAAAAAAAAAACAACCCAAAAAACATACCAAATGAGAATTCAGGACTGTGGCGCAGGTTGTGCTTAGAACAGGGAACCTTGACAAAGTCATCAGTGACCATCACGGTGTCAAACTCCAGACCTTTAGACTTATGGACAGTTCCAACTATGAAGTCTGGAAGGAGAGCCAGAACACAGAGCGGAAAAACAACACTCATTAAAAGAAAGACTCCATCCCCCAGACAATTAAAGTCATCTATCTAATCCTGAAAGAAAAAAGAGAGACAAAAGAAAAAAAGATGTTCCAGCTCATGTGAACATCTCCATAACAATAAAATAAATAGTCTATAGTTGCTGATGGTGAGGTTTGAGAGACAAGAGTAAGAAGTCTTCACTGAGTAAGAAGACGACGAGTCCCCTGCTTTTTTTCTCTTGCTTCACTTCCTGGTGCTTGTTCCAATTTCAACAAATCAGCATCAAATAAAATAAAAAATTATTAAACACATAGAAAAATTGAGTGTTGGCAGTGGTTATAGTGATGGTTGTCATCCACGTCATTCAAGCCCCTGGCATGACGCATGAAGTCATCACGAGAAGATTTATAGACATCACTATAAGGTTAATGTGAATGAGTCAGCAAAGGGATTTGGAATCATCTTCAAATTATTTAGAACAAATCCACTGTATTTTACTGTGATGGAGTCTGTACTGACCACCCCAACACAACAAACCAGGGTAGAAGAAGTTTTTATTGGATGCAGATTCATATTTCAGGAGCTTTCACATGTACATACAGTTAAAGAAAGGAACTGTGCAGAACTGACCCAAATCAAAGGTGCGGCAGGACAAAATAAGAGCCAAGAGTCAGTTTGCCAGTTTAAAAAAAAAAGAAAAAGAAAAACATGAAAGGATCAATCCTGCCTTCTGTCAACCATTCAGGCTGTGTCTTGATTCATGCTCAGTCATCCAGATAAGTAAATCCCAAAAAGTTGATTCTGTTCTTCTGGATGTAGCGTTTCTTCACTCATCCAAGTGACTGCAACTGTACTTTTTATAAGATTGGGGAAACCCGCAGTGAGCTGAGACTGAAGAAGTCACTTGGATGAGTGACAAAACGTTTCTCGCACTGAAAACGCTACGTCCAGATGAATAGAATAAACTTTTGTGCATTGAGGCTGTGGGTACTGGTAGTGTAGTGATATAGGGAGGATTTTCTTGACACACCTTGGGGTCCATTATTAACAACTGAGCATTGTTTAAACATGACAACCACATGAAAGAAGTCCCAATGTACCCATCAGAAAACGGGTACATTGTGTCCTCCAAATCTGAGGTCATAGTCCTCAGCCGGAAAAGGGTGCAGCGCCCACTCCAGGTTAGGGACGAGTTTCTGCCCCAAGTGGAGGAACTTAAATATCTCAGGGTCTTGTTCACGAATGATGGAAGAAGAGAGCGGGAGTTCGACAGACGGATTGGTGCTGCAGCTGCAGTGATGCTGATGCTGTACTGGTCCATCATGGTGAAGAAAGAGCTGAGTGTAAAAGCAAAGCTCTCAATTTACTGGTCGATCTACGTCGCTAACAGGAGATTCACATCATGTATGTGCAGCTGACAAATCTGAAGCAAGTCTGTGATTATGTTATGTCATCATGAACCAAAAACTGAAGTGGAACTGGAAGCAGAGCTTTCAAATGGACAACAAACACAAGCAAATTCAAGAATAGCTAAAAATGAAGTAATGGATGTTTATGCTCCACCAAAGTAAAAAATAAAAAAGTTTGAATTCCCCAGAAATGCTGTACAAACATTTGAATCTGGCTGCATGCAAAAATCTGAAGGGGATTTTTATGAGTGTGGTTAAAATAGTACCATGTAGAAAGCAGAAGTTGTCTTTTTTCCTCCCACGACACGATATTCCTCACTATTGTACAGTTACATCGTATCCTACTACGTTCTAAACGGAAATACAAAATCCAGTTTTTGAGTAAAACCTAAAGAAACAAGCAAGAATCAGGAAAAAAACTGAGCTGCCATTTCTTCATTTTTCAGCAAACACAAAATTATTTTAACTTCTAAAATCAATCCCGCTTTTGATACCCAAAAAGAAATTTTCCATCCTTATTTGAGGAAAGGAATAAGTGTTTCTATCTTGGCCAGGTCTCCCTTGAAAAAGAGGTTTTTAATCTCAATGAGATCTTCCTGGTTAAATAAAGGTTAAAAAAAATAAATTAAATTATTTTTAGTAACTGAAGTCACTTTATTAAGTTATTATTTTTCCAGGCTTCTTTGTGGAAAATGCAGTGTGTGTGTGTGTGTGTGTGTGTGTGTACCTGCATTGCATAAGTCATTTTCAGAACAGGCCTTCAGTCTTGACACCAGTTCGGGGATTCGTTTCCGATACTTTTCCACGATGGTCACCTTTGCTTGGAGTTCATTATCTTCTGTTTGTTCAACATATTTTTTGAAAGCAAAGAAGGGATTCTCACTTCGACGAGAGGCGAACGAGCGGATCAGGGGGTCCCTGATGTCTGAAAGCAGAGAAAGTTCAACATTAGTGTCCGAAGTTTGAGTTCTTTGAAACGCTGTTGGTCATGAAGTCTGTATTATTGCTTTTTTCCTTTTTTTTTTTTACTTCATTTGTAAAACTAGAGCAATAACACAGCACAGAATAACGGACATTGAAATAAAGAGATTATTAAATATGTCCTGATCATGGTTAAAAGAAGGAGTATGAATAAGGTTGATTATCACTGCAGGGTTATGGACTTGAGGACTTCGTGGACATCTTTAATATTTGGATCATGATCAGAGGAAAGATGTTACCTCATGGATCTTTGAATACCTGAACTTCCAAAACACATTTGGGAACTTTTCAAGAGTTTTTTAAACAAACAGTAAATGAAAGTGCTTGAGAACCGGACTCCCCACCAAATCTTTTGAACTGAACAAAACTTTTCAGATGAGAAGTGAAACGTCTTTGGAAACCTGAAAAATTAATCCCATTACCTTCAAGTTAAGCGCCTGACCTGGATGACTGAGAACCTACACAAACAAAGCAGTTGAAAGCACTAAAAGCCTAATATAAACCTTTTAACTAAAGGAAATAAATTATAATTACAGAATAAAAACTTTCTTTTCATGGGCCAGAGATACACTTTGTTATTTACTTTTTTTTCTTCCCCTAAACAAAGCAACAATATGATTATTAGGATTTTGAAAGTTGCTGCTAAACAGCCACCTTCAGTCCCCACAATCTAACAGTGGCTGGTAAGATATGTTCGGCTCTGGTATCAATGGCAAGCTATAGAGCCACTCCAATCAGAAGATGGAGCAGATGGTGTAAAAAGTGCAGAACAGGGAGCATCATTGCTCAATGCAGTTTGAAAGAGAGCAGATGGATTAAAACATGCATACAATTTATTTCTTTGGCAAAGCAAATATACCACAAATATACTCCTGTCACAATAGTCTCATGCTATGGGAAATACTATATTCCATTGCTGTGTATCATTTTATTCTTACAGTGAGGTCTTCGTTCTCCTTCTTGGAGCTGCTGCCCTGTTTGCTGCAGCAGGTGCCATACATCCATGATACGGTCCAGCCCAATGTTCTTTATATCCTGAGGGAAAATATCAATACTGATTTCTAAACGTTACATACATTGATAACAAACAATAAAGTCTTAATTTTTGATCAAATTTGACCCGCAACGTAACGCATCCCTTCGTATAATTATATGTGGATACACACTCACGCCGATGAAGTGGAGCCTGCAGCTGGGATTTGCATCTATAAGTCGAACGGCTTCACTAAACACGCCGAAATTGCACCTAGATAAGATGGCTGTCTTCCCTCGGCTTTGGCACGCACCTGCCCCCACAGCCTCAACGACTCTGTCTGCAGTATTGTCACACACCCCGCCTACAGAATAAATAAAACAGTCAAAATCAATTATGCTCAAGTCTTTAAAAAACTGAAACTGGTTCTGAAAAACCACATATTTTTACATTTTTATAAACACAAAATTAAAAAAATGTGAAAAAAAACCCCAAACATTGGAAGAGTTTACCCTTCTGGTTTCCTCCGACAAGAATTTTCTGAACTCCCTTGCAAACTTTGAGGATGGTGGCACCCACATAGGCGATCTCAGCACCAAATCGAAAGCTCTGGACAACATGAATGGCATGAAGGTTTAATAATAGGGGCAAAAAGCATTATACATGCTTGATCCTTTTTTTTATAAAGACATTTAGAATTTACAGTTGAATAGCAGGGGAAAGTATAACTGCAAACTTTATAACATGCTTCAATACAATTTTATTTATACAGCACCAAATCACAACAACAGTCACCATTTGAAGGTAAAGACCCTACAATAACACAGAGAAAACCCCAATAATCATACGACATGAGCAAGTACTTGGCGACAGAGGGAAGGAAAAACTCCCTTTTAACAAGAAGAAACCCCTGGCAGAGCCAGGCTCAGGGAGGGGCGGCCATCTGCTGTGACCGATTTATTTAGGGTGAGAGGAGGAAAAGATGCACACGAGGAAGTTGTCTTCCTGCTTGCAGGCGTCAGTCAGCTACTTGACACACGCCAACATAAGCAGGTTAAGTGAAGATAACATGCTACTTGAAACTGATAGCAGTTTTTCCTAGTGACATAATTCCTGCTGGAATATTTGGAAGAATCAGCCCAAGTGAAGCTGCAATCTCCCACGTTTAAGCTGAATGAGTGAGATGGTCACGTGTCCTTTAATCTTCTTCAGCTGCAACCTGATGTGCATTGTAACTGCTGATGTGCATGACTATGAGCTACTAGCTAATATTAGCTACTGCTAGATTTAAGGTTTTAACTTTTCCTTGGAACTCCAAACTGACTGACAACATGTCAAAGGAAACTGCCGGTGTGGTCGCACTGTGCTAAAATGGAAAACGGATGGCCAAAAAGCTGAGTTTAAGCTTTGTTTACATGTCACCAGACTGGATCTGATGCCTCCTCTTTCATATAAACAGACAGATGCCAACTTCAACAGCTCAACTGTTCTGGGAAAGCTTTCTACAGGATGTAGGAGTGTGTTTATGGGAACAAAAACATTCTTTTTGATGATTATTCCAAAAGCACATTTGAGGTCAGACTGTTCCCGCAAAGTTGGGAGCATGAAGTTGTGCAACATGTTTTGGTATGCTGAAGCGTTAAGGGTACCTTTCAGTGGAACTAAGGGGCTAATGCAGTGGTGGTGCTCTACACCACCACTGCATCCAACGCTTTGCATTCCGCTTGATGATACAAGGCTTGAATGCAGCTGCTCAGGCATGAAGCTCTATACCCACCGCTCTTGAGCTAATCTGAAGCCTACATGAACTTTGGAGGTCTGCGGCGATTGATTTTTCAGAAAGCCTCTGCACACTATGGGCCTCGGCATCTGCTGACCTCGTTCTGTGATTTTATGCGGCCTACCATCTCATGGCTGTGTCGCTGTCATTCTCAATCGTTTCCCCTTTGTTATAATATCACTAACATCTGACTGTGGAATATTTAGTAGCGAGGAACATGTGGCATCCTATCACGGTACCACGCTGGAATTCACTGAGCTCTTGAGAGCGATTCTATCACAAATGTTTATAGAAGCAGTCTGCATGCCTGGGTGATTTTATCCACCTGTGGTCATGGAAGTGACTGGAACACCTGAATTCAATGATGTAGATGGGTGAGTGAATACTTTTGGCAGTATAGTGTATCTTTCTTCTTTTGCTGTATTTGTCAACTTTGACACATCTGATGCTAAATAACATTTTCTGTCCACGTTTACCACGGTGTGTTTGGGTAGTTGTGTGTACCTGGGTGAGGTAATAGATGTGGGTGTGTTCAACAACATTCAAGGCATTAACAGCTCCTCTGAAGGTGTAGATCTGCTGATGAGGATCGCCAACCAGGATTTTCCCACAGCTCTGAGACAGCAGCACATCCATGATGGCTGAAACAAAACAAAACAAAACAAAACAAAACAACAGTCAGTGGACAACATGAAAGCATAAAAGCTGAGCTAAATCATCAAGGATTTGCTTTTCTGCAAACATGTGAGCCTGTGGGAGTATTTCAGTACCGGGAGTGCAGTCCTGGGCTTCATCAATGAAAAGAGCATTGTATGCACCCGACAAGCAAGGCTTTGGGTCTTGGAGCTGCCATAACTTTAGGTAACCTGGGAATGAAATGTTCCAGTGATCCTCCATCATTTCTTTACACAACGTAGTAAACATAATTATATTTCTTCATTTCACAGTTGGCGTACCATCGTGGGTCATGTAATAGGCATCTTTTGACTTCTCATTCAGATCCTTCATTTTTTTCCAGATTCTCTGTGCATCACGGACGACCAACTGAAACAAGGATTTCATGATAACATAAAACACACTTTAGATGTAGCTTCATAATAATTTACTTCATAGGTACAGTGCCGATCTTTTATATACTTTAAAACGTTTGTACCAGTTTTTCATCATGATCTATATCCTTGCGGAAGTTGTTTTTAGTCACACGAGAGTTGGGAACATGTCTTATAGTGATGGTTTCATCTGTAGAAGCCATAAAGGCATTGAGGGTTGTCATAACCACTTTGGCCTTGGTGAAGCCACCGCGGCCTTTGGGCAGAACAGAACTGATGGCGAAAGCCTTCATGTTAAAGGTCAGCTTGTCACGGAATTTGTATCTGAAAGGGAGAGAAGAGAGCACGATAGTATTAAAACGAAGGCCTGCCATCACGAGCATCTGAGAACTCTGATTCTCACCTCTTCCCTACGTCATTATAGGCCAACGAGTGGACGGTCTTGCAGTCCACGTTCCTGGGGAAGCGGCGGCGTGCCTCCGAAGCCACAGAATTGTTGAAGGCCACATAAAGGAAGCGAAGGTCCGGCCGCTGCTCAGCGTACTTCACTAGTGTGGTAGTCTTCCCAGTACCTGTGTCACACAGCACTGAACTTAATGAAGCTACGACACAAAGACCCGTCATCTGCAAATGTAGCCTACATCACACAAGTTGCAGTGATGACAAAAGATTCATATTTTACATCTATGTTCCCTACGGGCTGACGGCATCTTTATACCACTGTCTGCTGCAGAACCTTAAAGAGAACGGAGGTAAAATGGCTCATTTCAGGCTAAAAGGCTTCATGAAATCATGTAACGCTCCTCCAGGGCAATCCCACAGCTATAACATAAAGAAATGAGCGTATAAAAATGAGCATATTACACCCATTTTACCAAGGTGTTATAAAGGAGAAAGAGCGCCCCCTGGTGATGTCTCAAATCCTATAGCATTAAACGTATTTAGTGCAGACAGTACATGCAATGGGAACGAACGGGAAAAGTTGATAAAAATGGACATTGCAGTGTTGTTCTTCCATAAACATTCAATCCACTGGCCAGTGACACATACTCTGGCTGACCTAAAAGATTCATGTAAGGGCACTGTCTCCAATTCCACTTCTTTACTGTACCTGCAAATGCTATTATCTTAACCACGTGGTCATCCTGGATATTGTGGCTGAGGATCTGCTGCTGTTCTTGCGTGAGGTGGATCTGGGGCCGCCTAGCAGAGACACCAGAAACAAACAAAAAAAGTGCTAAAACTCATCAAGCATCAGTCCAGCTCTTATTATTTAAATGTCTGCTGAATATTACATATACAAGTTCAGAAAAAAGAAAATCACACTGGCTGTTAGTTTATTATGTGAATAAGCAAAAATCAATCAGAAAAAAATGGAATGCAGTGAATTAGTTTGGTCTGCAGTTTGAATCCCTGTTAAGACAGTTACACAAACATCATGAGCTGAAACATGATTAGATCCAGAAAAAAAGGACTGAACTTCCATCAAGGAAGGTTTAAGCAACTTGCAAGTAATTATGACGGTATAAGGGGAGGAGGACTCACTCTTTATGTAAACAACCGCTGGTGTTCCTCTAGTCACGTTAAGGTGAGGACGGCTGTGCGTAATAAACACACTGAACTGTTAGCAATCGGTCTTCGACCGTATTATCTACCGTGAGAGTTTTCCCTCGTCATAATTATCATTGTTTACATCACCCCTGACGCTAACGCGGTGCATGCATATGATGTCATCAGCTCTGTGACAGCGGACCTCCTGAATCAAAGCCCATCCACTTTTGTGGCTGTAACGGGCGATTTTAACCACACAAATCTTTCTACTGTTTTACCTACATTCAAGCAATATGTGGACTGCAAAACCAGAGTCAATAAAACACTGTACCCGTTTTATGCAAATGCTACTGAGGCATACACCTCCATCCTCTCCCTCCCCTAGGCAGGGCTGATCACAACCTTGTCCACCTCCAGCCCTTTTACAAACCTATCATCCAGAGACAACCTGCAGTCACAAAAATTATTATAAGATGGACAAGGAAGACAGAAGAGACTCTGCAGGGATGCTTTGAGGCAACGGACTGGGATGTTCTCTGTAATGCTCATGGGGACAATTTTGACAATCTGACTGGCTGTGTTACAGACTATAGCAACTTCTGTGCGGAAAATGTGGTTCCCAAAAAAAAAACATTCATTGCTTCCCCAACAATAAACTTTGGGTAACCAAAGACATCAAAGCTACGCTAAACAAGAAAAAGAGATTTTTCAGAAACTGTGACAAAGAACAGTTGAAATGTGTGCAGAAGGAGCTTAAAGCCAAGACTGCTGATTGAAACAAGTCCCTCAGAAGAAAGCTGGAAAGCAAACTCCAAGAAAACAATACCAGGGAGGTGTGGAAGGGAATGTGAGCCATTACTGGCCTGAGACAAAAGAGAGGTGTGTGGATGGATGGGGATGTTGAATGTGCAAACAACCTAAATCTGCACTTCAATAGGTTTGACTGCCCTGCATCTCCTGTCCCCACACCCAGCTCTTCCCATCTTCTCCATTTTCCTCCCCCCCTCTCCTGCTCCCTCAGCCTGTCTCTCTTTGTCCCTCTCAGCAGATGACATCAAAAGGGAACTGTGCATACTCCACTCCAGTAAAGCTGCTGGCCTTGATAGTGTCTGTTCCAGGGCCCTTAGGTGCTGTGCTGCCCAGCTGTCTAGAGCTCTACATCAGATCTTTAACATGAGTCTGAAACTGCAGAGGGTCTCATCACTCTGGAAGACATCCTGCCGGGTTCCTGTCCCCAAAAAGATCAACCCGTCGATCCCCAGTGAGTACAAGCCAGTGGCTCTGACCTCACACGTCATGAAGACGCTGGAGAGACTCACCTGCATCTGCTGGTGGAGCCTTGGCTGAACTCCTTAAAGTTTGCTTATCAACCCCGTATCGCCGTGGAGGACGCCATCACCTACCTGCTGGACCAGGCTTATTCTCATCTGGACATTGTTGAGAGCATTATGAGGGTCATGTTCTTTGAATGCTTTTAACATGATCAGTCCATCACTGCTGGGCAATAAGCTCAAGAAAATGCAGGTGGATGCATCAATGGTAGCTTGGATTACGGACTATTTAACAAATTGACCACAGCATGTCTGGCTGAAGAGCTGCCACTCGGATAACATCCTAAGCAGCATGCTCCTCCTCCTACCCCTGTAACCATCAGAGGGGCTGTTGTGGAGGTAGTTGAGGACTACCGGTACCTGGGGGTACACACTGACTGTAAACTGGACGGTCCAAGAACACAGAAGCTGTCTTCAAGAAAGGCCAGAGCTGGCTTTTCCTACTGAGGCAGCTCAGGTCCTTTAATGTCTGTAGGAAAATATTTACCAAGTTCTATCACTCTGTGGTAAAGAATGTTGTGTTCTTTGCAGCTTTGTGCTGGGGCAGTGGGGTGAAGACAGCTGATGGCAACAGGCTGGTTCTGTCCTGGGTGTCAGACTGGAGAACCTGGTGGAGGTGTCTGAGAGGAGAATGCTAGAAAAGCGTCTCAGTATCATGGACAACCCTTCTACGCCTCCATGATGGGCCATCGGAGCACACGTAGAAAAAACGCATCGCCTCTGAATGCAGAACTGACAATAAGACTGTACAACTCTTCTTTCATCTGTAGATGATTTTCTAGGATTAATATGATTGTATTTTGTTCTCACTCAGATTGTGCAATATTATTCACCTGTATGTTACTGAATGTTTGTTTCATCCCCCCATCATATGCTGCTACTCTCTTTATTCATTGCACTAACATTATGTCACTTGTCATAATTACTTGTAGTGATAGTTATGTTATTTTATTTTATCTGCGCTCATTTTTTCTCTTGTTGCATTGAGCATGTTTGCAACAAAAGAATTTCCCTCGAGATAAACAAAGTTCTTCTTATCTTAATCGGTTAATGGGCTTCACCTAATGAGAGTTTACCAGAACTGACTGAAACTGCTGAGAATTATAGGATCAGTTGGAATAAATTCTTGCAACAACAAGAGAAACGCTTCAAATCACATACAGAAAGAAAGCTTGCTGAGCCGCTCTTCTTCAGTCTTCCCAAAGTATTTTAATTCACTGAATAAAATATCGATATTTAGCGTCCCTGTATCGGTATTACAGAACTAACATATTTTGACCTCACCTGCTCTGTGGAGAGCTGACAGGGAAGGGGCCATTCTCCATCAGGTGGAGGACATAGTAAATGTTGTAATGCAACCTGAGCAGGCAGAAAAAAGAAAAACAAACAAACAGTGTGACGAATGATGAGAACAGAAATCCAGATTGCTACTCGTTATTCATCTTACCTGTTACTGACAGTGACTTTGTTCCTTTCTAAAGCGAGCAGCATCATGGCCATGTGGCAGAGGTACTCTGTGATGGCCGAGTGTGACATGCAGCCCGTGAGCAGAGACACCAAGGCCTGCACATCACCAACACCCTCACTCAGGATCAGTATGACAGCCATGGCTGCATACGGGTTAGGACCCTGGAAATCAGATCCATTGTGGACACACTTTAAAACTCAGATTGTCTCTATATGATCACATGGCATTTTTTATGTATTAATGAGTGAGTCATACAGTAATTCCAAGGTTAAAGTGCTTCTGAACATCAGAAATACGCAGTCTGATGGAGGCCTCAGCTTGAGGGAAAAGGCGATGTTTCTTTACACGCTCCAGAACGTCATCTGGCCTCAAGCGCTCTCCAACCTTATGCTGAGCCATTAAACTGATAATAAAGACAACACACACACACACAGAGTGACATTTTAAAAATGAGAAATTGATATCAAATTCCAGTCACACACAATGTGAGATCAGCTTATTTACACTTTTGTTTTTTTACAGCGAGGGTGGCCACAGCAACTCATATACAGGAGAGACTTGCATCACTTGCCAAACCAACCTTCCCAGTCAGATCAGAAACAGTCATATTAGAATCATATTAACCAGAAATACATGAATAATTTTCTGCAGTTCTAGGCGAGACTTCATGTGGTGGATATTTTACAAGAACTTCAACTGTTTTGTAATTTTTCTTATTAAAGAAAGAGTAACTTACACAACTAGCTTTCGTATGCTGTGCTCTGAAGGTGCTGGCCCTGTTATACCGCTGTTCCTCAGGATGGAGCAGATCTCCATCTCTGTATGCCTCTCTCTCATCATGTAGCGATAGTATTGTTTCTTGAAAGGCACAAACTGTAAAGAGAAGCACATCCAACATGACTTTGACATTTCGTTCCACATGCTCATTTTCATTTTGCGATTGTTGTTTAGTGTCATCTTACCGTGCTGTCCTGGACGATGTTCCTCCAGCGATGGCAAACGAGCCTGACATTGAGGTACAGGTCCTGGGCAGGTAGGACGCACAGCACTTCTCTCAGCACCTCCTCTGGAAGGTCGTCCATGCAGCCCTGGGGTTTCAGCAAGCCGCTTCTGCTGCCCAGAAGCCCAAAGTGGGCATCGGGAAGGGCCTCCACCTCCTCTTCTTCATTATCAGTGTCACACTGGTCAAATTCATCATCATTCCCAAACATCTCAGCCGTCATTCCCTCCAGATAATCCACTTGCTGCTCTTCCTTCACCTTAGACTGCGGCATTATCTCAACAGCCAACAGGCTGGCATCGTCAATCTCCTCCTCCTCGCCTATCTCAGGCTCTGGCATCATCACAGCAGCTAAAAGACTGTCATCGATCTCCTCCTCCTCTGTTACCCTGAGCTGTGGTGCCAAAGGTACAGCCAACAGGCTGATATCATCATCCTCATCCTCCTCTTCTTCTGCAGCTCTTGGCTCTTCCTTGGAGGTGGAAGGCAGGGAGGATTTGTGCGGACTGGAGCTGAGGACTCTCGCCACAGAAAAAAATTCATTGATACCCTTCTGTCTCCCAGAAGGACTTCCTGTGGCAGGTGCTAAGAGAAAAAGGACAAAGATTTATAATCTGATTCCTTCGACTTTTTGTCAAAAGGCAAAAAATACATCCATAAATCATTGGTTTAGTTTAGTAAGGTTGTCTGTTGTGTTCTTTCATTTCTTTTGGTGTCACTGAGCTGCTAAGTGTTGATTTATCAAATTCTAAAGTCTTTGCCGATCTCTGATAGTTTTATTGGTGGTTTTCAGCCTTACTTGCTCCAACATATCTTTGGGTCTCATATTTAAAATTGCATTAAATTTACAGTTAAATGCAGTGCACTTCAATCACAGCTTGACTGCTTGGTTTACAGTCCACTACAAAAACTGTGTCTTCCTCCTAAAGACATGACACAAAGAAGCTGGGGTGGCTGTAGCTCATGTGGTAGAGCAGGTCATCTGTTAAGCAGTCAGCACTTAACAGTTAAAAGTGCTTGATTGGGTGAATTAATTAGTTGTATAAAGCACTTTGAGTGCTCATATAGAGTTGAAAAGTGCTATATAAGAACCAGTCCATTTAACATTTACCAAGTCACATGCTCAGTGTTCCTTTTCTCACACCACACTGTAATAAAAGCTTTACACCACATTACCAAACTTTGGCCGCTTAGTGGGTGTCCTGGGGTAAAGCCCCCGGTTCGGATCACGGTTGCCCATCCTCTGGTTAAAGGTGTGAGGCCGGGTGAGGACTGCGCTTTGTCCCAGTCCATCACAGTCTTCTGCATTTAGGTGCCTCCTCTTGGCCTTTCCTAGAAAACCACACAAGATCCAGCCGAGGCAGAACAATTCAAATCACAGTACTGGGATTATCCTGCATGCAGGGTAAGCCTTTCCTTAGATTTCAGCCTACAATTGTTTGCTAACTAGTTTACCTTTAAAGATTATATTCAGTTTTGTGGGATAAAACATGGCAACAAGTCTAAAAAATCTCGTTAAAACTTTATTTTTCGTATACGTGCATTTCAAAAGTAGTACACGAGTACATACAGTGTACTTAGCTTTAAATCCTGAACTTACCTTTAACAGACACCTCCATTTTCTGCTGCTACACCTACAATCTTTCAGTAACAAAGCCACATAATTTCACGTAAAGAAGTCTTTATATTGATTACACACGAACAGCCTCAGAAAATACACCCGAACCGTCCAAGCTAACGTCCACAAACGATCACTGCTAGCCCGTGTGTGCCTGCTAACATTAACAGTACTTCTCCCAGAAGTACTGCTAATGCAAAAACTACTTTAAAAACGCGACTTCTCCTAAATGTAAGCGGACTAATTTAACGTTAACAGGGATTCATTGGAGAAAACGTGCTTGTATGTTTTTGTTTTCGAGGAAAGCTTCTGAAGTTGCAGGTCTGGTGTAATTGGTCGGTTTGTTCTTCTTTGAATCTCAAACCAACTTGAAAGGCGCATCATCGCCACCTACTGGAAAGCTGAAATTCGCATTTTGCGACATGGAGCGAAGTTCCAGTTTTTCAATGGCTTGATCCAGATGCCACAAAGTTTTTGCAAAAGTGAGCAAGAAAGATTGTAATCAATTTAAAAACTGATTAAATAAAATATAAAAGATTATCCTCTTATTTAAATGACAAACTGATTTGATTAGTAGACCCTTAACATAACAGATAGAACTCTGTTTGGCTTACAGGGCTCATTTACACATTCCCTGATCTTATTGGAAATGGCAGCCATGTTTCTTATGAGCATTTACAACTGTAACAACAAAATAATAATAATATATATTTTTTTTTTAAATGCATCATAATAGTTCAATGTTGATTAAAATGAGCACTCTAAGCATTTGCCTTCAAATAATTTTTTGTTCCACAAATTTCCTCACCAAAGCAGTAAAAAGTACATTTTAAAAAACCAAACATATCTTTGTTTGTTAAAGTGTAAAAATTAAAACAGAAGCACATATTCCAGAACAAGTAGGGGGAATATGTTTATTCATGGGTCAGTAATTTCTAGGTGCTAGGGTAAATACAGTAAATCTCCAGGTAATTGCACCGCATCAATGTTTGAGGCACAGCAGTCACTGAAATCAATAGAGTTCATTTGCTGTACATTACAGAGAAGTTACACTCTTAAAATGTTAATACATCTGCTAATTATGTTACCGTTATCACTTTGTGACAGTTTTTTGTGACCAATGGCTCCTTTCCATTCTGAAATGACCAAAGGAGACATGAGCTGGAATTATTCAACTTAGTGAAGTCTGTTTTTTCCCCACAAAGCCCAAACAGCCAGCTTTTAAACGGGTAAGTAGTTTGAGGTGGATTTTTCTCTCATTAAGTCAAACAGTATGTAAGTACATGTAAAGGAATGTTTTCAAATCAGTAAATACAACCTACAAGAACCTGTGTTAAGTCAAGCTATCTTATAAAAACTTGGAAACTACTATTTGTCAGGCTTAAAGCCCAACCATGATTTATGGTGGAATCTTCACACCAAGAGCAAAAACTGGTCCAGCACATGTAGTGTAAACAGGGCTTCTTCATAGGTTTGCTTTCTCACAGCTTTGAATTCCTCCTTACTTCAAGTTTTCGGTTTTGAGTATGATTTTAAACACATAGCTCTATTAGTCCCAAAAGCACAAATATTTTGATTTCACAATTTAAAAAAAAAAAAAATCCTCATTTTTAAAAACACGTCCAAATTTTGTGCTCCCATGCAGAAGCCCCATGTAACAAAAAAAGAGACTATTTCTTCCTGTCATTCCTCATCTTCAGCGGGTTGCCTTCACTGCTTCAGCACAGGCAGCTCTCTTGGCTTAAAGAAGGCCTGAGCCATCCCCATGGCGAAGATGTACACCCTAGCATCCACCATTATTTTTTCCTTCTGCAACAAATCTGTGGGGTAAAATGAGGGAAGCTCATATTAGGCTTTAATTCTTACAGTCTGAATTCTTGCACAAACTTTAGTGTGTGAAAAGTCGCACCGTCTATTTTGGCCTGGAACTCGTCAAGCGGTAAAAGAATAACTTCGACAAATTCTGGAAGGAGAAGATCAATGAAATGGTCACATGGGCCTTTATGTCTGAGGGAAACTTAAAAAAGGAACTGAAACATGACTCACCTCCATCATCTGTGGGGGGGGGGAGAAAAAACAACACAAGAGAACAAGATTAACATAATGATATTGGCTTTTTAAGAAGCATAAAAAAAGGGAAGACTGAGTTTCTCTTCATGTTTTAGAAGGTTTAACACGTGAACGCTGCACAACAGTGGGACAATCTGATAGGGACAGTTCATGTTTGAGTACAGATGCTTATGACAAAGATAAAACTCACAGGAGACAGCAGATGCAATTAGTCTTGGTATTGTATCGGATCAATACCAGCACGACAGGATTGATACTTTGTTTCTAAATTGCCAATTGAACTGCAGAGGCTGGAAGGTTTGAATGTCAAAACCAACTGAGACTTTCGAGTCATTACACTAACCCAGACTGCTGCAGTAGGCTTCAGCATTAGATCAGCTGCTCAAGCAGGTGAGCTACAGTGACATGAAGTCACGAAGGTATTGTTCATTTTTAACAGAAAGATCACAAAAACTTCAATTTACAGATTGGAAAAATGATGAACCAACTACTCATTTTGGCCTAACTTTAATTAACACAACCAAAACCTCTAAATTACTATTTCATCCATTTATGAATGAATTGTTAAAAAAAGAAAAGAAAAAGGGGCACAGGCTTGTTAAGGCAGATACTTTGTGTGTGCTTCAATAAACTACACTACCATAACCTCTTGTTACTCCCAGCAATGTAAAAGCCTGCATGAGAAAAGTGAAGATCCAACTACCAAATGAAGTCTAGAAGCTGTCCAAGGAGCTCATTACAGTAACGCATTTAAGCACCAAAACTAATTAAGAGTAAGCTAATATTCTCCTACTCTGACAGAAATCATGTTACAGGAGCAATAGTACAAATAAAAACTCCTTTGTCCCACACACTGTCAAACTGGTTAACTCCTCTCTGGAGGGGAGGGGAAAGGGAAGGACAAAGGAGGGTGGGGAAAACCAAACTAGTGTTTGCACAACAATCACTGAAGAACTAATCACTGTGCAATAGACTGACAATAGTTGAAATGTGCAATAGACATTTGGCTGCTACATCTCATAAATGAGTATATTTCATGGCCTATTTATATATTTTGTATATATGCTAATATTATATTCTCTCATTCACCTTTACTTTATATTCTTTATTTTATATTCTATTTCTTTACTATGCAAATTTCTGTTGGCGTTCTGCTACTGGAAACTGAATTTCCTGGAGGAACCTACCCAAGGGATTAATAAAGTTCTATCCAGGTAAATCATAACATTTTGGTACAGATTAGAAGGCCTATTTCTTTTTTTGTTAACAGTACTACACAGTACTATGTAGTAGGGCTGCCACGATTAGTCGACTAGTCACGATTACGTCGACTATCAAAATCGTCGACGACTGATTTAATAGTCGACGCGTCGTTTGAAGCTTTGTAAGATCACAAAAGACGCAGGAATAAGTAGTAGGATTTAAGAGTGTAATAACGGACTGAAACAGAAGATGGCAGCACTGCATGTACAAGGATGCCAGCTGCCGTTAAACCCCGAAGAAGAAGAAGAAGTAGCTCTGTCCCAGAATTCATAGAGTGGCCCAGCTCAGTTTCCAACAATGGCGGCAGCTAGTTAGTTTCAATATTACTCTTATTATTCTTTCTGGGTCACAAAATAAGCGTTTACCATATTTTCAGGCGAGAATGTAGCTGTGTTTACCTCAAATATCTGCTCAGTTTATCAAGACACCACATATTTTCAAGCTAATGATAGTTATATAAGAGCAGATGTATGCTGGTGTACGCTGTACGTCCAATGGATGCATGATCTGATTAGTCGACTAATCGCAAAAATAATCGGTGACTAGTCGACTATCAAAATAATCGTTTGTGGCAGCCCTACTATGTAGTTACATCTACAACAACTTGAAGTCTCATGACATGACATCTATGTTTTATCATCTGAGGAAAGAAACAATGTGACTAACACAAGAAAAACGAGCAAACATACTTATTTATTCCTGACAGTCTTGTAGTTCGGAGTTCAGCAATGTTACATCCTCTTCAAGACAGTTTCAGAAACGCTGGCTAACAGCTTCAAAAACAGCAGCGCTTACTGACAGAAAACTTCAACATATCCTCAAATTTTCACCTCACTACAGCTGCCTGACAGAAGTGAGCTTCACTGACTCATGACCTTTATCAGACTCCTTTCACAAAGTTTTACATCCTCCTCCAGAGTAAATAGATGTGGAAGCTCTTCACGCAGCATATAAACAGCTAAGGTGAACAGTGGACTGCTGGCCTATACAGACAGCAATAGACACCAGGGTCGATCCAGTCAGGGGTCACTTTGCTATCTGGGGGAGTCATTTCTGTCCGTGATCATGTCAGATGAAACAGTGACCCATGAAGCATAGCTCAGGGTAAAAAATATATATATATATATATATATATATATATGAAAAACATCAAGTTTTCTCTCTAGAATACAGTTTAATTATTTTAGCACCGGCTTCAGATTACTGCACAGGAATTCTGCTTGTAAGTGAATCTAAGAAAAGTGATGAAGGCAACATGGCCAACTGAATTATGTCCTAAACAAGTTAGAGTAAAAATGAATGATGATGGTGAAAAAACTGAGTTGTGAAATGTTTTCTCACCCAGCTTCTGTGTTGGGTTGATATTCTCCACATCGTCACCATTGATGTTGACCAGGATAGTCTGAATGGTGCAGTTAGACAGACCAGGGTCCAGACAGGTTGCTGCAAGCAAAGCAATAATGTTAGCCAAAACAAACTTATCAGTCTACTTAAAAACCTTATCGCTCTTATTGGAATTTTCAAAGATAAAATGTGTATGGACACTTCATCCTGCCGATCCCTGAATCGAATGAAGTATGAAGTATGGTGTGTAATAGTACCTGGAGTGACTCCTACTACTTCTCCTGTGTAACCAGTTTCCTCCTTCAGTTCCCTCAGTGCAGCCGCCTCGGCAGTTTCCCCCTCATCGATCAATCCTAAACAACAGAAAAATAACAAAGTGCCAACTTGGAGATGATTAAGCACTTCTCATTACCCTGGAACATACTCCATCATCGAGCACATCATGAGTGAAAAAACTGACCTGCAGGAAACTCCAGAGTGCAGCATCCCAGAGGAGGGCGGAACTGCTTCACCATCACTACGCAGTCCTTATGCAGCGTCCGTTTCAGCAGAGCGATTATTCCCACACCTGGAGGAAATATGTGTTATGCCTTCAATAACTCTGGCAAAAGCTGAACAACCAGAAAATGAAAGAAGATACGCTCACCATCTGCTTCAGTGTTGGCCCGCCTCGTTGTCCGTTTCACAGTCTCCCAGGTTCTGGAGGTTTAAAACAGGTAATCAAAGTAGTTTAAGGGTGGACCTGTTGTGCTGTTCTACCATCCTTCCTTCCTCTTCCAGTTAAGCTAACTTTCTTCTGATTGGCTGCCCATCAAAATCAACATTTTTGAACAGTTGGTGGGTGGGGCTCCTGAGAGGAAACATCCACATAACCATCTACTGACATCGTATAGAGACAAGAGCAGCAAAAAACCTCTCTGAAACTGAGTGTTTCAGACAGGTTTGTACGTCGCTAAGAGTAAAAATGAATGATGATGGTGAAAAAAAACTGAATTATGTGTCTACGTCGCTGGGTAGCAGTCTAAGCAGAGATGCTCAGACTTCCTTCTTCCTAGCCACCTCTTCCAAGTCTTCCATTGGAAAGAGTTTTTCCCAATCCATCTGAGAGACATAACCTCCGCAGCAAATCCTAGGTCTACCCTGGGGTCTCCTCCAAGTAAGACATACCTTGCCTAGAAGGGACCCAGGCACTATCTTAGATGCTCAAACCACTTCAGACGACTCCTTTGTGGAGAGGCAGCGGTTCTACCCAGAGCCCCTTCTCGCCCTCAGCTCAGCCACCACTCGGAGGATGCTTATTTCCAGAGTGTGGATTCGCGATCTCATTCTTTCCATTGCTACCCATAGATCATGACCATTGGTGGGGGTAGGGATGTAGCACTAACAGTAAAATAGTACCGTTGCTTTCACATTTGGCTCTCTCTTCACCTCAACAGACCAGCAATGTGTTCTGTGTTATTCTTTCAAGCTACTCCATTTTATTTAAGCTATTATATTACACATTAAATTTATTGTTTTGTCTGGATAAACACCAAAATTTCCCAAATTTCTAAATTAAATAAAGATCTTTTTGTCACTGCACATAGACTCATTATTTTAAACTCAGGCTATGTTTTATATTACTATCCACTATTTATCAGTGTTAATTAATCTCACTGAGAATATGGAAACCCACAGACAGAACAATACCTGGTGTTTCCAGCGGGGTCCACATATGTAGTCTTTTCCAGCTTCACCCATTTCCCTGCCGCAATAAGCTAGAAAACAAACAAACACATACACACAGCTCATCACATGCCTACTGTTCAGTAAACTAACATGGAAGCTCCACATTGAAACTTTATTACTTTAAACTGTATAACACAATTTTTATATTACACAAGTGAAGCCAATTTATAGCCAATGCACTATTATAGCAATTTTATACTGCTAGCGTCGACATTTTTTTTCTGAACGCCCTCATTCACAAACATTTAAACACACACACCTCTTCTTTCACAATGTGAGGAGCTGCAGTGTCTTTGGGTTCTTCGTGGTTGCTCATTGTTACTGTCCGACTGAAAATGAAAGAAAGACGAGTCAGAAAGCCTGACCTGGGCAGGAAAATAAAGCAGTTGTATCGACCCGTGCTTAAACGCTGAAGAGACGTTTCAGATCATGAGCTACTCAATTAGCTGCCAGAGCCAGGCAACTGCAAGACCGTTCAATTTCCCCCTACCTTTCCGCATTTAGCTTTCCTTCCCTGTGTTTCTTTGTTTATTTAACGGCGGGTATCTGCTTTACCCTTCACAGTGCTACAAACTGCCAGAGCTCGAGTATTTCAAACTTTTAACAATCCGGTAAATTTGTAAAAAAAACACTCAAATTAACTCACGTGAACTCCCTTTCGTGTGTGACTAGTTGTAGAGAGTAGAGAAACGATGATGAGTCACTCTGCTGCCACTTCCTGATACAACAAACGTCACAATAATGGGAAGAACCGAGAGACTTAAATCTATTTCAATAAACAGTTTCAATGTTAACATTTTTAATGAAATATTTTCAATACAAATCCAGCAATTACTTCATTCTAGTTTTAATGATCGGCTTTGTTTGCAGTAAAAAAAAATTAAGACATTTCACGGAAAATACACCTATATATGAATCCGGTTAATTCTTTAAAATAAATAAAATTTTTATTTTTTTACGTTTACAATTGTAGTTTAAGGCATCCACAGTGAGGTCTTCTTTTTAATAAACGATCTCCGTCAGCTCACTGCACGCCTACATGTGCACCATGAAAATGATTCCCTGAGCGAAAACTTATGGCACGATTTTTAATTGTACCAACAGCTAACTAATGTATTTATTTTCACCGTTTTCTGAGTAAAATTAAAATCATTAAAATCGATTCATAACTGTGAAGATTTTGTGTAATTTCAAGCCAGAATTTTAATGTGTTTCTAAAAGAGATTCGGAAGTTATTTACTGATGGACTCGTTTCCTTTACAGGATATTGCAGCATGAAGAAGGAGCAAGTTGTCAACTGTCAGTTTTCGGTTTGGTATCCGATATTTAAGAAACATACGATTAAAAGGTAAACTGCTAACGTTTGTAGAGCAAGTGCACTGAATGTTTTTATAATTGTTGCTGTAAAATAAAGGCCAGCTAGCCGGCTGCTAACGTTAGCCGACAGACAAAAAGCAGACAGCTGCCCTTTCTGTCTTCGTGAGTGTAAATAGTAAACAGTGCACCCTTCTTCTACTTCTGTGCTTTTATTTCATATATTTTGTTGTTTTCTGTGTATTATATACGTGATATGGTTCGTCTTGTTTTCCAGTCTGATTCTTCCACTGCCTCAGAATGTAATAGACTATTTACTGGACGATGGGACACTGGTAGTCTCTGGGAGGTATCAGACTACGCACACACACACACACACACACACAGACGGTTATGTTTCCTATGTGAAATTTCACAAACGTATTCTGTCGTGGAAATCATGATTTAAACGTAATTGGGCGTTATGACAGTTGCTCACAGATTACATGCTGTCTCTTCTGATTTTACACTTTTCCTCATTCTCTCTTCCCTCAAGTGACCACAACACACAGCAGACACAAACTAACAACAGCGACTCAGATGCAGAGGAAGACATTCAGGTAAGCTGGAGCCTTTTTTCAAGATTGGAAGAACGTCACAAAAATCATAAATGGATCGCACTGTCACTATCGCACTGAATATGACCTAAATAAGTGTGAAACAAATTTAAAACCTTAAATGTGACATATTAAGCTTTCATGTCTTTGGTGTCACATATGTGCTGTTACAGTGGTGGATGCTCATTTGAAGCATGGCCGATCAAGTTTCTAACTCTCTCCTCCCTTCTAGTGGTCAGACGATGAAACAACTACAACAGTCACTGTAAGTGTCCTTAATGGGTCCAAGTGCGCCTCATTTTTAAGGTTTTCTGTTACATCTAAAATGTTAGGATATATGTTATGTATTCATTATTATATATTTACAGTTAAACCAAAGACAGTCAATTCGGATGATTACGTAAAACCATTTTGCTAAAAAAATAGCCGAGTATCAGTTTGTAGTTTACATTACTTCCATGTATATGTTTCTTCATATGTGTGCTGTTATGTTAATATAGATATAAGCATTTAAGCTAAAGAGGTGAACTCATTCTTCTTTAAATCAGGTTGCATATATGTAATAAATGTGCATGACCTCACCTTTAAGCCTGTAGTATCATTTTGCTTGGTGGGAATAACAGCCTGAAATGTCATGTTTCTGCCAGGCTCCTGAGTTTCCAGAGTTCACCTCTAAAGTGCTGGAGGCCATAAACAGCCTGGGTGGGCGTGTATTCCCTAAACTCAATTGGAGCGCACCACGGGTAAAAACACTGCTTTCCTCTGCTTCAGATTGAAGAGTGTTAGCATGACCAACATCTGTTTGTCACTAAATGCCTCATGAATTATTCATTAAGGATGAGGGCATATAGTCCTGCCAGGTTTTTCTGATGTTAGTGTGACGAAACCATAATAAGTCATGTTTCCCACCTTTGATGTGACCTATAACCTTTACAGTTCAAGTGAAAACCAAATAAATCCAAGTGCAATAAGCTAGTTGCATAAGTGGGCACACCCTTAAGCTAATACTATTGAAGCACTTTTTGATATAATCAAAACATTCAGTCTATCAGCATGGCAAAACTTGACTTCGCAACATTTTTCCACCATTCCTTGCAAAACCTCTCCAGATCTGTCAGATTGTGAGGGCGTCTCCTTTTCACAATCCTCTTAACATCTCCCCTCAGATTTTCTATTTTGATTTGATTTTTCTGTTTGATCTGAAATCCAGCTTTGCCATTCGAATTTACATTTTATTTGAATTTACGTTTAGGCTCTCTGTCATGTCATACTGAAGGTTTTAGACTAAAAGTGAGTGGTATTTGGGAGTGTTCACAATTCCCTTCACCTTGACTAATGCAAAGCAACCTCAAATCATGATTATGCCACCACCATGCTTTACCTTGGTTTTTGCACCAAACATGCCTTTGGAATTGTGGCCAGATAGTCTTATCATACTGTAACACATTTTCCCACATGCTTTTGGGAGACATGATGTATTTTTTGCGAACTGTAACCTGGCTTGAATGTTTTTCTTTCTAAGAAAAGGCTTTTTTTATTGCCATCCTACCTCATAGTTGAGACACATGGAGAATCTGGGAGATTGTAACATGTAGGACATGTAGGACTCTTGGCAGCCTCATTTTCAAATGATTTATTGTGGTCTCATTTTTTAACAGCACAGCATGTTGTCATTTTAACAGCTGAATGCACACGTTTTATATCCAGTGTAACTTAACGTGTGTGTTTGTTTCCCCTCCCTACAGGATGCGAACTGGATTGCTCTGAACAGCTCCCTGCAGTGTCGCAGCCTCAGTGATATATTTCTGCTCTTCAAAAGTTCCGACTTCATCACGCATGACCTCACCCAGCCGTAAGTCCCATTGCCTAACAACAACATCACAATCGTAAACAACTGGGTTCGTTTAAAGAAAGAAAAAAGGAAAAACACCTGGTGTGGTGTGCGCAGGCCCATTTGAACTGGCAGTGTTGGCTGGAAAATTTGCTGGGCTGTAGATTTACCTCTCGCTGCTTCACACTCCATGACAAACATTCAGTATGGGCAGTGGTTGTGGAGCAGTGCGGGGAAAGTGAAAAGTAAATTTTTAAGGTTTTTATTATTACTTTTTTGTCATTTCCATGTTCAGATTCCTTCAATGCAGCGACCAGGACTCCCCAGACCCAGTCATCAACTATGAGGTATATACTTTCTTTTTCCCACCATAAAGAATATTGTACACATAATAGCACTGCAGCACATGCTAAGAGAATAGTCTCCAAATGTGTTTTTGTGTCATTACCCTGAGGCTTAATTTACTCTTGCTTTACACATGTTCACAAAATATAATAGAACATAAATCTGGAACAACAAAAAAGTAGATCAGATTAGACTCTCTGGCAGCAACAACCATTCAAAGTCTTTTCAATTACCTTACTTAGTTTGAATATCAACAGGCCACCTTGTCTATGTCTACATGCCTAAATGCATTTCTGTCATGTGATTGGCTGATTAGATCATTCTTTTAATGAGCAGCTGAACCGATGCAAATATTGAAGGTGCTGTTGAGTGTTTAGCTTCTTGTTTAAAAGGACTGATAGAACAAAAAACCCTCTGGCTTCTGCTGGTTGCCGACCCCACGTCGTTATGGAAATAACTGAAATTACTCGAGCACTTAAATCAGCTCACAGTGGTTCTCATCGCTGTTAAAAGATTGCCAAAGTATGGCCCGAGGGCCAGTGGCAGCTGTTGGTAGCATATGGTGAGGATGATGGGTGAAACAGTGTAATACTGCTGTCCCACTGTAATACAGAGCTCAGAGCAAGACCAAGAGAGCGTTTCTGTTCAGTTGTAGCTCTTCTATTTGAGCCATCACAGCAGAGTAAATCCCTCTGACAATAACAAATATAGCTGGAGTCAAGAAATGCCACCTCTCTTTATGATTAAGAAGAATAAAACCTAGAAAAAACTAAAAGTAAAACCCTTTTCTGAGCTGTCACTTTATGAACACAAACTACAAATGTGTCTTTTTATGGCGCCTCAGTCACTCGCTGGCTCCCAAAGTTGGCATTTTGAGAACCCAACAGAAAAATGCAAAGATTAAAATTTAAGACTTATTCAAAAAACTGGAGAGAAACGGTTTCACAAAAAACTTCACCATTTACACTCCTCAACATTTTCAAAAGAAATCATGTTTGATTAGTCTCTTTGCATTGTGACAGCACCTGTTATTATAACCCCGAGCTTATTTTGGTTTTGGAGATTATGAGGGAGCGCTGGCTCTGACTAAAAAGCCTGTGGACTTTCCAGACTCATACAGCAGCCACTTGTAAAACATACCCTGATCTCTATGATCTGTTTGACTCCAAATACACCAGTAATTTCTTAAAAACAAACATTGTATTCAGTAAGTAGCTGAGACTGAAAACTCACCAGAAAAGCAATGACTGGGTCATAAGTCAAGAGAGGTCATTTTCTTACAGGCTTGTTTTTCGTGACCTGGTGAGTCATCCTGTGTTGGCCATTAGGCTGTTTGCATATGAAATAAGATTAGTTAATAATTGTCAGCCAACCGCTACATCAAAAAACAGACACCCACAAACATGAGAGCAACAAGTGGCGACCTTTTCTGACTTCCCCTAATAAGTTTTGACACCTCAGTTTATATCAATAAAGATGGAGTTTGTCAACTATTAGATTGGGTATTAGGTTTTTCCCGAGGGTAGTCCAGATAAGCTATACAGGCAAAGATCACCCTCACTAACTTCTAATGCACATCCAGTCATTTAGTTCTGGAAGGAGACCTGAAATACAACAAAAACATGTCAGTTCAAAAGAGAGAAACAAGGTTTATCCTTAATACGTGACTAAGGAGGGAAAGAGTTGAAGTAACAACAGATCCTCTCTGTTCTGCATGAGCTGTTTTATTTATCAGTTTAACTGACAGAGGAGAAAAATGAGTGTTTATAGCTGGTGTGCTTACACAAAGGGAGCCTGTACTTCCTACCAGCATTTATTAGCACAAACTTGGATTCAGTCATGTGAAGGATTGGCTAAAATCATGCCAGACAGCCAGCGAAAATACAAAAATGTCGGGGAGGTCGATCCCATGATTTTTCCTGCCATTCAACTAAAACTTAAAAACTTGACTACTACAGGTGTTAGAGGTGGACTCTATAGAAGCACGCTGGGGAAAAAGAAAAAAAAAGACATTGCAGCAGAACCGAAATCCTGGAGTCTCCAAGGAAACGGAGATGCTGATTGATTGCTTTACAATCACGGCCACATTTATGAGCCAAGTAAACGCACTTTCAGTGTGTTTGTACAAAGTAACCTGTGTAATGTCATTGCTGTGTACAGTAATATTCACATCCCTTTGTTGTTTATATGCATTGCTCAATGGAATTGAATGCACATAACAGGACTGGGTAAAAAAAAAATACTGTAGTGCAACTAAATAAGATCAAATAAAACAGTTAGAGAGGTTTGATCTGCAAAGGATCCTGCACCTACCATCGTTTCTTCAGTTTTTTGTTTGTTTTTTTGAATGACACCATTTCACAAGCCTGTCCAGTCCTGGTTTAAAATGTCAGACTTGCATGTGAGTAAACTAAGAATAATGGTGTCATCTGAAAACTTCATTACATATTGATTCAGTTGGGAGTAATTTGCATGCAGAGCACTAACACATTCTTTGGGTTTCCTTGTATTATCAGCAAATCTGCTGCCGTATTTAAGTATTTCTATTGGCTTACTAGCGCAAGTGTCTCCTCTTTAATGGTTGTCTCACACTCTAACACTTGTCTTCTTTCTTCAGCTGGTACTGAGGAAGTGGAGTGAGCTGATTCCTGGCGGAGAGTTTCGCTGCTTTGTCAAAGAAAACAAACTGATCGGTAAAAACTGTCCCTCTTCTTCTTTTACCTGAGTGTTGTCCATAAATATCTGCACTGCGTTTGATCACGTTAGCCACCGAGTGGCTACAAATGGACATAAAGAGAGTACGCTTCATGCGTGAGACGGGAATTATTTTTAAAAATTCTCTGTACAGTTATTCAGGAGGCTAATTTAGAACCAATTATAAAATGTAATCTAAAGTGTGCTGACGATGTGTCTGTGCGATCTCCCAGCTATCTCCCAGAGAGACTACACGCAGTATTACCAGCACATCCTGAAGCAGGAGGAGCAGATAAGCCAGGCCATTCAGGACTTCTTCAGCCAGCACATCCAGTACAACTTCCTGGATGAAGACTGTGAGCATCAGCCTGCTTTTATTTTTCCCTGTACATGTAAATTTTAATGCAGTATTTTCAGTTTTGTAAGTTCTCCTCAGACAGAAACAGACTTTTTGTGGAGTACTGAAAGTCATTAAATATGTACTGTTAAAAATGGGGTCATTTAGGCAGGACGGAAATGAAAGCGAAGACTGATGACATTTCACTTAATTGTGATTTTAATGTTTAATGTGAGGTGGTAATAAAAGTTTGCTTTTTGAAGTTGTGCGAGACAATAGTGTGAATGTTAAATGATTACTCATTCAGATGTTTTTTTCTGCTTTACAGTTGTGTTTGATGTTTACAGAGACAGCCAGGTAACTCGATACTGAATGTTTTTCCTGATAAATCAAAAAAAACCCAACACACACTTTGTGAGCTGCATTTACGTGTAGTATGTGTCTTCGTGTGTGTCGCAGGGGAGGGTGTGGCTCATCGACCTGAACCCATTCGGAGAGGTGACTGACTCGCTGCTGTTCACCTGGGGCGAGCTGACGTCTGGAGAGGTCGCAGAGCAGCAGGTCAGTCATTGTATACTGTATGTCCCGTATTGCAACACACTCTGGAGTCTTAATGAATGCTCAGTGTGTCTGTGGACCTGTGCAGGAAGGCCCGGCGTTCCGCTACACCACCAGCGAGGTGACGGTGCAACCCAGCCCCTGTCTGAGCTACAGAATTCCACGGGACTTTGTCGACCTCTCCACAGGAGAGGATGCATACAAACTTATCGACTTCCTCAAGCTGGTAGGTCCTGGAAAGTTGCGTTCATGCATGACGAACACGTCGTCATGCATGAACGCAAATGTTGTTTGCCATTCAGGCGTTGAAACAAAAGACATAGTGAGTGCATTTTCAGCTACGGCTGCAGCAGAAAAAACTCAACTTCTTGCACCAGCATGTAGCCCAGGTTCTCTAAAGTTTGACCACTGACTGACCACCATTGTACTACCAGCTGGGACCTTTAGAGAGCATCCCATCAGTAACCACTGGACATGCTGAGCTCATCTGGTGCTGACTCCGTTACTGCAATCTTCCCCTAAACTTAATCATATGACGTGGAGAGTTTTTGATTATTTTTATTACCATAAAAAACGTACAAGAAAAGTACTAATTTCTAATGTTATACTCAACTCAAACACTACACTAGTGTAAAATGACAGATGACTGCAGTGAAGGGTTAAACTCTCCTCTCCTTCTTCTCCTGTTCGCAGAAGAAAAGCCAACAGGAAGAGTCTGAGGAGGAGGAGGAAGAGCAGGAGAACACGCCACAGTGACATCAGCGTCATCGGCTCTCCATATAAAATCTGCATGAAGTGACTCTTCACCCTCTCTTCTGTTTCAGCACCAGTTCCTTCTACTTTTTTTTTTTTTTTAAAATCTCAGAATGGTACGCGGTATACCTGGGATTTCCTAAATAGCTCCTTCACATTACTCGAATGGAGCATGTTAAATTAGCAGATTGTGTTACCCGTTCCTTAGGGACTCATTTCCTTCGACACTGCCTAGCGCCTTATTGCCGATCTTAATAGAGGCCTCTGCCGTGTCCAGGGGTTGGTTATTTCACTTTTTGTGGGGGCGGGGACTGTGTTACTGTAAAATGATGTATTCATTAACAATGTAAAGAATGTTTGCTTTTATACTTTGAGCCTGTGCAGTAGTCTGTGTATCTGTATCACATCTCAAAAACAGTCTCTCTTGGTTTGAAATCAATCTGATACACACACACAGTGTTAGTTTGTTTCTTTACCTATGGGGCTGACAGACTTCTCTATTTAACACTAAAACCCTTCATCACTGAGTCACCTTTAATTTTCTTGCCAGAAATCCCAGCTCCTCCATCTTTCCCTGCCAATTTCCTCTGAGCAGTTTTGACACAGTCATTGCTCCCAGCGCTCATTTGGAGTCCTGTTATTTCTTTTTTTTTCTCCCCTCATCACGCATCAATGTAGACTGTTGCTCCAAAGAACACCATTAAACTTCTTTGTCGTGTATTGACTCGGCTGTCAGTCTGGTGGGTGCTGTAAACCAGCACATTAGAAATTGATTGCACTTTTACGCAACAGCTCTCATTACCCCGAGAGCTAAATGAGCTGTGCACGCACGACACAGGGCAGTACTTTGTTTCTTTTCCTTTTTTTCCTCTTTTCCTCTTCACTGGATTGATGGAGCAATTATGGGGAGATGAAAGAGTGGGTGTCAGAGGTACAGCTCGCCAGGTAAACCGCTGTGGACGAGCAGCAACAGTGTGCATGACACAAATATTGTGAATACGCCTCGCCACTTGTCATCATTATGAAACTGAAACGTGTATGTAAACATCCAGTTTGACCTGGAAATAAGGACGAGCTTGTCTGCTGAAATGTGACACGGGGTATTTGCTGTTGGGGGGAGGGGGCAAATCACAAAATCTGATCTTGGTCATAAAGACTAAATAAAGGGTAAATACAAAGCTTAGCTAATGATGAACTCCAGTCTGTGATTAAAAATATAGATGTACGTACACACACACACAGTCACACTGACTCCAGTTCATTAAGTGCATCAAGCTAAAAAAAATACAGATACGATAGGCCTGCAGTTACACTCTCTGCTCACATTATTAGGTACACTTGTTCAACTGTTTAAGATATATGTCTATGAGCCAATCATATGGCAGTAATAAGGGCTGATAAGAAGGCAACAATAGCTCAATTAACCACTTGTATGCAAGGTATGCAGAAGAGTGTCTCTGAGTATACAACACACTGAACCTTGAAGCAGCAGAAGACCACACCAGGTGTCATTCTTGTCAGCTAAGAACAGGAAGCTGAGGCTACAGTTCATACAGGCTAAGTAATACTCGTCAGCAGAAGATTGGAAAATGTTGCCTGGTCTGATGAATCTCTATTTCTGCTGGGTGTGATCGCCTCGGTTGCTACCTTTATTCTGCCGTCAATTTTGATCCTCAGCATCTCTCCTTGCAAGTGGTTGGGCATCATGTGCTTCAGTTAGACTGATGTCCTTTACCAGGGCTGCCTCATCATATCCATGCTGCTCATGCTAAATGCTGTGCAGTAACCTCTCGAGCTCCAGCTTCAGTCATATCTGTGTTCTATTTGTCTTATAGCACTGAGCTGCCAAGTGCTTCTCAGTCATTGTGGATGTTTGTTTTCTGCTATTCTACAGTTCCCATGTGTTGCATATATATCCGCTGTCATTGAGTCAGCTGCCAGTTCATCGAGTCCATGTATGCCTTGTTTCAGACATACTTCTTTTCAGTTTGTCATTGTTCCTCAACAGCTGACTTCCAGGCTAGTATAGTGTTTTGTGGATACTCTTACGGAATGCATTCCCTGACCAGGATTGAAACCCTGACCTATTGTTCCAAAGAATGTAATGTTGAGTACCGCAAAATCCAGCTTCTTTGGTTGGCACCTAAGCAAATATCCAGCTCCTTAATATGGTAGATCGTGACTGCATTTCAGTATAACATCAGCTGCTAAAGAAATCCTTTCATCCATCCACACATTACATCAAGTCAGATGTCAGGTAGGATGGAAGCTGTACTGAGTTGGGGGCTGGGAGTGGGTCATTTAATACAAGCCATTTCAGAGTGTGAAATCGTTGGTGGGTTTGACATTAGAGGAAATATGTATATCAGCATCTCAGCCAGGCAAATGATTTCTGTACGTGCGCACATGTCTGCATTTAGAATGTCAGTGTTCAAGCTGCAGGCAGTAAGTGGGCCCCATTCGTCTTCCATGACCTTCATCTTCTTTTTTAACCATGGCTCTAACACCCACCTAGGATCCTCCCTCCCTTTGCAGCCGGGTAATCATCTTTCACCGGGGGAGGTCAGGTTTGCTGACTCAGAGAAAAAGACTAGGATGAGGGGGGAGAGCGTGGGGGAGAGGAGGTTTCCTCGGATGCTGCTGAGGAAGAGCTGCAGTAGTTTGCAGCCGGAATACTCATGAGCAGCTGAAGCTGCAACACATTGTCCTCCACCCCCCTCTCTCTCTATCTCTCTCTGTCTCCTTATAGTGCAAACATAACCTAGTGTGTGTGCGCGCGTGTATGTGCGCGTGTGTTGTGGGCAGTAACGCGGCCTGAGCTGACCTCAGCCCCTGCAGCTGTCAGAGCCCGGGGATCACCGCTCTTTCCGTCTGCAATCCAGGTGTTATGAGGACCACTGTAACTTAGGTGAGCACGCTGCTGCAGCTGGGCTCCCCGCTGATCCCTGGGCGCCCCGCTGAGCCACATGGACGCCTTTAGGGATCCCACATGGTGATGAATACATGATAGCTGTTGTCATAATGCTGGCGCATTGCGAATTTGCTGCTCAAAAGAAGTAGCAGGATGCAAGGAGCAGCATTCCACCGGCTCTCTTTAATGTCATAACACTCACTGCCAGAGTATGACTTGGACGCAGTTGTTAAATAAACAATCACAATCATAGAAGCAAAGAGGTGGATTTGAACACACTAGATATTTCATGCAACAGTGGGAACGGGGGGGTGGGGGGGTGTTCACCAATTAAAGGCGTTTATTAAAGACGTTTATCGAATTGCAGGTGGAAGCAGATTAGCCGCCAAGTTAGAGATGCTTGACAAACGCGATGCCGGAAGTTGTGAGGCTCTGTCTTCAAAATAAAACAATTTTTTTTGGGGGGGAAAAAAATGAGTGACGTGAAATAAATCATTCCAGATAGCGTATATGTGAAACTGTTTGATAAAACATCTTTCAAGAGTGAGACGTGATTAACCAGTTTGGTGAAAGTGAAGTATGAGTTTCCATTTTATTTGACTGTAAACCCAGAAAATAGGTTATTTAAATTATTGGTTAATTTCTTATCCAGTGAATGAAAAAAACAAACAAAACGTCATTGGATAAGAAAATAAAAAATCTGGAAGAGTGTTTTTTTAGACTGATTAATTTATTTACTACTTCCCGCCCCCATTGGTGAAAGTCCAGAAAATTAGTCTACTCGATTTATTTTATTGTGTTTTACAGGGGGGGGTTTTTTCATCTTTTTTTTCTTTGTACATACCAAAAGCTAATGAAGTAATTCAGACTCACAGCGTCAGCAAATGATTTCCCCCGTTCTTAAATCCTATGCTTTGAGTTTACTGTTAGCCTAGGGATTCTGGGGCTGATTGAAGACTGTATAATAGCTGTGGCAGTTGCAAGAAAAATGTTATTAATAATATTATTCCAGCTAAATTTTGGCTTGTCAAGTAACATGCTCTTATTTTGAAAGACCGTGGCGGAGGCTCTTTTGTTATTCGTCTACGTTTACGCAGCCACTATCCAGACGGAGGAGGAGGCAGGAGGGGGAGCGGATAAAGGGAGAGAGAGTGAGAGAGAGAAAGAGGAGGAGGAAGCGGGGACACGGTAACCTGCAGGAGGACTCACATGGTCCTGCAGCAGCGGATCCCAGACCATCAGGACTCTCAAACCCCTAACACTCTAGCCCACGTCTTCTTCCCCAACACCACCCCTCCTCCTGTAGTCTTATTTTATTTTCGCATCCTTGCTCCCGCAGCCCAGTGTTGGGGTCAGACTTGGGCCGGCAAAGCAGCGCCATGGCTCGGGAGAACGGAGACACCACCGGCAGAGGGGAAACGTGGAAAAAACAAGTCGACGACATTAAGAAGATTTTTGATTTTAAAGAAGTCCTCGGCACGTGAGTACACACGGTTTTTGTCTGAGTTCACCTCGTTGGTCTGAGTGATAGTCCAGTAATATCCATCCGGGCTTGTGTCTGTCTACAAACGGGGCTGCTGGGAGAGTTTATGGTGACCTTACTGCGCTCGGGGGCAGCGTTCAAATGGACTTGAAATGTGCATGAGTGCTGACTCTTGGACCGCTTTCTACATTCTTCTTCTGTGTCGCTATTACTGTAGTATTCCTGCGGATGCTTGTCGGAGCTCTGTGGTTGCTCAGCGGGGGGCTTTAATCACGTCAGTGGATTTCGTGCTGTGGCATCGCTGTGTAATAAAGCACCGAGTACTATTAATAATGACTTTATAGCAGTTGAATATTCCGCTTACACAAGATGTTCAGCTGTTTCAGTTTGTTAGGGATTACTTTTAGCTAGCGTGATAACTGTTTACACCAAATATTGAGAACTTTTAGCTAGCTTCACAATTCACAAATGTTATCTTTTCAGTCGTTTATATACCCACTTCGGCCTCTCGTCGTTAGTTCTACCTGTCGACATATATTTGTAATCAGTGACATTACACACATAAATGATTGTAGTGGTTTTAAATCAGGGCTTTGTGATATCAGCACATCAAGTGTAGTATTTTCGCAATGTTTTGAAAGAGGCTTGCAGGGCTTTTGAGAGCTTTTTGAGTAGCTGTAATCAATGTTGTTGCGCTCATCTTTGGCATCACATTGTCAGATTCCCATGGAAATGACTGTACACGTCTTTCATTTATTCCATAACAAAACATGCAGAGACTTGAGAATTGTGTTAGAGCTGACAAAATCATTTGTAAAAAGGGTGTTTTTTATGCTATGGGTGGCTTTTTACTGGTATGGCATGGGTGCACTTGCCATTTTAGAGGTAGCGATGCATTTAAATATTGGCCAGTTATTAATATTGGCTGATGTTGGCCCTGTCTGTTGATTTATCTGCTAAATACCTATACAGTCATCAGCCACTTTCTTAAGTACACATCTCTAATAACGAACGGGTAGAACCCCTGCTTCGCCTTCAGAACTACCTTAATTCTTAGTTGCAGAGATTCAACAAGGTGTTGGAAACATTCCTTACAGATTTTTGTCCATATTGACTTGACAGCATCGCGCAGTAGCTCCAGTTTTGTTGGCTTGCGCATTCATGATGTGAATTTCCTTGTTCAACCACATCCCAGTGGTGCTCTGTTGGGTTGAGGTCTGGTGACTGTTCTGATATCTGATATACCTGTATTAGTGCTGTTCCTGTTGTTCATCATAATTAGCGTTGGTCCAGGTTCAACACTGCGGTCATTTTTTTTCCTGCGTAGATATCAGTAGACAACCTTTAGCAACATCCAGGAACAGGATCCAGGATCCAGGAACAACACCAATGTGGGGATGTCAGATACACCTGATGAGTCATGTTCAAGAAACCAGTTTGAGAGGATTTGTGCTTTATGACATGGCACATTACCCACTAGTAGATTGGTTCAATGTGATCATAAAGGGGTGGACATGGTCAACGGCAATACTCGGGATAGGCTGTGGCATATAAACAATGCTCACTTCCTACTGAGGTTCCCAAGAAAATATCCCCTACACCATTACACCACCGCCAGCAGGCTGAACTGTTGATAGACTCATCAGAGCAGGCCATGTTTTCCATACTCGTGTCAACCAGTCTTGGTGAGCCTGTGTGAACTGTAGCCTGACTTTCCCGTTCCTAGTTGTCAGGACAGGTACTTGGCAGGGTCTGTGTGTTGTGCATTGAGAGATGCTTATTTGAGTTACCGTTGTCTTCCTATCAGCTCAAAGCAGCCTGGACATTGTCCTCTAACCTCAGGCATCAACCAGGGATTTCCATCCTGAGAACGCCCGCTCACCACATCTTTTTTCTCTTTTTCAGTCCATTCTCTGTAAACCTTAGAGTGCGTTGTGTGGGAAAATCCCAGAAAATCAGCAGTTTCTGGAATACTCAAGACTAGCCCGTCTGGTTTGGCAGTAAGTGGTGGCTACTCGCCTTACCAAGGCACTTTGTGTTGGTTTTTCCTTGAATTTTGTGCATACAGATGTCTCTGATTTCCCTGCAAAGTAAGTACAGTAGTTATTGCTGTTGAATGGATTTACATTCGTTTAGTGTCTCCTTCTGTATTCTTGTTTGTTTTCCTGGTGGCTTTTCTGCTGTATGGGATGTTTACATAGGGGCTTCTACAGTGACTTAGGATTGCTGAGTTGTTTAAAGGTGACCTTAAGCTGTAGCCGTGAAGGGGATTTTCTTGTGGATGACAGCGAGGCTTTAACAGACTGCAGGAATTTCATTCCCCTGGCAGCTGCAGCAACAGCAGTATCACCGATGCACTCGCAAGCTTTTTTCTACTTCAAATTAGACTCCTTCACACTTCCTCTCCTTGCTCCCCCTCATCCTCATTTAAACAGCAACAGAAACACAGGTCCACGCCTCCCAAATCTCTTGACAGTCTGTCCCTGCGAGCATCTGTCTGCCCTCTCTGGTTTCCTGCTGCGAGCAGTGAGCTGCGCCTGTTTGGACGGCAGCCTGGAGGGAGACAAACAGGGCGGACACAGATTGGGATTAACAGCAGACAGATTAGACGAACTTCCCCTGAATAGGAAGGAAGTTCCGTCACATTGTGTAATGATGCTACACCGCTAGCTTGTCTGGTCTGCTTCTGTGCCAGAACAGCCACAAATTTTGGACCCGACATTAAACACAGAGACAGGCACACACAGAAACGCACAAGCTCAGGATGCAGGCTGGTACAGGACTCAGTGATCCGAGTCGGCCATGTTGCAGCCACACATTAACCAGGGCTGCTGCTGACGGATCTTTGAACCTGATGCATCAGCAGAAAGGGGAATACAAATGTGTCTGTGTGTGTGTGGGGGATGAGGGAGTAATTTGTTAGGAGAGAAGGAAGAAGAAGGGGAAGATGAGAGGTGACTGGATGTGAAACAGATCCGTTTTGAGTGATGAAGCTGGGAGATCAGGGAAGAAAGCAGCAGACTGGAACAGCTCACAAAAAAATTCCTGTATTCCAGAGTGTGTTTGCTCATTGGAGATGAGTTTCCAGGGTAACTTTTTTCTTCGGTACCGGCACTGTGTTCGGGTGTAGCAGCACGTTTATTTATTTATTTATTTTTTGTGGAGGGCAGTTGAAAAAGGACTAGTCAGACTGTTGCTGCAGTGTTGAATGTGCTCTGCGTCAGCGTTTTGGAGCTGCATCTGCACCGACAGGATTTGATGTCACAGACCTGACACCGTCTCCTCATGCTGGATCATCCTTGATTCTTTTTGGGATAGTGTGTTTGTGTGCCTTAAACACCTCTTCTGTTCTGGGTCTTAATACCAATGTGTGACATATATTTTGTGTCCCCTAACACTGGATAAACCTCAGAAGGATTAGCTTACGCTGGCAGCTGTGTGTGCATTCGTGTTTATGTGTGTGTTTGGAGTCATGTACATAAAGCTCTCCTTGGTGTCTTATTACCCTCTCCTGGTGTGCATGCTCTGTGCGTCCCTGTCGCTCTCTGCTCAATAATTCAGCACTAACAGCAGTGTGTTCTTTGTGTATACACGTGTGTGAGAGCCTCAGGTAGGCTGCAGCTCTCAGCAGGAGGGATGATGATGAAGACGAACGGGACAAACTTTAAGCATCCGAGGTCTGTGGTCATATCCAGAGTTCCAAATATAATCTTCCCCACCCTGCGCCCTGAACTGTTTTTCCATTTCATAAATAAATGCGATAATGACACAATTGAGAGCGACAAATGCGAACTGAGGAGGAAACGCTAAGGCTTGCAAACCAACAAACAGGAAAACTAGCTGTGATTTTATTGCTATATCGATTTAGTGCTTTGATATCATTAATATAAATGTTAGTGTAGGGATGGCTTGTGAGCCAGAAGTACCTGAGGTTGGTGATATGCATAAACTGTAGGTTCCAGATCTGAAAAGTAAGGCTATATGCAGGTTAAAGTGCCTTAAACCAGTCTTCTTTTTTATGGTTTGCAGGGTACTACTCCAATGGTTTCAAAAGTACCTCTAGTTCTATATAAGTCTATGGGAAGACATCATTGGGCCCCCATTCTTCTTCTTTTGCTCCCTTTAGGGGTCACTGGGACTCACCTTATCTCTTACCTCAGAAAAGACTCACCATGCAATTCTGGATCTCTCCAGCACCTCAACTGGCTCCCTTGGAGGAGGTTCAGGCATGTCCTCCCAGAAGGAGGACTAGGACAGACCCAGGATATGTTTAGAGATTCCACCTCTCATCTGGCTTGGAAGCACCTAGGTGTCCCACTGCCAGAGGCAAAGGAGATGGCTGGGAAGAGAGAGGTCTTCTTTGATTAGACATCTATCCACACAACCCAGACGTACATGAATAAATGGAGGCGATTAGAAGTGAATGATTTACTAAGTTGAGTTTTCAGTGATGCAGCTGGACAGATCAATGCAAAGAGCCAGACAACCATTCACACTCACATTCACACCTAAGGTCAATTTAGAATCCCTGTTTAACCCAACTCCACTAACTGCATGTCTTTGGACTGTGGGAGGAAGCCGGAGTACCTGAAGAGAACAGGACGTGTTTGCGTGCAAACTTGCTGTGAGTCAACAGCGCTTACCACCACATCACTGTGCCTTAGGCACACTCACAAACTAAAACAATGAAACAACCAGTGATTAACTTGGCCAAAAAGCCAATATATTCATCCAATCCTCCAGCATTTGTAAGGCAGTCAAATCTGAATACTGCTGCCCTCAACAACAGCATGCGCTTACCTGTGATGCTACTCTGCTACATGTGCTGCAGAGTGCAATCTACAAACAGTGAAGCTGCTCTGACTTAGAGACTGTGACAGCATCATCCATAAGCATTTTTCAGCAATGTGTTCAGTTAAAAAAGAAAAGTTCATATCTGCACATGTTGAACAAGAAATACATGAAGATAGTCTAACAATACATTTTGTTGAGGTCTGCAAAAGTGTCACTGAGCACAGTGTATGCCAAACCTTTCATTAGCGCTGTGCTTTGTGTGTGTGTGTAAAACAGAGACTGAAAGTAAAGTGGTGGCCGTGATGGTGATGCATTGTGGGAACTTGACTGTCCCATCTAGGGCACGCTGCCCTTAATTGATGCTCTACTTCCCTGCGGTTGGCACCGTTCTCTACACTGTTTCTGGGACTTCACAGTCCACCCTCCCTTCATCTCTCCAACCTTTGAGATCTCTCTATAGCTCCTCTTTATGTCTGCAGCTCTACTTTGCTTATCTCGATTGTGTAGCTTTGCTGTGCCAACATACACGATGTCGATTTGAAAGTTTCTTTTCTTCTTGTTATAAATAGCAGCTTAAAAATAGAACAAAAGATGATTGTTTGCTATGTGACAACTTCATTAGTGGACTGCAAGCCCACGCTTTTAACAGTGCGTGTATGCAAACATGCTTTTGTGTGTGTTTGTGTGTATGTGTGTGGGGGGTGTAGGTAGGTAACTTTGTACATATGTACGTGCACGTTGATTTTTTTTTTTTCACAATCAGTTTGAGGCTTGAAAACTCACAGTGTGTCACCAGGCTTATCTGTGCATCTGTTCCATTTTCTTTATTTCTGCCGTTGAGTCATTTTCTCAGGCTGGTAAACTGTGATTGGTTGTTAGTTGTTTATAATCCTGTAGTGTTTTGTTTAGTGTTTTGTTTAGTGTTTTGTTATATGGGATCCATGTGTTTTCCAGACCAGACCCAGCTGTGCGTCTGTTAGGGTTGCAGAGATGCTCAGACCTCCTTCTCCTTGGACACGATTTGTCCAGGTGTACCGGAGGGACATCAATATAGATAGTAGAGCAGGGCGATATGACCAAAAGTAGGTGGAAAATCGGGAAAAATTCGGGAGAATGGTGGCTCCGGGAGATTTTTGGGAGGAGCACTGAAATTCTATATTCTCCCGGAAAAATCGGGAGGGTTGGCATGTATGGTTGTGGCAACATCATTAACCTTGTCAAACACCTCAGAGTAAATCATATCACAGAATATGACGAGCGCATGTTGAGGCGAACTGAAGAGGAGGACAGGGACAGGTGCTGCTAGGGCGAGACAGACGTCTCTCACGGAGTCCTTTAGTGCTGCAGGCAGGCAAGGTGTTCAAATAGCGCACAACTTCAGTTTTTTTATTTCTATATGATGATCTCTGGATGAGCTGGAGTCGAGTGTTTTAACCGATGCATGAAACTATACATTTTTAGACATAAGTTGTAACAGCCGCCGTTTTCTTTGTGAGTATTTATTACACGGCGTGCTGCGGGGAAAAGCCTGTTCTAACGTTTGAGTCTAAGGTCTATTTTTTAGCACCTGGCGGCTCTTTTTTACTTCTCATCTGTAAATAATCTGCTCTTTCACGTGATTCAGTTTATTTTGAAAAGTCTCAACAGGATCTTGAGCTTTATTGTGAAAGGTTTATGTGGAACATAAACAAGCGGACACGCGATGGTGTTACCGTCGTTGTTGCTAACCATAACGCATAAAAACAGGCGCTTGTCCGTCCGTAGTGTGGTTATATTAAATATAAGAGAAAGAGAGAACTTTAAGAAATTAATATAGCCACTACAGTGTCCATCAAAACCATGAAAAAATATTGCTGTAAACAGTTTATTTTGCGACACCACGAAACAAACGATAGCGTAAAATGAAAGATAGACGTTTTTATATCGTCATCTGATATATATCGTTATATCGAACAGCCCTAACCCTGAATATTACTTGGTATCAGATCGGAAAGAAAATCAGTGGTATCGCACATCACTAGCACTCATGCGATTGTTTGGCCTCCTTGGCTCCAGGTGTTGTGCTAGACAGTGATCATGATTACCGTCCGCGGGAGCGCGCGCAGCTGCTTAAAGCTGTAGCGTCCAGATTATTTACGTAGTCAGCTACTTCCGTGCAACTGATATAAGATGCGGTAAGCTGAACACAGCTTCAACCGTCTGTTTGTTGAAAAATAGTAACGGACCGCATTTTCTTGTTAGTAACTGTAACGGCGTTGTAACGATAGGAATAGTAATTAGTTAGATTACTCGTTACTGAAAAAAGTAACACCGTTACTTGTAACGCCGTTATTCCCATCACTGTTTAGCACCCCCATCATTTCAGCCCGAATGCAACTTTTTATTCATTTACTTATTTGAAATGGTTGTCGCTCAGATGGGAACACTTCGGAAAGCTGCCACTTCTCTGGCTTCCTCCTCAGGTCTCAGAGACAGTTATTTAAGTTTCTCTAGTCGCACTTTCTCCGTCTTAGCAATGCAAGCTTTGCTCTCTGCTTCACCTCCAGGTAAGTGTGTTTCCTTATACAGAGAAAAGTCTGATTCACTAAAATATCAGTCAATCAATTTATTTATAAGCACATTTAAAAACAACACAGGTTGACCAAAGTGCTGTACATAGTAAAAAGGTAAAAAGTAAAAAGTAGAGCAAACGCACACAAAGAACAAAACAAAAACGGAGTCACAATTAAAAGCCAGTTAGTAAAGATGCGTTTTCAGACGGGTTTTAAAGATGTCGAGTGTTGGAGAGATCCTAATTTGAAGAGGTTCCAAAGTTTGGGCACAGCAATCGCAAAGGCTCGGTCTCCTCTGTGTTTCAGTCTGCTTCTAGGAACAATTAGAAGCAACTCATCAGCTGACCTGGGAGTTCTAATTGGAGTATTTTTATTGAAATTTCAGAGTGGTCTGACAGAGCTAATCCATTTAGAGACTTAAAAACAAGCAATAAAATCTTAAAATCAATTCTATAACATACTGGAAGCCAGTGTAAACGAGCCAAGCCTGGGGAAATATGGTCGTGTTTACGAGTGCCTGTCAAGAGTCAGGCTGCAGCATTCTGAACTAGCTGAAGACGAGAGAGCAGAGCCTGGTCTAAAGACTATTACAGTAGTCAAGCCTGGATGAAATGAATGCATGAATCACTTTGTTGAAGTCAGCAGATGACAAAATGTTTTTAATTCTTGCAAGGGCCCTGAGCTGGAAGAAGCTGGCTTTTATAATTGAATTTATTTGTTTCTCAAATGAAAAACTGCAATTTTCCAGAAGGCCAAGTCACCCCTAAAAGAAAAACGAGGGTCAGAAGGTCCAAACAGTACAATCTCAGTTTTTTGAACATTCAAAAAATGTAATGCAAACCATGATTTAATGTCATCGAGGCAGTCAAGCAAAATTTTTAGGGAATCCATAGAATTCTTTTTAAGTGTAAAAGTAGATTTGAGAATTATCGGCATAACAGTGACATGAGATTCCATATTTTCTGAAAATATATCCTAATAGGAGCATGTAAAGGGAAAGAAGTAGTGAACCAAGGATAGATCCTTGAGGGACCCCACATGTAAGGGGGGGTGGATGCGGGTGAAGATAAACTTCTGTCAGTGCAGTTCCTTCATAGCCACACAGCTCTCCAGTCTTGACAAGATAATCCCATGATCCACTCAGATCTAAAAGCACTAAAGTGGCAGAGTCAGCAATTAATAAAAGATCATTAAAAACCTTTAAGAGCAGGTTAAGAACCTTTCCACGCACATATTTGTAAACGTGGCCGAACATACTCGAGTGATGTTTAATGATGTTCCGAGAGGCCAACGAAAAACAGTAACACTGCTCATGCTGCTGCAAGTCTACCGACCCCCAGCACTCCTTGTCCTCCTTGATCACGACAACAAGGGTGCTGGGGGTCATCCCCAACTGCTAATCTCATCACAACAAGCATTTGTGCCCCAGCAGGCTGTATCCCTGATTTCCCTCTCGAACAGCAGATGTTGTTGTCAGAACTCTTTAGGATTGCGCAACAGGTCTGAAACCAAATCCCCCAGTCAGGAAAAACAAAGCGAAAGATTACCGTCCAGTTCTCGACGCCACCTGCGTTAATTTTGTCCGACTGTCATCTCCGTACATCTCATGTTGGATATCATGCAGAGGGAAGGGTTTAGTTTTTTTCTTGTTGAAGAAAGTGTATTCAGTGCAGCATCTTTGAGGGCTGCCATTTAATTAATATAATATTAATTATTTAATTAATTAATAAGTAATGGGGAAATATGATTTTGTTTTCCATAAGTGGCAAAAATGGAGTCACAGTAAAATATAAAAAAAAAAGTTTCTGCTACGTAACGCCAAGCCTCAAATTTATCTGACATTTTATTTTTTAATGTACGACAAATGGTAGTGCGTGCCGTAAATGAGAGAGTAATAGAGTGAAGAAATGAAAGGTTACAATAAAGAATGGTTTTTAATGTCAAACCTTCAGCTGCTAAAGCAAAAACATGTATTACAGCACAGAAATTGGCTGAATTTCTTCTTTTTTTAAAAAAAAAAAAAAAAAGCTGAAGACAGCAAAGCTTTCATTTCATGACAACTTTCAGCCATTCCTCTGATGTTCCTACATGAACTTCCCCGCACTGTTCATCTATTTGAATAGGTGGCTGTATTTAGACATGAGCAGCAAGACACCAGTGTGCACACAGCTGTTCACCAGAGCAGTGTCACAACAGCACAGGGACAACAGGCTTTCAAGCTCGGGGCCATTATAAGCTGGATGCGGTTGCTGGGAGGCTTGAAATAGAGCGCTGATCCGATAATGGACTAAAGTTTATGATCATTAATACTCAGAGGTCTGAAACACGTGTCAATCTGTGCAGACAGATAGGTGTCCCCCCTCCACACCCATGCAAACATGCATACACACACATGGACACACCAGCAGTTTTGCCTCAAATGCATTTAGTGATGAGGAGTCTCGACAGCTGGCGAGCGGAAAAGCTACAAGGCTGTAGCTCAAATTTAGCAACGCTGAGATGTCAAACTGATTTCAGCTATTCAGTGCTAATTCCTGTGGAAATGCTCAACTCATCCATAACAAACCAGAACAAGCACCGGCAACATTTAGGTCAGTAATGACAGGATTCTCAAGTGCTGTGTACAAATCAACAACAACAAAACTGTTAACGGGAATTTAAATCCAGCGTTTTAGGCTGGGAATCCTCACAGTGACACCACCATGTTAACGCCAGGTTAATTGCTGGGATCCGGCAGAACTATTTAAAAAAAATTTATTAAAAATAAATACATTGTAAAAATGAATCTTTCTTTCAACCCAGATTTCCTTTTGTTCTCCAGTGAGCTCCTTTGGAAGCTTTTTAAACTCAAATCTGATTTATTCATGGGGGTGGCTCAGCAGTGCAGTGTTAGCACTGTCGCCTTACAGCAGGAAGGTGGGCCAGATGGGACTTTTCTGTTTGGAGTTTACAGGTCTCCCCGAGCCTTTGTTGGCTCTCTTCAAATAATCTGCCTTCCTCCCACAAGGCAACTTCTACCTGTGATAGTTAGGATGGGAACTCGTTTTACAATTTATAGGTATAAATTAGTTAGAGTTAGTTATATTCCATTTATAATAAAATAGTCTATAATCATAGCATCTTTAATGAGCCTCTTATATAATGGAGACGAAGACAAAGGGAGTTCTCAAACATTTTATTTAATAATGGAAAAGGGCAAGTCTTTTCTTGATTGTAAAGACCAAGGAAATTGTGGCTGGTTTTAAGAGGAAACCATCATCCCAGCCCACCATGACATCATGACTATGAAAGGCGGAAGAGGAAGTAGTTCCTTTGAATGTAGACAATCCGAATGTTATAGTTTCTTTCCACTGTGTTCCTGTTAATGATAAACTACAAATTTACTCTAAATTACTAAAATATCGATATTTTAATGTGAGAATCTATTCTAGAACATAAACGACTGGTATCGGAGGAATTGATATTTCAGAATCGATCCACACATCACTAATGAGTGCTGCTGTTTGACTGAGGAAGAATAAAGTAGTCGTGGTAAGCCAATCACATGACCACTTAAAGACAAAGCAACAAGGTGATATATACCAGTTTGTAAATTGTGTTGATAGGCCACGTAAAACCATGATAAACAATATATACGTGGCGCTTTTTCCTCAATAGTTTCGTCACGTTTACTATCTAAGGACAGCGCAGCGAGCACTCTCTGCTTATGACCAACCCCCCCCCCCCCAAAAAAAAACAAAAAAAAAACAGGGGAAGTTTTAGGAGTGACGGCGAGAGAGAGAGAGAGAGAGAGCGAGAGACAGCAGAAAAAGAGAGAGAGAGAGTTTTGAGATGTGAGAGATTTGTGACGTTTAGCGTGTTTGGAGTGTGTAGTTTGTGTTGTGGATAGTTTTGTGTTGTGTGTCAGAAGAATGAGGCGACTGCTGTCTCCAGGTAGAAAAAGGAGTGATACACCTGCTGCTGTCAGACCTGCAGGTATCAGGCTGTGATGTTCTCCTTTATAGTGGACAGAAATTATTTTTTTTGGAGTGGCACAAATAACTTGTGTGGCATCTTATCTTATCTTATCTTATCTTATCAACTAAAATAAAAATCAAACCTAAAATTTTGAAAAAAAAAAACCAAAACTAAATGAAATGATTTTGTAAACTTGGAAAACTAACTAAAATAAAGGAAACAATACATAAGAGATATCCGTAGTTATAGTTTATGTTAGTTTGGTAAGTTCTTGTTACAGCTTGCTTGATGAGGCATTGATGGACGTGTTTATTATGACTCGGGATGTCTGCAAGACTGTGAGTCACTGCTTTCAACAAGTTCTGTGTTTTTATTGTAACACCTGTACTAATTTCCTAAATCTTGCCTCTGACACATTTGACACAATTTTAAGTCCAGACTCCAGATTGTCCAGCCCAGTTGGGATAATGCCACAAAAGACAAAATAATGTAAGGAATACAGGAATATGTTTAAATTAAATGGCCAACAACTTTACACTGGATGGATAGTCATTAATTTATTTCATATAAATATTTGTATTCATTCAGAACCTCAAGATTAAGCAGTAACACCTTAATATCAAAGAGGAAAAATACGCAAATATCTAATATTATATGTGTAAGACATGCTGTATATGTAACATTTAGGTACATGTTAGACTGAGGTCCAGTAATTAGTCCTCTTGGGTACATTCATGTTTGTACCTGTAGGGGCCGCTGTTTCTGAGAATGTTGCTCTGGTGGTCAAATGAGAAAGATGTGTCGAATCTTAGCAGTGGCAACAAGGCTTTTAGCAAAATAATGGACTAAACATGTAATGAACAAGAATATTTTCAGTAGCTAGTTAAAGAAAAACAATGTCCTTGCAGAATTGTTTCATGCTGGAGGAAATTAGACCTTCTGACCTCAGCATGTCTTTAAAACCCTTGCAGCCTGCTAGCTAAGAAGCCTACACCATGTATGAGACAAACTGAACTAGTCTCAAAGACCTGACAGTGAAACAAAATGCCATCATTCAGATTTGAAATGCTTCTGTGATTCACGCTGTCACTGAAACACAGCAGATGCAGTTTCCTGGATAAGTCAAAATGAAGTGCCTGTCAGTAAATGTCATGGTTACTCTCAGAGGAATGCTTTGATTGCTTTGTGCTGTTTTCTCTGTTGTAGTTTCACTTCAGGCTTCCATACCTGGCCTGTGTTTCCTGTTAGTGCCACTCAGAGGTAGCTGCCGCTTCTATAGAGCTGCCAAATGGTCCCAGTTGGCAAACCATACTATTAATTAGCTTAAGAGTCACACTGTTCCGTAGTACACGCCTGGGCTTCAGTTCAATGCTTAATTCATTTTCATCTTCTCCCATAATTCCTTGCATTGCCGCAGAAGCACGTGATGGCCGAATGCAGTGAACGCCATAGCTTTCTGTCCAGTTCCCATCACACAAAGCTGCGTGGTGCTTTTTTGAGTTGGATATCCACTAAGTAGATCACAGAGGGCCACTGAAGACTTTTATTCTTATGAAAGTGTTCCAAGCCATCCATTTTCTTAACCCCTTTTCCAGGTTAGGATTGAACCTATCCCAGATGACACTTCAGTAGTAAACGCTGATGTCTGTGATACCCACTGCTCTGACCAGGGTGGCAGCCTCTACCTGAACAGAAATCAAGTCAGAAAGCAACTTAGCATATTTCCCCTGAAGGCTTTATTGCTTCCATTAGAGCCAGGAAAAAAAAATGAAGAGCGGAGGAGGAGGAGGGGAAGGAAGAAGAGATAAGAAATGAGGAATTGTAATGAAAAGCAATGAGGGAGGGGAATCGAAGCAAGTAGAAGCCTAAGGGGGTGGCCTCAGGGGCTCTGAGCGTTGTCCTCTTTCACTGCCAAAGAATAAGTAAGCTGGAAGTGATTTTTTTTCCCTGTCACCCTTTCACTCCTTCCACCATCTGCCAGTACTAGGAACAGAGCTTTTGATTTGAAAGTACAGCACTTGTCTTCCTGTTTTATTTTGTACAGCGATTCAGATCAGCCTTCCAGTGCTCATTATGCAGAACACAGAGTAGAAGCTAATGGAATCTTCATATTCACGATTGCCATCACAGTCTTAATTAATTAATGGTAAACTGCAGCAGCGTTAAAGGTTCATCCCAGAAGCACCTGACAGGATGCAGTGCTTCGAATGCATAATAAAATGATCAATCAGGCTGTGTGCGCCAGTGCCTTTGTCCTCTACACAAACATAAAGATCTGTGCTTTCCCTTATCTCTGGTCTGCTGCTGTGATAGCACTGAGCAGGAGGATAGATTGCCCTGCTAGGATTGATTTTTTTAGGGCAGGAGGAGGGAAACTCCAAAAGAGGTCTGTTCCATTCAGTTCAGTGATGCACTCATGCGTAGTAATGTGTTGGGTTTTTTTCCGACCCTGGAAATCACCAGAGGATACCTTTGAATCATATTAGCAGACGGCTATTGAAATCTTGTCTCTGGAATCAAGATTGAGCTTAATGGCAGCCATCAGTCCAGTCCTAAGGAGTAGATGAAAGTACTCATCAGCTCCACATGTCATCACAGGAGTGTAATAAAAGCTTAACAGGGAAGTTGTGCACAAGATACTGCTTTTGCTGCTTGTTGCTTCTATAAGGACATACACACACACATCCAGGCCAACAAAAGATTAGTTGTTGTGCTGAAACAAGCCAACAATAAAAGAAGAGAACTAACAGGTCCAACAGGCAAGGCTTCAGGTTTGGTATTGTTCCACTGTAATTGTGCATAATATACCGGGATATTTATATTTTAGAGCTATTTTGTTATATTTTGTAATATAACGTGTAATTTAATGAGTTAGTTACTGTTCTTACTATCTTCAAACAACTTCAGAATTTTGATTTTCATGATTCTGATTTACTATTTGTTGCACCCTTGCACAACCTTTTCTTGCACTGAGATTTTGGCAATTTAAATTCTGACCAAGAAGCACAGTAGCATGCACAGCATTTTGTTTTGAAAGCATATTTCCACAAATTCAGGTGATGCCATTAAGCTTTTTCACCAGCTGAAGCATTGCCAGTGCCTTGGAGCACTCACAATGAGTCCCAGACACTTTCACCCCTATCGTGCACTACTACAGAAATTGAAACGACACAGTGATATCACGAATGCAAAACCCTACTGTGTTGTAAAAGGCACAATGCCAGTAAGCACAGCTGAAAATGTCTGATTTAAGTGGCTGATTAAAGTAATTGACCCTCGTTACCGACTCCCTAGACATAAACATTTCCCTCAGTTACCCCCAGCTACCCAACAGCTGTGGCGTACTTCACTATCACATCGCATTTGAGGTCAATTTGCACATATGATCCATATAGAAAAGTTGACCCATATCCATATTTTGTATACATTTGAAGGTTTCTCTAATTTTTTTTTTTTTTTAGATTAGATAAAATAAAACTTTATTAATCCCCCGGGTGGGTTCCTCGGTTTTTACACAGCTGAATAAACATCAAACAGAAAACTGATTAAACAGAAGTGTGAGACGGTCGAGAATTTACGCCAGTGTCCTGTTATATTTTAGATAGCAAGGAGCAGACGGCCAAGTTTATTAAACTCCACCGAGATAGCGGTGACGCTAATCAGAAGGCTAGACCGTCCAATTTCCCCAGCCGTTTACTTCCAGCCTACCCAACCTTCTGAGGACCCAGCCCACGTAGACCGCGAAGCAATGAGACCGCGAAGGCTGGGTCCTCAGGAGGATGCAGCCCATGAATTTTACACGACCATGGATTCACTTAACTGGACCTCTTAACTTTGTTTATGGTGTTCGAGTATTTTAATGCTGTTAGCTGACAAACAGCATAGCTTGTTGTGTAGTTAATTGCAGTAGCAGTCTGTGTGTTTTTGTGAGTGAAACCCTAGTGCTAGCTAGCACTAATTTAGCTTGTGTTTGTGTTTCTGCTGATGGAGCTCGCTAGTGGTACTGAAAACTTTCCACCCTTTTTTTGTTTTTTTGTTTTAATACAGTCATTAAATATTAAAAAAAAACACAATATCTTAATTTTTGCAGTTCTAAAATTAGGGCTTCAGTCCAAGTCCACAAACTGTCCATCTTTTATATACAGTTAAGTGCTTTTTATTGCTTATTTCTTCCGCAGCTTTCTTTGCTTTACATGTTTAACTTATATAAAAGTAATCTCTACCTGTGAACATAATACACTTGAAACTTTGTGCAGTTTATCCTGGAATGCTCGTATTAGCTGCTCGAAAGCATTTCATGGTAGTTAAAATACATTTATATGGGATTAATTGTAATCAATGGACGGGCCATTCTGAATTTTGTAGATAGTTTGTTTTTTCTTAACAACTTACTTGCTTCTCAACTCTTATTTCACCATAATAACCTTTCAGAACTTTATATATAGCAATTAGATGGCTCAGATTCGTTATAACATAACAAGATGTACCCAAATAATATTTGGCAGGCATGCAGTAGTGTTGCTGTGGTAACACTTAGCCGTTGCCCATCAGATTGTAAAAGATCGCTGCCATTAATGGAAGCAGCACCGCAGGAGCTTTGCTGCTGGCCAGAACACACTCTATCTTCTGGACAGGTAATTTAGGGCAGACCATAGGTGCACACACGCACACACACACACACAACACAAGAAAATAACACACAAAAGCACAAACACAGAAGGGGCAGACTCACTCTGATATACATGACTCAGGTCTTGAAAACACACCATGCCAACAAAATGTCAGCATATCACACACACACCAAATTTTAATCCTGTGGAATTTCTGTGGAAAACATAAAACATACCAAAACTAATACGCATACCCACACACACACACATATTTAAATATTATTAAATGACTCACATACACATTGTGTTTTGGTAAGCGTTACACTTTACAGTGACACACACATACAGTACACACACACACTCATCTTCACCTTGGAGGCTTTTTCTGTATTATAGCAGACCTATTTTCACTGAGTCCCACTACTGTACGTAGATAAATGTGTGTGTGTGCATATGTGTGTGTATCTGTGGCTGTTTATCTTGCTCGACTTGGACCAGTTGCATTCATGTCGTCCTTGAGCAGAACACAATGTTGAATCTTGAAGTCTTAAAATGTCTCAAACTTCGAGAGCGAGAGAGAGATGTTGTGCAACAGCTGAAGCAAGCACAAGCCTTTATAGGTTTGAGTCCTTTATCTGAAAGCTACTTTGGGCCTGGGCTTACATGTACATTAAATGCAGTCAGCCCTCTTTAAACCGATGCGTGCTTCATCATTTAATTAGCAGAAACTTTCTGAAATTAAAAACCCACTGGGATAAAACAGTATCGCAAGTGATGCCCACAGCAGTTCAAACTAATCAAAGAAAATGTTTGGATATTACCCCAATCAGTCTGGGAAAATGTCTCTCACATTAGAGTGCTGTGAATGCAGATCTGTATTCTCAGCATCTCGATGTAAACTAGACCAAAGGGGAGTGTTCAGATGCTTAAATATGTATGAATGAATCAGTGTGTTAACATGCAGTTGAAGCTTCAGTAAGTCCGAATTTGAAAAGAGATCGCCCTTCTCCCACAGCTCTTCCCTGACTCTTCCCACCGGACGAACAACCAATGCAGAAATGTCAAAAGCTTCTCAAAGTGGCTACTTGACTTCCAGTTAAAATCCCTAACTTGGATTAAGAAGAATGTTTACAGTTATGGAACTCATCCGCTGGGATACTGGGCTGTGGGATGGGGCCACTTTAATTGACAGGTGCGCCAAAACAGGAAGCAAGGACTGTAAAAAAATGTTGTTATATTTTAAAAAAAACACACACACACACCTTAACTTACTCCAATTCTTTATAACATCAACCATCTTTCTGTAACTCCTACTGTTAATGAATAAAAATTCTCAGTGTAAAGCTGAAGATATAAAAAGAGATGGTGCTAAAAATATTCGACATAAGTTTTAATTTATTAAAACAGCATCATTTGTGTTCAGCTGATAATATTATGGTTTGTTATATTTTTAAGTCACTGTATTGCCTGCTAGCTAGTAATCTGATTTACTGATTAGCTTACAAAACACGCAACTTACTGGGGAAATTGTAATACACCTCTGCTGGTTGTGGAACTGGGCCTGCAAATTGAGAATATTGGGTATATACACACAAATATACATACATACATTATGATCATTATAATTGAAGAACTCAGGATTGTGCTCAGCAAACCTGCTGTCCTATAGAAACAAATGTTTTCTTTCTTCTATGTACAGTCTATCTTGCATATGCATTAAAAAAGATTCTTTACTCAGCATTTGAATTCGGAGTAAAGCAACTACCACATCTTCTTAAGTAGATTTGCACTTTATACTACTTAACACAGTACCACTTAGTCTCGTTGGCTCAGTGTATCATAATCCTGGGGCAGGAATTGTACATGAAAATACACTTAAAGGCGCCCATTTTTGTTAACAAATAGGTTAAAGCACTAGGTTAAAATCTGGTTTCTGCACTGACCTTGTTTAATCATTATGGAAACTCTTTTTTTCCATTGTGAATTGGCAATGAAAGTAACGCAAGCTACGTCCCTGCTGTAAAACATCCATTTCTCGGTCATGTCCTCTACACTAAGCATGCTTCTAATCGGCTTTCACATAGACATAATGCCATTCCCCTCTTCCCCCCATGTTTCCTGTCTGTTTGTCAGCGACATCCTCCAATTAAGGCTAAATGAGAGGATTAATACCACTCAGCCTGCCGTTGTTAGCTTCATTTATTACAGAGACTGGAAAGGTACCAAAGGTAACCGATTCAACCTGGCAGCACCTTAAAACCAAACAGATGTCTCCTGCTTCACTCATCGAGCCTGCATCATTCTGGGCTGACATCATTTTTAGGTTGCATCATCCGGGAAGACTTCAGGCCCAATAAAGGGCTGGCATTTCATGCATTTCACTGATGTGACAGTTCATTCCACTGACTGCAACCCGGAGGCCACCCTGAGCAACCTTTTGCTACCGATTACACTCTTCTTGTTGTGCTCGTGTGTGTGGGTAACTTGGGCGTTTGTGAAGTTTGCAGTGATTTACAATCTGTTGAACAGAGCCAGAATAAAGTTCACACAGTAACTGTTATGCTGGAGCGCAATCATGTTGACACCTGTTCTGCAGCGTGTGACTGTGTCTGGGTGTGATGGCAGTATAGTTTGTGTGCTTGTAAAATAGTACGGCAGAGCTGCTCAAGAAGTGAATACATAGTTTATTCAGATTGAAAAAAACAAGTATGAGCATGTGCGTGTTAGTAATGGCAACTGTGCTGCCTATTATTGCTGACATAAAAGGAGCACCTTTAAATATTTACGGTAGGCTTGTTGATAGTGATGTCATCATTAAATATCACACAAACGTAGGTATCCATTGGTGACAAAGACTGACTTGTTAATGACTGTGTTACATGTCTATAAAACTAGACAGCCACTGAGAAGGCATTATGTCCTTTTCGTAATTACATTTTCATTCATAGTCTCCTTTACTATAAATGCACTTTTTAAGCTTTTTATTCAGGTAAAGCTCACTTTTACACTTCCAAATGCCACAATGTTGTCTGCAGAGGTTCCATTGTTTCATGATACAATGTACACAATGTATAATATGTGCACATATTAGAGACCTGTCCATTTGTTTAGAACTGTTGCGTTAATTAAGAAATCATTTAGAGCGTAGTTAGATTAGATAACATAAGTCTAGGCGGTGACAGAGAGACTCCTGGGAGAACTAATCCTCCTCTATTAAACTCAAACGAGGTACATTCAGTGAATTGTCAGGCCGTGATGTACACCTGTCTGAACATGGTTGGATATCACTAGCCACCCACACACTTGGTAAATCATGTAATCACAATGAACTGTGACTGGAAGAGTGACTTCAGCTTAAGATAAATGAGATATAATAATAGTGTCGCACCTATACAGTGACGTTTCCTCACAGTGTGTAATAGATCAACTCTAACCCTAAGCATAGTCTGTATAGAAAAGATTTAACCATGTTGATGCCACCAGGTGTTTTCCCGTTCTTGGTGTTTTGCTGGAGCCAGAAGTGAACATGTTTTTTTAGGGTGGAGTTATCAGCTAGCACTTGGTTAGCAAGTAACGTATACGTGGGGCTAAGGGAGCAATTTTAGAAGATTTAGTGTTGTATTCACTGATTGTGGTGCTATCCTCCCACTATTACGAAGAAGCACACACAAAACAGCAGATCTGAGAAAGGGAGGCGGTACAGAGGAGAGAAAGACAGAGACTCTGGGGAATACATTTTCATTTCCAACATGAAGACATAGTACATGTACTGAATATATACCAACTGGAGCGCTCCTCATCATGACCTCATTTACCCTACTTTAATTAGTGGACATAAGCAGACATCTGCTGCACAGTTAAAATGGTTTTATATCATAATATGTTCTTGTTGTTGGTGCTTGGTTCATTTTTAATTGCTGCAAGGAAAACTGCTTTTATATGGTTAAAAATGGATAATGAAACTGGTAGGCTAGATACATTACCAAGCTTATGGTTGTGGGATAAAACAATAAAATACATATCTGGACAAGGGAGTCCATAAATAGCTTCTCAGTCTTATTATTCATCATATACCTCAGTGAGGTAATGCCTGGCAGCTACAGCCCCTGTTTTTGTAGCCACCTGTCACTCAAATCAGCCGCACCCTTAATCTCACATAACTTAAGTCCTTAATGCAGTTAAATCAGTGATGAGTCATATTGAAATTTTTGGGGTTGTCATGAAAGGGACAACTGAAAATGTCCTTTTCTCTGATGCAGTGAGCATCAAAACTGTTTATTCTACCAGGTTTTAAACATGATGTTCTAAAGCTGGACACCTATACAGCAATATAAAATCAATTATCTTTTGCTGATAAAAAACAAAAACATTAAAATGTAGGTCTTGTCTTTGTACTCATATCCCAGTCTATGGACTGGGTTAAAGTTGGGACATTTTTACAAAATGTAAGGTTGTATTAGTATGCACTTAGATACAAATGTTGGTGTGAATTACTTATGCTCCAATATGACCATTAAGGTGTGATTATATATATATATGTGAACACAGTATGCTTTGTAGTTTTGTATTTATAGTATGCTGTGCTTTATGTAATTAAATGTTGTCAATCTTGTTTGTGCATTGTGGACAATAATACAACACGCTGTATTGTACTGGATTGATGTCAAACTGTCCTTTTACATAAATCAATAAATAAAAAAATGCCCATTTTTTTTATCTTTAGCCCTTTCTGGCATTGCAATTTTTTCAATGTCCTCTCTCTCTGTCTCTCGCTCTCTCTGTCCTTCCATATGTCTCGCGCTCAGCATGCACTGACTGTGAGGCTCTGCTGTTCTGCTAGCAGTGTTTGTATTGCCGTCACTGCAGTCAGCCTTGTACCTTTTTTTTGCCACATGGACGCTTTTGTGGGCATTTTATTTTTGATTTGCATGTTTTTATCAAAGACTATCAAGTAATTCTGAAATGTTATCTTTAGGAATCATCACATTATAGGCAACAATAAAAACCAAAGCCACGGTCTTACATGTTTACAATATACCAGTAATTGCTGATAGTCCTTGGATCCAACCGTTAACACCACGACACACCCGACACACAACTATGCCCAGCATTATAAAGTTGATATGAAAACATAACAGAAGCTGAATGGAGGACTGTCCCTCTCATCTACTTGTAAACTTGTTCCTTGTAGCGAACATAAACAGGGTCTTCCACTTCCACATGTCTTATTGGATTATCTAAAGTCCGCACACTTACTCGCGCACGAGTCTCAAAGCTGTTTCCATGGTGATTAATGTAAACATAATGGGAGTGTCCTGACATCCCAGTAGTGGTCCAGGCTGTTTCCATGGTAAATCCATGCCTCAGTAGCTGAGTTAGAGAGCGCTTGTTCATTACTGTTTGTCTGTGTCTCTTTCCTGTGCAGTCCTTCCACATTTCCACTGAATTACACACATACACATCTTATACTACTGTGTTGGTCTCTTATCTTCTACAAATTCATTTAATTAAGTTTTGTATCATGGATGTCATAATCAAACACTGACAGAATCAGCTTGTTAATAATATTCATGGATGTTATTCTGTTCATATTGGGGGGGTGGGGGTGGGGGGTCATTAAGCAATAGAAGTTACTATAAAGTACATGTAGAATAGATTAACCGATGAACCGCTGTGAGCACTGACAGCATGTTGCATGGTGATGACTGTGATACTCATCTTCTTTGATCACTGTGCAGGCTTGTAAAGTCTTGCATGTCAGAGGGGGTGACATGGATCTGATTAAAATCTTGGCCCCATACTGTGTCAGATTATACTCTTTCACATTTTAGATCCGTTTTGTTCAAAGTGTAAATGAAAAGAAAGAAACATGAAAGCAGAGACATATCAGCAGCTCATCTGGTTCTAAGCAGAAACCAGGGGTAAAAAAGCTGTTTCATGTACATGTTTCTGAATGCAATGAGGGAAAGTGATATTATTTTTGCTGTAGTTTGGTGGAAATCTTCATTGTTTTGCAGCAGATAGTTTCATTTCACATCACGTATTCCTTTGTCCAAATCAGCAAACATCAATTTAATTTGTTGGCTGAGCGTTTGTGTTTGTGCCATGCTAGCAGTTTGATACAACTGTATAGACAAAGAGCATCCCAGGGACATATATTTAAACTAAATACAGTTGATACAGTTCCTTATGCTTTAGAGTCGAGTGATTTTGAGTACATGGCCAACGCTCAAGTCTTCAGCTTCATCTGAAGCAAGCGTCGAGCTCAGCAGCGTGCACATTTCCTGAGGGCAAGATGATTCAGATAAGTGCTTTTTATGCCTGGTAACCTTACCAGCCACACATTTTGTAGTTAAAGTACCGCTAGCTTTCAAAACTAAAATGTACCACACCAAGTAGACCTCTTCCAAATGGACCTGGGAGAGTTTTGTGTTATGCTAAATATTATTGAATTCAGGTGAGTAACGCTGGACTGGGTAGACTGATTCATTTGGTATTATGGCATTTAACAGCAGTTTCTCAGTTAAACTCCCAGCAGTCCAATGAGAGCCACAAGCGGACCGACAATTAGCCAATTAGAAAATGCATGGATCTACTAATGTTGTGAGTTAATGTTGAGCATTGCTACACTGCGCTCTGCAACAGGGTAGTTTAAACGACTTGTTTGTTTGTTTTTGGCACACTCATGACATGGCTACTACACAGCCAATGGAGAAACACAATGAATATTTTGTATTTCACTTTGCTCCATTCTTAAGACCCAGAGATTCATACAAATAACATAGGAAAGCCGAATTACAACTCAGCAGGAACAGGAATCTCCATTTTGGCTTCCAGTTAATCCTGCTCTGGAGATATCAATGATGTCATAAACCGGCTGAACCAGTGAGAAAAACGGGCTAGAGCAAAACTGGCCAGAGAGTGGCAAGACTCCAGACTCCACCCCACACGGTTAGAGAAGATCTGCTCAACCCATCCTGGCTCAGAGGCTCAGAAAAACACAAAGCAGTGGTGTGCTATGACAACTGATCTGTTTTCATTAGCTGCTTGCTATAGATGCTGAGCTGAAGTAATCTCACAGGGTTCATGTGTTCCTGTGAATGTTGTCCTAATGTTTGTCCTACAGAGTGTTGGATGCATGATCCATCTGTTGGTGGTGGAGTAGAGTGAATTATTCACACCCAAATTGACAGTGGGTTGGATTTACCCTGTCGGGGCAACTTCTTGTATCTAAGGATGGATTTTGGTCTTAATTGCGCAGAAGACTGTACAGGCATTTTCTTTCAGTGCGCTCTCTGTCTCTTGTCTTCATCTTCTTCTGTCAGAGCCACAGTGAGAATACAGACTATAATTGGCACTTAATTGCTGCCGTGGCAACAGTGCTATTTAAGGCTACGTGCTCTGCAACAAAGCCATATAGCGCGCACACACAAAACACAGGGAGGAAGACACATGGAAGGAGGTTCCTCAGCTCTCTTTCACTCCGAGTGTTTATGTCTTTAACATATGGTGACTAGTTAGGCTAGAGAGGTTTTGCTGAAAAAGCAAAAACAGGGGGTCTGTTGTATTCACCTGACTTGTTTTTCTGCTCCATTTCATTTAGACAACAGTCATAATAAAATCCTCATCTATCATGCTTTACCTCCCGTTGCCATAGTGACTCCGATCAGCAGCCTTCTGCCTGTGGGTCAGAACCCCACACAAGGTCTTCTGATAAATTTGGTGGGATATTGCATGATGAAATGTTTGCACACTGTAATGCTGAAGTTACAGTTCTTTGTCTCGTTTGAATTTAAAACATAAAATAACCGATCAGCTAAGTTATATTGTGTAACTGTTAATGTCCAGTTTTTTTCCCTTTTGTATTGTTTATTGTATTTTTTAATGCTCTCCTGTCTATAGTAATGGCACAAGCATATTAAAAATTAAAATATTGTTTCTGTTAGGCCAGAGGAGCAAAGCAGAAAAAATGTGTCCGCGTCTTTTGGGAAATTTCTGGTTGAAACTGCTTCAGGCTTTGTGAGGTCTTTTTATTTCATTATTCATGCTGAGACCTGATAGTCTGAGACAGAAGGTACACCATCACCAGTAAATGACAAATTGAACAGAGGACAACAGCAATATTAAAAAACTAAATAAATGAATAATCATCTGTGATGTAATTCATTTGTCAATATTGTTGTAAAAAGAGTGATTTTAAATGTTCACATAAACTATCAATAGAAAAAAGTTAAATGTTGAATTAATTTCTGTTAAATTTCAAAACATATTGGGACATAAATGGTAAATGTACTGATTCTTATATAGCACTTTTCTACTCTCCCAGAGTACTCAAAGCGCTGTATACAACATGCCACATTCACCCAATCACACTCATTCTCACAAGCACTGACTCTAAACTGAGTGCTTTTCTAACTACATTCACGCACATTCACACTCTGATGGATGCATCGGAGAGCAACTTGGGGTTAGTATCTTGCCCAAGGATACTTGGCATGCAGACTGGAGGAGCCAGGGATCGAACCACCAACCTTCCGATCAGTAGGTGACCTGCTCTACCTCCTGAGCTACAACATATACGTATACAACATAAAAACAGTTCAATCTGTTCTTAAAGCTATGGATAATATTCTAATGACAGTTTCCACCTAAGATGCTTCCAATTAATTAAATAGACAGTTACATTAGTTTAACATGACAAACTCATGATCAGAAGGAGACATAACCTACTGGAGGGTTATGTCTGGAAGGGCATCTGTTGCTGAGAACCCTGTGAAGAAGAAAAGAAAGATAAAAGCAGCTGAAAGATGATCTGAAATTGTCAAGTAAAGAACTACATTCCACAGTTTAATTCAGTTCTGTTTGATTTTCATAGCACCAAATCACAACAACAGTCAACTCGAGGTGTAAAGTGTAAGTTAAAGACTGTACAATAATACAGAGAAAAGCCCAGCAATCAGGTGGTCAACTATGAGCAAGCACTTGGCGACAGTGGGAAGGAAAAACTCCCTTTTAAGAGGAAGAAACCTCCGGCAGAACCAAACTCAGGTTGGGACATCCATCTGGCACCAGCAGTCAAGGATGAGGCCGATACAAAGGAAGTGTCTCACTTTACGCTGACAGACACTTTACTTTTAAACTTTTCAAGCTACTGTAGCAGATATAGCAGCTGTTTAAAAAGCAAGTAGTTGGGGCCTTTGTTGTTACATGTTGTTAGGGTGTTGTTAGGCACATCATCGAATTCATCTCTGAGGTGATTTCTCCAGATTCCGGATAAAGACTTTGCTCAGTGTGGAGCCCCCGGCTGCATTCACAGCCAGCATGTTTTTGTCTGAGCTCTGCAGATGCTATCTGAACTAGCTGTGAATGCAACTAAAAGCAACGCCAAGATTCTAAGAAGCAACATAAAATAACAGAACGAGATTATTTTTGATGCTACAACCATTGCCAAAATGAACATTCGCCAAATATCTGCTAACCCTGCTGAACGTCTCTACTATCTTCCGGAATAGTTTGACTGTGTCAGAGTTTGACACATAACAAAACCTTTCACAGCAGATATATTTGCCGTTAAATAAATTTTATGCTGAAGACTTGCATTTGCATTAAGGCTTGCATGGTTTTTTGCTCCTTGGGCTGAAGGGCCCATAAGTTTAGTCTATGGTGAGTCATTACACTACTCCACCTAGAATATTAGTCAGAATTTACTACACAAAATGAACACGTAATGGGTCTTCACTCAAGTTGTGCTCAAGCTCAAAGTCAAGTAATACCTTATTGCTAATCAATGCAGTTCTGAAACAAAAAGCATTATATTCATTTGGATAGGCAAAGTATCCAGCTAGGCCTGCTAGATTTATTGACCTGCCAGTCCCTTTGAGTGGTTAGCCAAAATACAGTGATATACAAACTTTCCCTTCCTTTGGATTGAAGTACTTCTGCCTAAATTAATGAAATACGACAAAACAAAGCCAACTGTCACTGTGTCAAACCCAAAGTGAGATCACATCCTGTTGTTGCCCCTTCCCCATCCTCTTTCTCCTGGTTCATTGAACCTGCATAAACAGTGACAAAATCATGAGGTGGAATCCCAGTGAGCCAAAGCGACTTTGCTGGCTGGCCAGCAGTGAATTTTACTTCAGGTGAAATATTTACCTTGAATAGCCAAATGGCTTCTTTCCCAAACTCCACCAGTCCAGACGTCCTATGTGCCAACCACATTTCATCGACCAGTTTCTCCCATTGTCTAATCTTTTTTATCCACTCTGGGTTTCCATTACTTCTTTTTCTCATTTGCATGTCATGAGCTTCCTCTATGTGGTAATCTTTTTTTTTCTTTTTTTTTGAATGGCCACCAAGACAGTGAGACATAATTCAAGCAGATTACTTTGTATTCAAACCACATGCAAATAATGGTGCATGCGTTTGTGCTCTGCCGGTGATGACGTTAGTTTCGTGCCGTATAATTGTCCTTGTCCATGCTCTGTCATTATCAGGCCTTCTGTTATGTGTGTGTGTGTATTAGTCAATTCAGAGGCAACCACTTCTGCTTTGATTAAACTGCTAATTATTGATCGGGCAAGCACCGACCTCCAGAGCTGACATTATCCTGCTCTGTGTGTGTCTGTGTGTGTCTGTGTGTGTGTGTGTGTGTGTGTGTGTGAGAGAGAGAGAGAGACACACACACACACAGACAGACAGAGTAAGAGAGTATGAATGAGAGCTTACAGCTTCTTTCCCAGCTGCTTTTTGTTGTAACACTTCCTCTCATTCAGCTCCACTTGTAATTTCTTAGATAAATGTTTATTGAGCCTGTAGTTTTCATTTTGACAAACAGGACTGCTCATATTCAGGAGCATTTCGACTTCAGATAGAAGAAGAATAAAATCTGTAAAACTGAGATTGTATTCCAGAGATCCAGCATTGATATAATAATATAATGAGGGAAGAGAAGCTTTGGAGTGATGAGGACTTGAGATGAGTGCAGGCAGAGGAGATATTGTCATGAGAAGAACTTTGTGTTTTCCCCTAATCTCCGAGGGATGTGTTGACAGTTTTCACAAATGAATTCATTGTCATTAATTATCATTAGTGATATCTTAGATTGTCAGAGTTGTTGCAAGTCTGCTGTACCTTACCTTGTTGAGAATCATGCCAAATAAACCACAAAAAAAGCTGAGCTGTGTTTATTTTATCAAATGCGGAGTTTATAACCACAATTCCAAGAAGTTAAAATGGTTTGTGAAATGTAAATAAAAAAAGCATCCCAACTTTTTTGGATTTGGTGTTGTAGTTCTTTTTGGCTGGGGGGACAAAAAGCCATTGGGTTGCAAAGTCCGGTTTTTGAAGCTTTGACTTTTTGATACTTGACCAGAATAGTAAGGATGAGATCCAACTTAAAGCCCACAAACGCTGACTAATATTTGCACACCCGACTTTAACCAATTTACAAAAGGGACACCATGTTGTATTCAGTAAGTCTTGAAACTTGAGACCATAAACTCATCTGTGTGGGGGCAGCTGGGGGCCATTTTATGTCTTTTTGGAGCCACAAAAGTCACCCCCTACTGGTGATTAGAAAGAATGCAGGTCCAAGGAATTTGCACATTGGATTTGCTTTTCAAACTCAGTAGCTACACCCATTTTTATACCCTCTGAGTAAAGAGCAGACAGTTAGTTAGAGCATGGGAAATGTTAAATGACTGAAGTTAGCAAAAACAACCGCCAGTCCCTCTGTGACAGGATAACTGAAAAGAATTTGGTTAACTTAGCCTTTTGCTTTGATCATGTCATCCATTTGTTTCATTGTCCCCTCCCTATCTGTGTAAATGTCATACGTTTTCAGTGGAGCTGGGTCAGCTCACCTTCCCAGACTGACTTTCTGTGTCTATAAGTGACCAATATGGCATTACACCCATAAACACACCAGTACAGCAAACTTTTGCAGTGGACGTGGAAGGATTTCCTCAACAAAACATTGGAAACACAATCTAGGACATCCAATTGGTTCACAAGCTATAATGAGCCAGCCATTCTTCTGAACATGCTGAACATTATACCTGCAAAGCAGCTACAATGATGAGCATCACCATTGTCAGCACATTCTCTGTTTCACTCAAACCCCAACCTGGTGTTGCTGGTTCATTGTAATCTGATCAGGTTTCCCTTGTAATAATAGTTTTCTTTCTCTGTGCATTATTGTTTTCATAATAGCTGAGAGAACAGCCTTAAAGAGACTGAAACCCAGACCTAATGTTTGCCAGTGCTGTTTCAGACACTTGAAACCATCGAAATTTTCCAACCCCGCTGCGGGACCTGGAAATAGTGTCCCCAACACCAAAAAGAAAGACACCAGTGGAAATCTGAGATCTGTTTATAGCAATTTTACTAGGTGCTTTTAGCAAAACATGGATGAATGTGATGACTGAACAACTTTAGATCAGTGTATTTTCAGCCTGACATTGACAAACACTGATGGCTCCTGTCAGTTTAAATGAGACACTCTTTCACCTTGTCAGCTTGTCCTAGCAGCCAGCCCCCCCCCACACACACACACACACACACGCACACATCTATCATACACTCTGTGTGTGTGGGTTAAGGTGCACATGTGTGCACGTGAGACAGACTGTTTCCCTGTTGGATATGTGATCTAGTGGAGAAACATACCCATGCACACACCATTGCTGCCAATACATTTCCCGCTCAGTGCACTGAAGGAAGCAGGGGAGCTCGACTGACACAATTACACAAATTCCTGCAGGAGGAAATGCAATCATTGTTGCCGCAGGTAACAGCAAACTGGGGACTACCTGCTAGTCAAGCTCTGGGATAAACAGATGTATAAACACAGCCCATCGTGTGAGCTCAGCTGCCAGATGTTAGACAGGTTCCCCTTCCTCCAGTCAATGAACCCCACAGGTCCCTTAGTGTGTGTTTGAATGAATTTAGGGTTGACGAAATGTGAAGTGGACCATGCTGATTTCCTGCTGTTGTTGGTAGTGGTGTGTGTGGAACTGCATGGAACTACAGTGATGAGGTCCATTCTGCCTCCAGTCACATTTTCAGCTCTCTCTTCTGACCTTTCTCCTCACTTCGGTGCAGTTCAGCTTAATTTTGATTTTGCAAAATAATCATCAAGAACAAATACAGCATGCACATGTGTTTCTGCCTGTAAAAACAAAATGTGATCATTCAACTGTTCACGTTAGTGTAGTAGGTTATCGGTTGCCATGAAAGTATTGATGGGTTATCAGTTTGGTTGATCTAGAAATTGAGAGGCATAGTAGGAATAAAGATTCGGCTTTTCTGGCTTAGCTAGAAAAGTTTGATTTAGAGAACAAATTTGCCACGGAGTGATAATAAAATGACATAGTCTGTATATGAAAGAAGGCCACAGTGTTACCCATTGTTCATGAACTACCATTTTAAAATTAGGAGTCTTGTTTCTTCAAGCAAGACATGACCAGCTTTGGATCACAGAGTAGGAGTTGTTAGCTAGCTAAACAACCATGCTGGATGATTTACTATTATATAAAACGGGATCCTTACTCAAATGTATCAAATGGTTTGCATTCTCAAGAAATATGGCCGGGTTGTGATAAGGTTTATTTTTTATAATAATTTTATTTCATGATCATTTCAGTGTTTAATGTAATAAATACATAAATAAAGTTATAGAACTGTAGACTACAAAACTAAAACAATGAGAAAAGAGCAGTTTTGGGTGGTAGATCTCTGTTTCCATGACATATAAGTGTCCCCTTAATGACACAATCCTCTGATTCATTGTTACTATAAAAATGTTGAATACACAAGCTTTAATGGTTGGTAGCATTAGAAAGATTATCAGTGTGAGAGAAAATTAAAGCCAACAATTATCATAGAATGGGAGCACCTGGCTTGTTTAGCTGTTCTTTAAATCACGATTGTACAATGAAAGTCCCGTATCATTTTACAACCTATAGTTTTGATGCGGCTAATGCCCTCTTGTTTATCTGTGATGATGTTTTTGATATTAGCCATTATTATGGGATTATAACAAAGGAATGTTAAGTGCAGGTTAAGGCTCTTACTCAAACAAGCCTGGCAGTGTGTGAGAGTAGCCTTAACAGTGTATATATACGTGTCTCTTTGTGGTTTTATGCTGCACTGGATGTTCATTCATGTATAGCTCTCTTTGAGGGTTGTGGATGAAAGGCTCTAAGCACTTCTGACTGAATGAAGCAACAATACAAACATCACGGCCTGCTTGTTTTTGTCTGGCTTTGACGTCACCGAAACCCACAATCGCCATTATCAGTGCAAGCAGGTCTCTCTTTTGTTCACATAGTCAACTGAGAATCGGTAGTCAGACAGATCATCATTTTTTATCACTGGGGCAACCAGAGGCATGATCAGTTGTTGCAGTAAAATATGTTCGAAGCATGAGATGACAGACAGAAAGGGTGAGATAAGGGAGAGAGAGGAGGAGGAAGTACAAGTGAGAAGAAACATGATTCCCACTGAGAGGCATGAGAAAAAACACCAAGCCCCAGCGACTGCAGGAAAGATGGTGACAAACCGTTTTTCTCTGCACTCAAGTTTGTGGCTGATGGACAGCTTGTTGAATGCGCTTCGGGGAGCCCAAGGGATTTCTGTATGTTGCCACAAATATATTGATGCAGAAGGAAGCCCGTTCACAACATCCTCTTGCACTCTCGGTGATGCTTAAAACACAGAAATACTCAGCAAAATACATATGGATTAAAAAAACGGGGATGCTGTAATAACGGTTTAATGTGGTGTTTGACGGTATGAAAACAAACCCAAGGTGGAAGTAATTTTTTAGCCATTGTAAAGATGAAGAAAAAAATGCTTTTATTGTGAAAAGCCTCTTGAAAGCGCTGAGTTTTGATCCATGTAAACTTAAAAGCCCTTTAACATCAGCAAATTTGTGTAAATATTTTGTTCATTAATGCAGCCGTTTACATATTTAGTTTAGAATCCACATATATGTGTATATGTTGTCAATATAAACAATGGAAAGGTCAGAGGTCAAATGTGACATGATATTTTAAGTCTTTATATGGTACTTTCTATACATTGACAATACACACTATACGTGGAAGAATCAGAGTTTCTAAGACATGAGTTTTCAATTTTTGACTTATAAATCATTACGTACCTCGAGGACCTTGGTGGTTATTAGGGCTGGGTATCGTCACTGATTTCTAGAATCGATTCGATTCCGATTCACATGGTCCCGAATTGATTCGATCCACGATTCGATTCGATTTGAATCGAGGAAATTTTGCCTCAGACAGTCAGAAATATTATAATTCTGATCACTTATCAGTACATATCTATAAAAAGAACCCTGACACTTGTGAGACTTTATCAAAGGTGTAAGCATCACAGCAGATTCCTTTGTGTCAGTCTAACTGAGGATAAAACACAGAAAAATATGAAGGTGGTTTTCCTGGTCTGGGTTTCTATAGCAGATGAGCTTAAAATATTGTGCAGTCAAAAACGAAGTGAAGCAGAGCAAAGTTACAGAGAATTGATTAGAGACACAGCTAAGCATTTTGCAATTTTACATAATTAAAAACACAACAAAAAATAAATATAATCAAAGATTCAGTGGCACCTGTTTAATTCACCTGATTCGATTCACTTGTTTAATAGCAGGAGTGGGGCGGGTGGAGGTTTGCCTTGTGTCATGTCAGTGGGGGGATCCGGGAGTTTCTCTGTGAATTTTACATTCCTGTGGCAGCTTGCTAGGTGCTTGCTGTCATGGTCCTGGGTGTTTCCCAGTGTTTTGTGTTTGAGTTCCTTTTCCTGATTATTGGTTATTCATGGTTTTCTTCTCTTGATGTTATTTGTTGCTCTGGTTTCTAGTTTAAGTCACCATCTTCCTTGTGTTCCATGTGTCATATTCTTTCTGTCTGTCTCTGAGTATCAAGTCCACGTCTTTGTGAATTGACTCTTGTTTCCTGTTTTATTTTGATAGTCCCGGTCCTACGTGCTGTGACTCTAGTTTTGCTTCCCCTTGTCTCGTTAGGTATAATTAAGCCCAGCTGTGTCTCCCTCCTGTTTCTCATTCCCTGATTGCTCCTGTGTGTATATAAGCCCTGTGTTTTCTCCTGCTTGTTACTGGTCCTTCTGTGTTTTCTCCATACAGCTCGCCATCCCCTTATGTTTCAGCAGTGTCCGCATCTTGGGTCCTTTATTGAATTCCACACGTCTGCAGCCGTGACACTTGCACTTGATTTGGAGTTTAATTTTTCGCTGTAGAAAGAAGTTTCAGTGTACAGTGGACGCTAATGTTTTTGTCACTTTTTAAGGAATCAAACTCAAAGTAATGTCAGCACTTCCAAGCTTTTATCGCTGCATGGCCGTACTCTGTCCCACACTCCATATTAGCCATTGTTGATCAACACACATCTGTTGCTGCCACGGACGTCGCACACTCGTACGTCAGTGTCATGAGACACTCTCACAAACAAAATCAAGGTTTTAGTAACGCAGCGCGCTTACGGGAAAGTAACAGTAATCTAATGACTTTTTTTGCAGTAGTAATCTCTTACTTTACTCATTACTTGAAAAAAGTAATAAGATTACAGTAAAGTATTACTTGTAACGCGTTACTGCCCATCTCTGATCGTATTTACAAACAGAACGAGATCAGTCAGATTGCAACTCCCTGGGTAGAGCAAATGATATATGATATATTACTCGATAGGGTTTCTTGAAGAATTTTTTCAAGGTAAACTGAAAAACTGTGATTGCTCACCTGTCCAAGTTTGAGAAAAATACACATTGCGATCTACTCTTTCATTACTTTGTCATGAGTGCTCCTTCCTCAGTGTCAGGGCTAATTAGTAGTTAGGAATAAGTAATGAAGTCATGTTGTAAACTGCAGCAAAATAACTCAATAACAGCTTCTTTTGATACTTTGTCAAGGGCGCGAAAGGCTACACAGGGTCCTTTTTTTTTCATCAAGGAGGGCCTTTGAGGGGCCTTGCGGGGTTTCCGAGGCTTCATCTTACTTGGCACACGATTTGTTTGGGCAGCATGAAAGCATTAGATGGAACGTCGCCAACAAGCCAATGTTATATAAATTTAGGGCCTTGGATGCAAAGTTTTGCTAAGGCTCGATTTCGGAAGGGTAAAAGAAGTTGTGACTAGGGATCTTGCACATGCGGATGTGGAATTAAAAGTTCAGATAAATAGCACGGATCATAAAGTGCCTTAAGAGAGCTTATCCTCTTAAATTCAATACAGTTGCGCTTTTAGAAGATTTCATAAAGTTCGGATTTGTGTCAGCTGCAGGTAGTTGGACAGTAAGAGGAGGAGGTTAGAGATGAGATAAAGACATGCATCCTTATCTCATCTCTTCTCTCCCCTTGTTTACTCTAATGCGCCGGTGAAGCTGAGGGCAGATCGACTCAGGAGTCAACACCCGGTTCAGCCAGATAAACTCGCAATAAGCTCATCTTCATTCATCACCCTGCTCGTCTTCGTGACGCACGCACACATGCACAAATGCGCACTTACACACACACACACACTCGTTCAAGGACTGGAAGATGGATCTGGATTGAATCCTCCAATTGGCTAATTCCAGTTTCATGACTATTACTGAGGATCGTCTGTGTGTATGAAATGAGACACAAAACTTTGAAATTATTTTTCGGTCGCTCTGAGCTAATTAAAATGCCAGTGCTCTCACGTTACACTTGGCAGATCCAATCTCATTGTAATTTTCCGCCTGTTAATATCAGACTTTACCTGCTGCACATGGAATCTTAAAGGAAAACTAGCTGAATTCACTTATTTTTAAATCTTTTTTGCTTTTTTGTAAAGTACTGTTTTTATTGGATGGACACACAGTTTGCTCATTATTATATAAAATAAAGCAGACAGAAGATTCCAAAATTGATTTCAAGTGGAAGTGCTAACTGGAGTATATTTTTGATAAACATTAAAACTTTGTACTCAAATACGTAATCTATGTTTTTTCATGCTTGTCTTTGTAAGAGATACATAAGAAATATTCAGATACATTTTGTCTGACACTGAAATTATTGACCTTTTTTTCAGTCTTTTATATATATATTTAAATGTACAAGTCTGCTTGTGACTCACATGAGTTTGCATGTGTTCACAGAGGGGCGTTTTCAGAGGTGGTCTTGGCCCAGGAGAAGCTGACCAGCCGTATGTTTGCAGTGAAATGCATCCCTAAGAAGGCTCTGAAGGGGAAGGAGAGCAGCATCGAGAATGAGATTGCCGTGCTGAGGAAGTGAGTGCTGTGACACGAGAACACAAACATAAGTCTACTAATTCCTGGTTACCGGGGCAACTGTATCTCTGATGCATCATACCCCATCAAGCCCCCCCCCCCCCAGGTCACGATCCACAGCCTGCCTACCCTAATACAAACAATATTCAGGACTGAAAATTCTGTCAGTGTAGCAGCTGCAAAACATTAACTTCAAGAGTTAGGCTAAGAACACTGTTTGTTATACGGCGTTTCTTGTTGGTGTTTAAAGTACATGTTAGATTCAACTTTACTCTGTTACACAAGAGCCGAACAAACACTTTTGTGCTTAAGTAACAGAATTTAGAATTTTGCTTAAAGGTCTGAATGGACAGCAAAGTCATTTAAGTAGCAAGTCTCTGCAATCAGCAGGAACATTGTCTCTGCCCAGATACTTGAGCAGTTATTTTGAAGTCATCAAATCGGTTTAAAATCACTTGAAATCTTTGTTGACTTTGCCCCAAAATAAGGTTTCAGTATTTTTATATTTTTTTCCCCATGCCAGTTATACAAATACACACAAAATGACGTGATAATGACGTTTTCAATCACTGATACAATATTATCACAATACTTCACTCACAAAATGATATTATTGTGAATTTTGCATTATACTTAGTATTGCGGTAACATATATTAAATAGTTATAAAAGTTATTTCTACCAACCCGTCACTAAAAGACACCATAAATGTTGACATAAGAATCAGAATCAGAATACTTTATTAATCCCGAAGGAAATTAGGGTTACAGCAGGCAGCACGCTAATGGCGCATGCGCACTTACAAAGGAACCTTCTGACCAACTTTACACAAACATCACATTGGGGAGACATGTCAGAAAGGTAGGCTGATAGGAAAAAAACAACAAAAATACATAACATGAGGTAAGAGGAGGAGAAAAAAAAACTCCACTCAGACTGAGCTCCTAGTGGGAGAACAGTTTGATAACAGAAAAAACACCTCAGCACAAAAAGCACATGACTATCAATACACCATAGAAACACAAGAAACACAAGACAAGCAACAGGGGCGGGTAAAGAGTAAGAGAAAGCCGGTGTAGACAGCGCATCCAGTCCTGCAGCATGTCTGCGCTGGTCCAGTCGACTGCCATCTTCCCCGGTAGGGCACAAGCATCGAAGGCGTTTGGAAAGGGAGGGGGGATCACTGTGTGCATATCAGTGTATGTGTATGGGCTCAAAATGTGGTCATAAATATTTTGTACTTGTAAATCAGGATTTGTATGTGTAAAAAAAATTTGTGTGTGTGTAAAAAAGATTTGTATGTGTAAAATAAATTTGTGTGTGTGTAAAGAAGATTTGTGTGTGTAAAAAAAATGTGTGTGTGCGTAAAAAAGATTTGTATGTGTAAAAAAGATTTGTGTGTGGACTTAGCCAAAAAAAAAACCCTGCAAGTTACAAGTACGAATTTTGACCCTATTTTTCTTCCTTTCATCTGATTGGTCAATGTCATGTCAATCACAAATGTAACAATCCAATCAGAGAACAGATGGGTTTGGCTGTCGGAGGGGCGCTTTTTTTGAACTGCAGGTCTTTGAAGGGAATAAATGCCCTTTTACATGCCAACCCAGCGTTTTCCTTCATCACCACGAAGTAAAACAGTCTGTGGTCGTGCGAGTTTGGTGATTTTTGTGTCACAGGGTACGTGTTTAATACAGGGACTTCCACAGCCTTTTCAACAGCGCTGCGGACCGCGGGGTGGGGAAATGACAGTCTTCATCACAAAGCTTTCTTCGTTATGAATTAGCATAGATGTTTTTATTGAACATTTGAAGAACTAGCAAAAAAACCAGAAACTCTTGTAGAGGACATAAAGTCAGAGATAGAAAAGACAAGGAGCAAGTGCATCTAGTACAGGTAGAGCTGCTGCAAAAGCCCACAGAGCCCAGCAGCCAGCGCAACAAATTCTGGATCCTTTGCTTTTAGTTAGCAGTTAGCATTAGCAGCACATCCTGCGTCCGATGTGAAAGGACTTTTATGCTGCGCACTGTGACTCACAGCAATGGTCCCGGGTCAGCCCTGACTTTGTGTTAAACTAATCCTAAAGTAATAATGGTATTTCTAACCACTGATATACCACAACTTTATCCTTTCAACAGCTACTGAAAGTTAGGGGACCTAGCTGCTATCGGATATTTATATAGAGATCCTCCAGCTTCAAACTGTATCACCCTTCAAGGACCTGCAGTTCAAAAAAGCGCCCCTCCAACAGCCAAACCCATCTGTTCTCTGATTGGATTGTAACATTTGTGATTGACATGACATTGACCAATCAGATGAAAGGAAGAAAAATAGGGTCAAAATTCGTACTTGTAACTTGCAGGGGTTTTTTTTGGCTAAGTCCACACACAAATCTTTTTTACGCACACACAAATTCTTTTTACACATACAAATCTTTTTTACACATACAAATCTTTTTTACGCACACACAAATTCTTTTTACACATACAAATCTTTTTTACACATACAAATCTTTTTTACGCACACACAAATTCTTTTTACACATACGAAACTGATTTACAAGTACAAAATATTTATGACCACATTTTGAGCCCATATATGTGTGTGTGTGTGTTCAGAGTTCAGCTGAGACAGTGTCCTTCGCCCTGCCAGGCTAAGTAAACAGTCTTCCAGCCAACCCAGGTGGCCTTGCATGGAATGGGGGGAACAGTCTAAACACAGTCGTTATCAGGGTGTTTTGTTCAGCTCCAGCCTTGAGACTGCAGCTGGCGCCGAAGGGGTCTCCACATGAAGTGATGATGGTTTTTACTTTAGTGCGAACAACTCATATGAATTTCAAAGCTGTTCTAACAGTCCAACACTGGTCTCTCAATCTCCCGTTGGAGAGCCGTGAGCTTTCTATGATGTTATCCAAACTTACGTTCCGTGATGTTGTCATTCTTTTTGCTCAAAGAGCAGGTTCTGAGAACTCACGACTGCAGTGCACTTCCCAAGATGTGATCCAATTTGTGCTCAAAGGTGTTATTCGAGCTAGCCCCTCCAGATGTAATCCAGTTTTTCACTCAGAGGTCTTGTTCTGAGTATTCACGGCAGCCGTGCGTTCTCCAAGATCTTATCTGCACTCAATGAGCCCATTTTGAGAAACTCACGCCTTGTCCCATCATTTCAATCCCAGCGGGCAGCCTTGTGGGGGTTTGAACAGCCGGTTCCGCTTCCTTAATTCTTCGATAAGCCAGGGCCAAGCCAGCTCCAATCAGCAAGAACCCTGTTATCATGATTCCGAATAGGTAGATATCTTCAGCAGTCAGGCTCACCCGAGCCCAGACTTCTCGTTGAGAAGGGGTGTCAATTGCATTCAGAGACCAGTTGATCAAATCCATAATTCCTCTTTTAGGTTTTAGAGAACAGACTGTGAGAGAGTGTTCCAGGGAAAAGTAAAAACACAAGACAAGACAAGGACATAAGAAGCTAAGCAGGGAAGATAAGGGCAGGAGAGGAGAAAAGTGCGACCGCCTTCGCTGAGAGCCAAAAGTATTACATGGCAAAGTCAGTCTGCAATTGAGTGGGGTCAAGTTGCCAATTGCATCCAGTCTGTTTCTGATATTACAGCAATTAATTAAAATAAATCGTTGAAAAACATATATGTGTATGTGTCTGCATGGACAGAAATTTTCATTTTACTATTACCTTGCGCTCAGCAGCCTTCCTGTTCTATCATCATCATCATCATCATTTATTTATATAGCACTTTAAAAACACACCTGGTAGACCAAAGTGCTGTACAATACAAATATAAATATGATAATAGATAGCAGAAACCAGACATAGCAATAAAATTAATAAAAATGTCAGTTACCCACAGAGTTAAAAGCCAGGGAATAAAAATAGGTTTTTAATAAGGACTTAAAAACTGGCACTGATGAAGCCTGTCTAATATGGAGAGGAAGGTTATTCCAAAGCATCGGCGCTGCAGCAGAGAACGCTCGGTCTCCTCTAAGTTTCAGCCGTGACTTTGGGACCGAAAGCAACAACTGCTTAGCTGACTGAAGGGAACGAATGGGGACGTGGGGCTTCAACAAGTCAGACAAATAAACAGGTGCCAGACCATTTAGAGATTTAAAAACCAATAAAAAGGACTTTAAAACTGATCCTAAATTCAATTGGAAGCCAATGTAGAGAGGCCAAAATCGGAGTGATGTGGTCAAATTTCCTTCTGCCAGTTAAAAATCGTGCCGCAGCATTTTGCACTAGTTGCAAGCGTGACAAAGTGCCTTGCCCAACCCCTATTAAAAGAGAATTGCAATAATCTAAACGTGAAGTAATAAAGGCATGAATAACACTTTCCAAGTCACTCTTGGAAAGAAAGGGCTTAACCTTCGTTAAACGTCTGAGGTGATAGAATGCTGATTTTACCACCCCGTTTACGTGGTCATCAAAGGTAAGTGCAGAATCAATTTTTACTCCGAGATTTGTGATCGAACTCTTTAGTTGGGAAGTCAAAGCTGCAAGATCAACATCTGGAGCGTGAGAAAAACGATTTGGGCCAAATAAGATCGCGTCTGTCTTCCGATCATTAAAATTTAAAATGTTTTTTGCCATCCATGCTTTAACATCACTAAGGCAGTCAAGCAGAGGTTGACTTGGGAGACTATCAGAATGACTAAAAGGTAAATAAAGCTGGCAGTCATCTGCATATAGATGGAATGACACAAAATCGCGCCAAGAGGCAAAAGGTACAGTGAAAACAATAATGGCCCAAGATGTCTGTGAAGGTTCTCAGTCATCCCCTATGTAGCCGGTGTATCAGAGAAACTCAGGAGAGTTTAAAGGACAAGGTCACTCTTTCGAGGATGCCAATGTTCACATTTTGGACAGAGAGGACAGATGGTTTGAAAGAGGAGTGAAAGAAGCCATTTACGTCCACTGTGAGCGACCATCTTTGAACAGAGGCGGTGGTTTGCGACACCAACTGTCTGCCATCTATAATCCAGTTTAGAGATCCCTTCCCAGATGCCTTAACGCCCACTCACACCCTGGGCCATCTGACCTCAGGAAATCACATGATAGGGTGGGGCCAGGTTTCACAATGAGCTCACCCGAAACCCTGGCTGATTGTGACCCACACCCGCTTTCACACCTTGGCTCATGTGATTAGGTAGAGGATCATCAGGGGGTCCTTTGTCCCTCTTTGGGGGGAAACTCCCACTGGGTTTAAATCTGGGATCTCTCAGTGACTCTCCACCATTTGACCCTTAGAACTGAAGAAGCTGCTCGGATGAAAGGTGAAACGTCTTCAAGCAACTCAAAGAAGTCCAGACGCGTTTCTTTCCAAGCTCCTTAGACCAATAATGGCCCAAGAATAGATCCCTGTGGCACACCCCAAAGCAGAGGGGCCACAGAGGATGAAGCCGACCCCAACTTAACACAAAAGGTTATATTTGAACGATAAGACTTTAACCACAAAAGTGCCGAACCAGAAATTCCCACACAGTGATGTAAGCGGGAGATCGGCAAATCGTGATCCACTGTGTCGAATGCAGCGGTCATGTCCAACAGGACCAGCACTGCATGTCGCTATCAGAATGTCATTCATAACTTTTACGAGGGCTGTCTCCGTACTGTGAAATGGCTTATAGCCGGACTGAAAGATTTCCGACAATTGAGAGTCATTCAAATAGTCCATCAACTGAGTATAAACAATCCTTTCCAGAATCTTACTAAGAAAAGGAAGCTTAGAGATGGGTCTAAAATTTGATATGACTGAACTGTCTAAGCCTGGTTTCTTAAGTAAAGGATGTATGACTGCATGCTTAAACTCCTTAGGTACTTGACCAGACAAAAGACTAGTATTAATAATAGTTCTATAGGAATATACCCAGAATACAACCAGTTGGCAGCCGTGGCCCTTCGAGCTCTGTTCATTGAAGACTTATTCAGACTTATTGCAGCTTGTTAGAGTATAGAAGTGCTTTATAAGAACCAGTCCATTTACTGTTGGAGTATAAAAGTGCTATAAAACAACCAGACCATTTATTATTAGAGTAAAAAGCACTATATAAAAACCAATCCATTTACCATTTATGGGAATTAGTTATACATGCACTGACCTCAGTGTTTAAAACTTACTGAGCATTCACTACAACAGTATATGTCAGAAAATGAGGAAAAGCACAAAAAGAAATTTGTGCTTCCCATTGCAAACTGTCAAAATAATCATTTCAAATGACATGGTTCTTTCAGCTGCTCACTTATTTCCCTAAGGGGTTGCTACAGAAGATGGATCCACATGTTGATTTAATACAGATTTTATAACGGATCCCCTTCCTAAAGCAACCCTCCTCGTCTGGGCTTGACACCAACACTTAAGAGCATGCTGGTTTGTGACCGCCTTCGGCTGGCTTTGTTTCACCGCCTGGTCTCAAATCACAGATCTTACACATTAAAGGTGAATGTTTTTAAGCACTACATCACAGAGACACCAAAGTTATCATTTCAAATAATCAAAAAAGAGAAGTCTTCGTCTGTTTCACCCTACAGACAAACAAGTGATCTCACAGTTACACAGAAAAATCAAAGTGCTGCAGCAATTATTATGCCATTAAATGCAATAACTTTGGTAATTTGGTTTCACTGTTAACATTAGAGAAAATGCAAATTGGATCCACGAGGGAGAGAGCAGACATCCATTTAGACAAATGAGTGTAATTTCAGTGCATGTTAGAGAGCATCAGTGAGCAGATTCTGTCTCAAGCAGTCTTGTGCAGGGCAGAGACACCAATTTGGCTTTGGAGGGAAATCTGCTGGATCAGGTTATGGCAAGTTTCAGAGATTTTGGTGGCAGCAGACGGTGGAAAGAACTGTAAATCTGACCCCAAGCGCTAACAAAAGCATCATCTTGTTTCGTCAAATACTTATCTTCAGTAGCACAACTTTTCGTGCAAGCACCTCAGCGCATGCTGAAACACTTCTGTGTTCTGGGTGAGCTTAGGCAAAATATGTCACTCACAGCAGCTTCTTTGAGTCCCACCTCTGATTTTTTCCAGAGAAAACTACATGCACCATTTTACCTGCCATCAGACAGCTCTTGTCAACAAGAAGTGAAGTCGTCACGTTCCACCATCATGAAAAAGACACTGAGATACCTAAAGTCTTCCACTTGTGACAGCAGCTTATTGCTGCCATAGAGTTGGCACTCCACCCTTTTCCAGCTGAGAACTATGGTCTCGGACTTTAAGGTGCCAATTCTCATTCTCTCTGCTTCACACACTTTGGCGAGCAGCCACAGTACGAGCTGTATGTCTGATGAAGCGAACAGAATCACATCATCTGCAAACAGCAAAGATGAGATCCTGAGACCACACTTGGCTATATCTAGAAATTCTGCCCATTGAAAGTTGTGAACATGAACAGAATCAATAACAACCCCCAGCAGAGTCCACCACCCACAGGGGAGGGGATCCAACTTAAAGCCTTCAATATGAACCAAGCTCTCACTGGACCACATAGCCCATAGCAATGAGCCACGTACCCCATACTCCTGCTCAACAAGATCCTGTGAGGGATGTAGTCAAATGCCTTCTCCAAGCCCGTGCTGATCTGGACAAAAAGCACAGATGCAATTATCTACTTAATTTTGTTTTAATCTCGTTTTTTTTTTTTTAAATATATTGATATATTTTAAAATATGTACAGATCTCACATCTGAAGGTGTCTTTTAACATCTGAATGAGCAATCTGGTCACCTGTCTCACTATCTTACTAACTCTGTTTTATAATCTTCTGTAAGTTTCCTATATTTGCCTCTGATGCACGTCGTGCTTTTTGCAGAAGAGAGATCAATTTCTTAGTGTCTATGTGCTAGGGGTAGGGCACAATGCTTTGAAACTCACACTGCAGCAAACACAAACACAAAAGCATGCAAACCTTGCTGTTCGTGACATTGCCAGAGAAAAATTAATTAATTAACGATCAAATGTTGAGTCTTTTGCACATGTGGCAAACGTGGCTCTCACATCACCGTTGCGGGGATGTCGGCATGAAGGCGTGAGGAAGTGTTAATGTCGAAGAGGCCTGTGTCTGAATGACACAATCCCGTTATTTACCCAGTCTATGTGCAGCAGTAACAGGAGATACATGCAGGAGAAATCCATGAATGAGAACAACTAACTGCCACACCAGGCATTTAATGCAAAAAGAGGGTTTTTCTGAATGCACTCCAGATCTGCTCTGCCATTACACTCAGGCTTTTCCTGTCAGCCGTTCATTATCCTTGACAGGGCACACACACACACACGCTCACACACACATTACCCCTTTTCAACCAGTACTTGTATGAGCATGAGTATGAGTCACGTCTCAGCTCTGTGATTCATACCTGCTGCCGCTGCGATCATACGCTCTTTAATAGGTGTTAGATGTTTACCTGCACACCTGCTGTGTGTGCCTCTGTGTGTATATGCCTGAGTTAGGCCAGGGGGGATTACCTCTGTTTACTGTGCAAAAGATGATTAACCTGCAACCACGCACACAAAATTAGTCGTGTTTCCACTAGGCACGGTATATTAGGATAACAAACTGACAGCCACACACACACAAACACGCACACACACACACGGAAGAAGGGAAACACCCCATCATGCTGCTGTAACCATGGAGAAATCAGCAGAGAAGCAAAAAAAAAAATGAGCAGAAATTGTGATGGGAAAGTGTGAAGAGGTTTTGGTTGAAATAGATTGTTGGTTCGATTTTTGTGAAAAGTTTGTGCTGGCATCAGAGTAAAATAACTTTTTCTTGATTTTTGCAATTACAAAAGGATCTAAATTCAAGGTACAATTGCTATTTATTTTTCTGGAGTCGTGTACACCACAGTCTTCACTGGTTGCTGCGAGTATGGATGAGGCAGAGAAAACATGGTAGCTGCCTTGCTGGGATTAGTTAGGATTGTGACATACATGCACACTGTATAAAGTTAAATATAAATTGTTTAATGCCCTATAATTCAGTGTGATTCTTGTTGGTTTAATACCTTTTCAGTAAATCTCTTCAGTAAGGTCCAACCAAACCCCCTTTGCCTTCAGCTGTATTTGTTTCTGTACCTTAGTTAGTTAGTTAGTGGCAAATCGCAACTCAAGGCACCTCAAGGCAATTTATTTTGTAAGGTAAAGACCTTAAAGTAATACAAACAAAACCCCAACAATTTGACAACCTCTTGTGAGAAGGCACTTGGCAACAGTGGGAAGGAAAAACTCCCTTTTAACAGGAAAAAAAACCTCAGACAAAACCAGGCTAAAGGAAGAGCAGCCATCTGCTGTAGCCGGTTGTGGATGAGGGGAGGGAGACAGGGCAAGCAAAGAAATTAAGTAATTCCGGTTTTTAATACTTACAGCCAACTACATTTCAGAAGAAGACAAGAAAACACTTCGTGTTAAATGACTACAGGCCTTTGTTGGGATTGTAATATATAGAATTATGGCAGTACAAAAAGTAAAAGTGGGTCTAACCCTGTACTAGTAAGATGTAACTAATGGTTACCAGCATGTGTATGTTCATATTCTTTACAAAATACACAACATATATACACAATATATATTATTTATTATAGTATTTTGCAAGGATGTCAAAATCATCTTAATATATGAAAAATAAGTTTCAACAAGTATTTAACATGACTAAAAACTGAAATTTCTATAATCAGTACTGAGAAATCAGGAACTTTACTGTCATTTAACTGCCTGTCTATGACTTTATTACTTTGCGATAGTATAGATGGGCTGATTGTTTAATTCAATCAGTAGCTTCAGAGCAGCTAAGAAATGGATCGTGAGGTGACACTTTTTTGTTGGTTGAGACATCAAGTGTTAACAATGTACAACTCAGAATATTAAGGTGTACAAAAGACAGTTGGAGCATTAATCTGCACTGTGACTGTGGCAGAAACTTTAAAAAAACAGATTTAAAAAAACAAATCTTTACTGATTGCTTTGTCTTTGTTTTGCAGGATCAAGCATGAGAACATTGTGGCACTGGAAGACATCTACGAGAGCCCCGACCACCTCTACTTGATTATGCAGCTGTGAGTCAATGTTCTTTTTCTTCTTCTGTTGTCGTCATTGTGTTTAGGACATTGTGTTCGACAATGTGACTGATGGGAACAGAGACCCCCAAATCACCCACATCTCCCTGGAAGACCATTTCATTTAGTGACTGCAAGCTCTGCTCTGTCACATAATGGGACTCGTCAGCCTGTAAAAGCTGTTGTGTAATATATTTGTGGGTGTGTTTGTGGGGGCGGGGTTGGGGTTTGTTATTTAATATTGTATTAGTAGGGTAGAAATTAAATAAAGAAGACATATTATTTCTTTAAGACAAAGCTGGTGCTACAAAAGTAATATCAAATTATAGAGGGCATAAGCCGTCCTATTGTGAAATTTTAGCCTACAAATGAGTACATTTTAAATATTAGTTATAGTTTATATGTAAAATCTTTCTCGAGTGGGTCAGATTTTATTCTGGCAGATATTTTGGTTTTCTTATAGCGAGGGACAAGAATACAAATTCTTTGTTGTTCTGTTTTTGATTTTTATTAATAATAATTTAATGTTTCAGATGTCGGAGTGCGTATTTCTTATTTGCTTCTGACTTAAATTGTTGCTAATTTACAGTGTTTTCAAATTCTCACACTTTACCTCTCGTTCTTCTGTCCACCCACCCATCACATAGACACACAAAAAACACACAAAGCCCACCAGTCCTCCCACATGCACGCACACACAGACACATGTACTCAAAGCCCACCACACCGCTACGAGGCTTCTATTACATCATCTGATGTACATCTCTGCTTTGATGGTCAGCACTAGAGGAAAGGGTTCACCCACAGGTGTCCCACTAACCTCCTCTTCGAGGTTAGAGCTGCTTACATAAGGAGTTGATCTGGAAGTTTGGCATTCGGGCTGGAAACAAATCAGTCAAGTTCAGGTGGAAGTCAGAGCCGTGGTTTACACAACAGTGGCGTGGTTATTGCCGATTCCAGTGGATTATCTGCTCCCCTACCGCATGTGTTTGGGTGGTTGTGTTTCTGTGCCAACTCGCGGCAATACAGGAAACGATATTGAGGTCTTTAACTTATGAATAAGCTCATAAGTTAAAGCTAATATTTAACCTACCTATGACAGCTGGCAGATAATCCACTCACTTATTTGGTGGTAAGCCATTGTGTTTATGACATTTTGCACCCTGTTGGAATTCTTGGATAAAAAAGGCTCTCAAAGTGTTGATCCAGCCCGTTCTCACTCCCGAGGCGTAATATACTGACAATTTCTCAAGTCCCGAGGCGTTTCTGAGGAACGCAAAAGGTGACCTTCCACGCTCTTATGCTACGCGCTGGGTGATGGATGACATCCAGTAGAATGACACTCCCACGGTAATACACGTTCCAGCCATGTATTCCAGCCCTAACCTTATCCCTAACCCTAACCATAACCTTATCCCCAGCCTTAACCAGCACTTTAATGACGTTAGATAGTGTTTTTCAAAGCGATTTAAGTAAAACGAACTTACATGTGTAGATTCATTCCAAATGGTTCTCATGTTTCCTAATTTTTCTGATCTTGTAATGTAGGGACGTGTTGGGAACCCGGAAGCGCAATATGCCGACAATTTGTCACCTAGTGTAAAATGTTATGCTTTGGGAGTGAGACCATGTTGTTTGATCACAGTTGTTGGAAGATGCAAATGTACCTCTATCAGCTTTCTCATAGTCAAAAAAATTATTAGATGATCAATTAAACTTTAAAGATTTGAGCATGAATGAGGTTATTTTGGCTGGATGATAAGCCTGGTTTTAAAAGAAAGAAAAGTTAATATGTAGATTCAAGAAGAATTTGCATTCAGTTCTGTCAAAGCCTCGTAGTATACTACAGATCCTATTACTGTGGACAACTGATAAATAGTCAACAGTTTTACCAACTCTTTAATAAGGGGCTAGGTGAACTTGGTGAGGTTACTGTGACATAGTTAAGTCAGACCTGATCTAGTAATGGAAGTTTGAACTGACATCAACGATATTTAATGGTATTTATGTTCAGCAGCAGGCAGAGTTGTACATACAACCTTGGCATTTTCCATCCAGGTCAAAAGCATTTGTATGAGAATAATCCTGCACAGCAGCTATAGATGCTCATTATTAACCACCACATCCACATACTTTACTGCATATAACTCACTGTGTCATAGCAACTTGGGATGCAATTATTAATGCTAAGGGAGTAGTATGATATTTATTTATTACCCCGTACTGCTCTTGTTACCCTTAAACAGACTAATTTTAATACAGGTTCATTTTAAGAGCTGTCCCTTTTTAAAATAGCCTCGACTTACTAAGCTGCTTACAAATGGAATAAGCTCCAAAAAGTATGAAACTACCAGCCTTTTTTAAAGTAAAACAGTTTTAGGTTTGCAGATCCTTCAGTCATTTATCTGTCAAGTTTGTCCCAAACCTTTTCTCCTTGAAAAAAAGATCTTAATCTTAATGGCTTTTTACAATCTTATTTTAAAAAAATGTTTTAAGAAATGCAATATTACATGTCTAAAAACAGATGTTAGAGACGTTGAAATGCAATATGGATATTATCATTACTAGCAAAACGCTGCCCTACAGGTGGTTTTTGTTTTTTCTAGTTCTTCATTCTGTATTTATTCACAAGGGGAACAAAATTCCATTGTGGATACAAATTTTGGTGACTGCTACACACACACACACACACACACACACACACACACACACAAACACATAGATTGTTAAATAGTTCCATGCAATCATTATAGTTAGATTAATATTACCAGTAGTAGTAATAATAATTGTGCCAGCTAAAGCATTAAATCGCCATAAAGTCAGCACTCACTTAGTAATATTAGATTATGAAGTGTTTCAAATGAGCTAAATTAAGCTAGTCTACAAGCTAAAAATGTAGAAGCAGAAACTTTACTTGTAGTGTACTAAGCAAAGATTCCTATCAACATTGGTGTAAAATTTGTAAATTTGTTATCTACATTTGCTTAGTTACTTTTCCAAGGTTGTACCTAATCTCTAGGTCCGAGGTAGCTAGCTAAGATGCCAATGTGTTGATGGCAAGATAAATGGATGACTTTCCAGACATAACAAACACAGATTAACTACGTCTGGGCAGCACTTTTTTCCTCCTCACTCCATTCTGATGACAAATTAAGAAACACAGTTTCCTTAAGCTTTTACGTCACTTAAAATCCTTCTGTTGGCCAGACTCCAGTCAAAGGTCTTAACTGTGGTTAAGCTGTTAACCTACAATCTTAACATTTTGATTAAATCTCCTGTTGTCATGGATAAACCAGTTAACAGAGCTGACTGCTGTTTGGTAAAGAAGCAAGTTATTATCGCTGAGTGCTCTCACTTCATCTAGCAGTGACTGTGGTTAAAGTTAAGGTTAAGAATCAAAGGCAAGATTTTTTTCTACTTTGACTAACATAGGTTTCAAAATTCAGTAGTTCATTAACCAAAAGACGTTGGCTGTACCTGCTGTTTTATTTCTTTGAGAAAAAGAACAGTAACAAGAAAGACCGGTCTCTGATATCTCCCTCTAACCCTCCATCCCTTTTCCTCTCCTCTTTCACACCATCTGCCCTCTGCTTTTTTTTTTTTTTATTTCTTTGCTTTCCTTCTCTTTATATCTTCCTCCTGCTCACTGTTTTTCCAGGTACAATCTGCTTGAACACAGGTCAGCTTCAAACATGGTTAAATGCTTAACCCTCTTTGAATATATAACAAATTGGGCATATGGGTAACTTACATATTAATTTGCAAATAATATGTACATGTTTTATACATGTACATATTATATATATTATATACTATTGCAAGGGGTATCACAGTGGCACGGCGGTTCTCAGAGCTAAAATTGCCTGAGATAACCATAGTTTGGATAGAAACAAAATGTGCCCAAAGTGATTATTTGTACATGTGCTGAACTAATTATTTCAGTGTGTCAGTTGTAGTTATGATGCCCAGATGTATTATGAATTTGTCATAATATAAAAGGCAATGTGAAAGGATCAAAAGATAGAGTAGCTCAGAATCCTTTTTGATCTAGCATCAGCATTGCATGCTGTCCTTCTCCAAGCAAAACACAGAACTGCAGCTTCATCTCTGCATCTATTTTAACCCTGTGCAGCTGTGTCCAACTGTTCTTGTAAATGGTGACTGAAAAGCTGCGTTTTCCCAGAGCACCAACTCAACAGTGCTTCTGCAAAGTGAAGCTTGGCAATAGCTGCATTTCTACTGATCATTACAGTACTAATTAACCTCATTTGTATTCAGTGGTGTGCTGGTTTTCTTATTCAGTAATCAGAAACCACAGTTAAAAACAAGGATTTTTGCAGATTTCTCATGTAATTGCAGTATGGCAGATCAATGCAGTCTGACAGAATTTCCTTCATTCCTGTTCATCATAGCTTGTCTTACGTAACCTTGACCGCAGGGAGGCAATCAACCCATGCTGCTATGAAAATCGATGCAACCGAGTGCAATGTGGACTTTATATTGATGCTGTTTGTGCTGTGAATTGCATATCAGTAAAAAATAAATAAATAAAAGAACTGGCTTTCAATAAACCCAAACAAAGTAGCACCTGGGATTCTTAATACAGTTTTCTATATTCCTTTGGAATAGTATCATCTTTTTCAGTTTCTTCTATTGAGCTTGTGGGAAGCTTGTAATCAGCAGGACTCGACAGAAGCAGACAACTTTTTTTGTCAGTATTCATAATTTTAAGCCTTTGTTTGTTGTGGATTGTCCACTGACAGTTGGGTTGTTGGCTGTATTTAACTTCTTCAGTTCATTTGTACAGTTTGGATGTGTTCAGATGAGACTGAAACAACATTAGAACATGGCTCTTGGTCTTGTTACAAGATAATACACTGAGGACTGATTGGGGGGTGACAAACAGGAGAAATGAGGTAAAGACGAACGTAATTAACAGAAACCGAGAGCAATTAGGGAATCTGGAGTACTGACAGGAAGCAAAACTAACACAGCAAACAACAGAAAACTAACCTCTAATGTAAAACAGAAACAGTAACCAAAAGTAACACTGACCTGAGTTTTTAAAAAACCTAACAAGAAGTCAGGGAACAATGAGGGAGCAATATTTATCACTAGAATAAAGAAAATGCAGGGACCTTAGAAACCTTGCAAAGGGAATTAAAATATGTGTCTAAGCCTGAAACTACCCAAAACTAAGAATCAAAACACCACAAACCTGAAAAACAGAAAAGCCTCAAATAGAGGACTATTTAAAAAAACCCAAAATAGTACAAAGGCTGTGATACGTGAGTCGAAAGCTGAGGCTTCAGACAACACTAAATCCTCAGGCTTTTTTCTACTCTAAGTAAGATGTCACTGACAGAGGATATCTTTATTATAGTCATCTCAGGTTCACAGCGACTGAGGGGCAGCTACTGAGAAGAAAGTTGGATTAAAGGGAGGGGAAAGGGAACTAAAATAACTTGTTTCAGACAGAGGATTAACTCAGGGGCTGCACCAAGTCCCGGTGTGAGATAAGTAAGGATTAGTTGACCTGTGAGTCATGCAAAGCTGCTCGATTAAAGAATAAAAATCTGGAGTTGGAAAAGAGCAGAATAGCTTTCCGTTCAGTCGGGGCTCTTCCAAAAGTCTTGAAACATTGCAATTAGTCCTGAGTTGACCACCATATTGATTTTTTGTGGTCTTTTCTTACGGTTGTATTGTTGCGCAGAAAATGTGTTTCCAAAGTTAAATTACAAGTCAGCTATAATTAGCAATTTAAAAAGTTGACGTTAAAGACCCAACTTGATCCATTTATAGAAGCATTTGCCTGATTAGAGCTCTTCTATGTTCTACAGTATGCACCTTTAAAAGAGTGCCCTACATGATACTCTTCTCTCTCTACTTACACTTCTTATACGCTAGCTTCACCTAAAGACCTAATCAGATTAGTTATTTGGGTCTTTAGGGTCTTTAAAGGATTTAATTCAGTTTTATTTACACAGCAACAAATCACAATAGTCACTTAAAGGTGCTTTACATTGTAAGGTAAAGATCCTACAATAATGCAGAAAAATATTTATATATATTCATGTGTGTGTGCGCGTGTGTGTTCTCTGAACAAGAAACAAACATTTTCTCCTAAAGCCTGAATAAATGCCACAATAAGACCTTATTTTTGTGCTGTTGCTTAATAGCTGTCTCGCTGTGTTAATCAGGTTGTGTTTGCACAGATATGGAGTATAATCTAATTGTTTGCATGATATTTTAGACAATTAATCTCAGTTAAGTGTTCACGTGAAAAAACAAGCTTGAGATCAAAGAAAGCAGAGTGGAGGTGTAAGTGCAGGAGTGGGGTTTTCCTCCCTACATTTCAGCTAATGAGGCAGCGGTCAGATCTCTGTCTCTCTGCTGTGATGAGCAGAAAATGAGGCTTGCCGTCGTCAGCGACGCACAGCCATCGTCCGGTGAGAGTAATAGCACTGTCTGCTTGTAAACACATCAGCTGACAGAGGAGAGATGAATGAGGCACAGTGACATGACAAGCGGGCTGACTGTTGCAACATTTACTTTTCAAAAATGTTCTTGCATCGTAAGCAAGGATGTCATGATTCCACCCTACAGCCCTGCGCTACATTGCAGTGCGCCAGCCCAGTGTGGCAGAGGTGTGGCTAATGCACACCAATATGAGGCTGGATTAGAAAAAATACATTATAGGTGACCTTGTTAAAGGTGGCTATAGTCATAGCCAGTCATAGTCACTCCTTTCATCCCTTTTAAACACAGGGATCTCTCCATCATTACACCATGACAGCTTAGGTATCCTGTGGAGTTTTCCTCAGAAGAAACCTAATATCACCGAACAAGACGTGGGAGGCTGCCAAGAGAAGGCAATAAAGCTTCTTCCACGGAATTCAATTTTCTGCACATATTAAGGATCGTACAGTGTGTTAAATGAATTTATTTATCAAGACAGTCTTATATATTGACAGTCTTCATTTGCCCTAAAACCAGCTTTTCAGATGAAACTCACTGCATGTTTTTTTAAAAATAAAGGAATTCTATAATTTATTGTCCAGGCTATGCAAGTACATGTTAACAAAGTTAGAGCACAATTGTGACACATTGCAGACAAGGTGAGGTGAAAGCTATTTAACCTGTTTGATGCACTTGTCTAAGCATGGCAGGCAAAGATATCAGTGGGGTTACATATCATTACTTGGAACTCCGAGCATCAGTCAGAACTTTAAGAATAAAATGAGAGCGAAAAACAGGATGCATTGATTTGCAGATGGGCCCGTGCATCAGCGTCCAGCATGCCTGTTCAATAATTCATTGAAACAAAACGAAGTGTGGGTTCTTTTGTTCTTTTTGTAGTCACAGCAGTGCTGCTGTGTGTAATTGTGGCTTGACATCGTCAAACATCACACAGATGGATGCAGCTAGATTAGATGGATGTGAAGACACAAAATTAAGATAAAAAGTATGTCATTTTAGATTATTTGCTGTTAAGGATTACAGAGCTCCTAGGAACCACCCGTTCAATCTTATTATGTCTCATAATATTTTGTTTGTAATAACAGGGAAATTTGATTAGAGGGGGTTGTATAATATCAAGTAGCTATATAATTGTGTGTTTTCCCCAAATAAAGGTAAAGTACTTTCAGCTGCTCCCTTATTTCCCAAGGGGTCATCACAGCAGATGGATCTGCATAATTTACTCCTGATGCCCTTCCTGATACAATCTTCCCATTCATCCATGCTTGGGACTGGCACTAGGAGTACACCAGCTTGTGGACCCCTCATGCTGGGTGTTTTGTCTCATCCCGGTCTTTACTAGCAAATAAAATGGCCAGAATATCATCATTAGATATAAACCGGACTTAGTGAGCAGACTTAGGTAACTGTGTGCACGTTTAAAAGGTGTTTTGGGTTGAGTAATGATATGACACATAGGTCTATTAGAGATGAGAGAGAATGCTAATACTCATATATGGGTGGTGAGTACATAGCATAAGGTCATCTGAATTTTTAAGATTGTCTTACCTTCTACAGAGATAAATAGAAGCTCAGCTGGGTTACCAAGGTGGGGCGGTACAGGTGAAGAGCGGGCAGGCAGGTTTTGAGTTGGTGAGTTCCTTCCTTTACAAGATTCACCGGCTCAATGCAATGGAGTGATGCTGGTGTCATCCACAGGCAAGAGTGACTTGAGCAGACAGATTTTCAAGGCAGATTCCAGGCACGAATAACTTTGAGACAAGGAATTAACCGTGGGAGTTTGTCACCGTAGCAGCGATGACTTTCTGGCGAAGAACGGTGCACTTTTTTATTCTTCGTTTGGGATGTAGTTTGGGAGGTAGAGCAGGTCATCTACTAATCAGAAGGTTGGTGGTTTGGAGGTTTCCCTGGCTGCTCCAGTCTATATTGAAAGCGCCTTGGGCAAGATACTGAATGTGAATGTAAATGTCAGATAGAAAGCTCTTAGGCATAGACAAATATAACGTAAGAACCAGTCTATTTACCATTGCTTCATACCTGAAACTGACCAGTTTGGTCAGAACTCCTGCACGCTGGGCTGATGTGGGAATGCCAAGTCCAACCAGCAACTTCACCTGAGAGTGAAGAGTTAACCACCTGAGAGAAAGTTAACCAAACCCAGCCCAACCTACCAAATTATGACAATTCCACATACATGCTTTGTACTCTTGATTAGAGAAGGCTGTCACCATACCATTGGCACCAGGATCATAGTGGACCACTGGAATGGCATCATCACATCCTCTGCTGCCCTTCTCCTCTTACTAGAGTTCTTCTAAAAGCTCCAGCCAGAGATATCAGGTGCTGTCATGGTACAATTAATTTCTTTGGTCACAATGACACAAAAACCTTGTACCAAAACACTGTTCAAAAAAATTTCCAAGCTGGTTAGGCCCCTGCAGTTTCTTTTCAGTTTCACAACACTGTGGCTTCCATATGGAGGAATCCAGACTGCTGACAGGATTAACATCTTGTCATATGTAGGTGAATGAGGACCCAAATGCATACTCACAGGCAGTCAGGATTAACATTAAGCTCATCTCTAATTTATTAAAGCTCAAATAAAACAGGAACTTAAAAAAGCAAGCCAACAGCTAACACAGAGACAGAGACTGAGGCACAAAACATGGGGAACATATTTCTCTCCTGTCCTGGGAGAGTACTCAGCAAATGCCATGCTGATTCACATTATGGAGTAGTACTCTATGATTCTGCTTTTAGCTGCTGATCACATTTCTTTACTGTGGAATTAAAGTCATTTAAAATCATTTGTAGCTATCATCAAAGACATAAATTCTTGCCTGAAATGAAAAAACAGGGTGATACTTTGAGTGTTTTTAGACTTGGCCATTATGTGTGTGTTTAACAAGTCTTCCCCTGCTGATAGTGACGGATGTCGGGGGCTGTGCCCTGGGTGGGGACACCTGCTTTAGTGGAGCCATGGTCACATGAGGCTGGGAGTATGATGCTTAAAGCTGATAATCAAACAGCAGCAGGTGGTGCAGATTATCTCTTTTGTTGTTGTTCTTGATTTTTTAGATGAAATACTGTAGGCTAAACCCATATCCAGCACAGCGTGGAGCATTGTTGACATCGGGATCTTTGATCTCCCGCATTTTGCAATGATATGTCAAATGAGAAATGATGAATGCGGGTAATTTGGCAGACATTATTCTGGTGTTTGTGTGTCTTAGGATCTGTGTTGTGTCTACGATGTTGCACGTGTTTGTGTTTTGATTTTGGTCTGTTTGTGCTCGCCTTTCACTGCATTTCCTTTTCACTGTGTGTGCTTATATGCATGTGTGCACATGTGTGTATTGTGTATGTGTGTATATGGTCCTGCCCTTGTATCTGTACGTGTGTGACTGTGCACTTGTGTTGTGTTCTTGTGTGGGAGCTCCTGTCTGATTGCCATGGTCTTCTTACGCAAACACTTATGCAACAATGCAGCCTGGTGGCTGATCTCCGTTGTATCGTGTGTGTGTGTGTGTGTGTGTGTGTGTGTGTGTGTGTGTGTATTCAGCCCTTTTTTGTCATGCCCAGGCATTGCGCTCTCTAAAACTGAACAAGTCGCTGTCCTCTTTGAGGAGAGAAAAATTGGTTTAGTGGTTCTTTTAGATTTTTATTTTTTTTTATGTCGTCATTGTGAACTGTATGCTCGAATCTGATCTGTGTGTGTGTGGACATGTTTGCCCTTGTGAATCCACATGTGTCCTTTCTGTCATATGTACACATTCCTGGCCATGGGTGTGTTTCTATATATGAAGGGTATATTTATTTCTGTCATTTTTATTCGTGTGTAAATCAAAGCATACTGTATAAGGCGTTCTACTTCTATCATGTTTTTGTGCTCATTCTTTAACACTGTGACAATCGGTCCAAACCCCAACTTGTATCTTAACTGCTCTGTTACTACGGCTTTGCTTGTTACTGTACAGGCACAAAAACTAAATATGAATTAACACGAGGAGGTTGTTAATCATAAATTCCTGTAGACTAGTTGTAGACAGTTATATATTTGTGTAACTTTTCTTGCTCATGTAACAATAGTAATGTTACATGAGCCTGAACTATTAATGTATTCTATTACTGCTAATGTTGCTGGGGCAATTAAAATGGTCCTCTCCAGCAGGGGGAGCTATGTGTCTGTTAACTAAGTGGAGGGCTGTTCTCACCTGCATAAACTCCATGTTGTGTATACCTGGACAAGTTGTTTCATGTGCTCTCGAGTCATAAAAGTTAACACTAACTGTTGAAAGAATTTGCCCGGGGTGGAGAAATTTGCCTTTTACTTCCTAAATGTTTTTCTTGGGTCACAAATGAGTTTTTTTCTCCGACTGCTGACAGTGTGAGCTGCATTGCAAATATTTCAGAACCTTTTGATCACTTTGATGGGAGATGGGTTTTTTTCCTCACTGAATACTTACACACTGTCTTCTGTCCTTCTCTTATAATCTTTTCTCAAAATTGAGCTGCCCTATATTCATGGAATCTGATGTGCCGCTCACATTTTGGGACAAGAAAAACAAATGAAGTGGAATTATCCTTTCTGTAAGATTGAGGCTCATCTTTAATCATCTACTACTGCAGTAATATCGCACGTCACAAACGCACAAATTCACACACATCGGTCCTTTTTGTCTCCTCTTGCTCTTATGTCTTTCCCCCCACTGCTCCACTGTGACATTTTAACTTAAGCTTTTTCTTTGGCTTCTGCTGCAGTGAAAGGAAAAGAAAGTAGGATAAAGATTAAAGAATATTCTTGAAATATTATAAAACTCTGAGAGCTGCAGTGCAATCGTGGAGAAGTTAGAAAATATTTAAGTCAGTGGTGAATGTTTATGAAGGAAGAAATGAAAGGATTCGCTGTAGTTAAAGGATGCTTTGCCAACTTTTAGCACATCTTCAAAAGAAATGTGTATATATTACAATTATGAAGCTGCAGGGAAAATCAGTGTGTGTGTGTGTGTGTGTGTGTGTGTGTGTGTTTGTGTTTGGTTGTCCGTGTGTGTGAGCTGGCACATGGCTCACCATTTCCACAAACTCTTGGCTGGGAAGCTGTACTGCTCATAAATTACCAAAAATATCAACCCAGCAAATCCCCCCAGCCTGCTACCAGATACTGCTGTGTGTGTGTTTGTGTGTGTAAGGTCTTCTTCTTCCCACATGCACCCTTTGTCCTGTCCTGCAGGGTGTCTGGCGGCGAGCTGTTCGACCGAATCGTGGAAAAAGGATTCTACACGGAGAAAGACGCAAGCACGCTGATCCGGCAAGTCCTGGACGCCGTTAACTACCTGCACAGGATGGGAATCGTGCACCGAGACCTGAAGGTAACACACTCAAACACACACACACATTCCCTGCTTCTTCACTGAAGTCTTACCCCACATACACACAAATACTCACTCTCCCATTCCACACTTTAAATCCACACAAGTGCTTCATTCTCACTTGACAGCCCGTGATTTACTGCTGCAATAAGGGCAGCAGCTCGACACATGCAGTGCATTGTGGGTGAGTGTAGTGTGTGTCAGCTGTTTGAAGGAATGGATTGGTCAGAGTGACCTCCATTAACCAGGACTGTGTAAAATGAGCAATAAGGTTGTCTGTCTATTAACTGCCTGAGACATTAAACAAAGTGACAGTGTTTGTAATCCAAAATTCTTTCTTTCTTTCTTTCTTTCTTTCTTTCTTTCTTTCTTTCTTTCTTTCGTTCTTTCTTTCTTTCTTTCTTCAGCCAGAGAACCTGTTGTATTTTAATCCTCAAGACGAGTCCAAGATTATGATCAGTGACTTTGGTCTTTCAAAGATGGAGGGCAGCGGTGACGTCATGTCAACTGCCTGTGGCACGCCAGGATATGTGGGTAAGCCGGTCACACCATCACCGCCTGTCCTCAACGTTCTTATTTCTTTCCTTTTAAAATCACAGTTTATCCCCTCTGTTAGTGCTGTTACTGTTTTTGGTCATTAAAAGACATACAAGAAAATAACCAGTGTTAGCTAACATTAGCCAGAACCAAACAAAGGGACCTTTATTTGTTTTTGGAGATAAAAAAAAATCTATTGTGGTTTCGTCTGACAACTGTGAGCTAACACTAGCTTACCTGTTTACACAGATAAATTGCAACTTGTCTAAAGTCGCAAAATGCTGTAACGAGAGATGAAGGTCCAGTTCATCCAGACCTTCAAATCACTTCTGGCATTACACACTAATGACTGCACACAAAAAAAGAGAAAAAGAGAGTTTTTCACGAAACCCCCCGCCCCGCCAAACTATCCGTACCCCATGATTCAGTGGCTTGTGGAAGCATCTTTAGCAGCAATAACTTGAAGTAATTGTCTTTTGTGTGACTTTTATCTGTCTCTCACATAATTGTGGAGGAATTTAGGTCCTATTTTCTTTATAAAGTTGCTTCATTTCAGTGAAGTTTATAGGCATTCATTTATGCATGGCTCTATTAAGGTCCCATCAGAGCATTTCAATCAGGTTGAGGTCTGGACTTTGAGCCACTGCTACACCTTGATTCTGTTCTTTTTCAACCATTCTGTTGCAGATTTGCTGCTGTGCTTGGGCTCATCGTCCTGTTTCATGACTTCATTTTTCTTGGACAGATGGCCTCACATTTGACTCATGAATCCTTTGATAAACAGAGTAGTTTATGGTCGACACAATAGCTGCAAGGTGTCAAGGTCCTGTGGCTGCCAAACAAGCCCAAATCATTACTCATCCACCACCATGCTTGAGAGTTGGTATGACGCGTTCGTGCCATATTTGGTTTTCTCTCAACCTGGCAATGTGTCATGTTCAAAGATCCTGACTTTGGTGTGGACATTGTTCCACAGTCTGGTTTGTTCTAATGGAACCTTACATACCGAACATGTGCTGCCATTTTTCAAGAGAAGAGGCTGTTTCCTGACAAGTCATTCTTGTTCATTCATTTTCTAAATGCCCTGTTAGGCCTGTAGAGTCTAAGATGTAGCTCTTTGGGTTCGTTCGACCCTCTCCGAGCATTACAAAGTTTGACCTAGTTCGACTAGTTTGACTTAGCTGTTTCTGTAATGATTCCTGTGAGCCAACAAACACGTGATAAATTAAATGCGCACATGTTGTTCCCATCTGACGCCGTTTACACTTCCTGCATCATCTCTTTTCTTCCCATGTCATCTGGAGCGATGCGTGTTTGTGCTCTTCACACACCCCAGTCATGCTTATCACTCTGAGACAGACAGTCATGCTCTGTATCATATTATATCTAATTTTTGTGTGAATCTGTGTGCAGTGTGCTTAATCTGCTTGTGTGTGAGCATTTCTTTGATTGCATGCTACAGCAGACAGAGGTTCGGTGACACACATTTGCATGTTGCAAAAATCGTATAAGTCGCACAAACAGATCATTTCCCACTATTCACACAGAAAGGTACATAAATGTTGAATCGTTTTTGTTGCAGGGCAGCTTTACTAAATCCAGCTGTGTGTCTGTTTAGGTTCTCAATCGTCCGTGTCATGGTGGACTAAAGTGCTTGAGTCGAAGCCACTCGCAGAACTGGAGTGGCCTTTTAGATGAGTTGGGAAATATCTTCAAGAACCTGAAAGAACTCCAGCTGTCTTTGGCTCAAGCGCTTCAAAGCACCCTGCTGTTCTTCAGGTTTTTTTTGGTGTACTAACTTTAAAGAGTCAGTTCACATTCTCACCCAGTCAGCAAAAAATTTGCATCGTTTTTCTTTGAAAGGTCAGAACTTTGCATCAATTCCTCTCATCCGTGAGAGGAACTCCTGCAGTTTTTCCACTCAAGGTGCTTTGTGTGAAAATACAATCAAAGAAGGTGACAATTTACAACTGCGTCTGAATGAAAGACTCAGTTTTCGTTGTTATTTTTTCATTTTCTCATTATGATAACTTTCAACTGTCAAATTTGCTTCTTCCAGCAAAAAGAAAAGTCACGCTTGGAAATAGGACATAGCCAAAGACCCACTACGGGGTTAATTAAGTGATTTACTATTAAGAAATTACACATTATGGTTGTACCCTGATACCGACTCTGGACTTAGTGAGCTGCAGACACGGTGATCTCAGTGGGTAAAAATGCTCCAGTTCTGCATCCAGAAAACCCAGAACAGACACACACACAATGAGTCAGATTAGACTAATAAACAAATGTAAGCACTCAGATTCAGCACAAGTGTGCAAAGTTTATATTTTGATTCAGATATGACTGGTGTTCCTTCTGTGTGTATGTGTGTGAGCATGCCAAATCTATTTCGAGAGCCTTGTGTGTGTATATGTGAGGTGATATTACGGCGACCTCGCTGTCATCAGTAATTTGCTCTGTCCAGGGCCTTCGGTAATGAGCTGCAGAGAAAGGTCGGGCCTGGAAAGCCTCCCTGACCGACACCAGCAGCAGAGAAAATGGGTCTGAAGCTAACTAGAAGAGCTAGTTGGAGCTAGTTGTACCATGTATTTCTGCACCTATGAGAATCTGTACCTCCTGCAAAATATTTCCCACCGTGCATGTGATTTTAATTTCAACAGACATGAGGTGTCTGCATATTTTCTCTGTACTCAGTCTCATTAAACAGCCCCTTTTTCATATAAAAATCACACCGCAGTTGTTACTGGACCTCAAGCTGAAAAAGTAAAAACGCACTGTAGTTAGGTTTACCACCAAACTGAGGTCGTTTCAAAGCCGGTTTTTTCTCTAACCCCACTGTGTCTGCTTGTTTCTCCCTCTCTCTATCAGCTCCAGAGGTTCTCGCCCAGAAGCCGTATAGTAAAGCGGTCGACTGCTGGTCCATTGGAGTGATCGCCTACATCTTGTAAGTACCAATTAAACTTCTTTATATTCCACTGTACAGGAAGCAGTTTCCATCAATCCCATGACTGACATCACCAGAAAGCACATAAGCTCCATTAGCACCGGGTCATGGTCACGGTGGGAAATCTGAATTCTTGATGCCTTATTTATCATTAAGGTTGTGATTTCATTGCCAGAAATGCGGCCAAGTCAATCAGCTAAATACATTCACATGTTTGCCTTGCATTGAGTCACATGACTGCTAACCATTAGCTTGTCCATCCGTTGTATACACGTAACGCTGTAGGGTGAATAAATTTTTTTTTATGAAAAAAAAACTTGCAGATGAAACTATGAACCAATTAGGAAATTGTTAACTAAAGTCATAAAACCAGTAAGAAGTAGGGTCGTTTTCTCATAGATTTCTATACAATGAGACCAGAGAAGTTGTTGCCCCTAGAGGCCATGCAGGCTTTGAAATAACTGAAATAACCCGTGTCTAGACACAGGTATGAAGCAGTTTTAGGTTATTGTAATAGTGTTTAATTAGTGTGTTATTTACACCTTTGGTTTTCCTCCTGTGACATATTTTTACCAAATCTTCCATCAAACATTATATCAAATCTCTGTGTAGCTATTAAAGTCATTTTACAAGTTCCCTTGGATGTAATCTTTGTACTTAAATAGAATGAAGGTCTTTATAACAGCACAACAAAACAGCCATTTTCATACTAGTAGTTTTCTAATCATCAGCTGGGCTATGGAGACCTGGCTCAGCCATGTATGAATCACAAAATTGAAAACACCTTAACTGGAAAATCTGTTTGTAAACATGCATTCCATTCACATCACATTTACGCTCATTAAACGGATCTCCATCTAGCCTTTGTCACCCTTCTCATTCATGTAGTCATGAGTAAGTGCTCTGCAGTGAATACAAAAGCCAGGCACACGCAGTGACTCACTTTACCTTAGCCCCTGCACACACACAAAACCACTGTGTCAGTTGTAATGTTTTCCAACTACAAACACACAACCCTGGCTAGTTTGTGAATGTTTGTCATGTACTATCAGCTGCTCCCAGACACTGGAGATCTGCTGCATGGCCTTTTAAGGACTTGAGGCTTTGGACGAGATTTCATTTTCATTTTCTTGTTTTTCACCAGTGTTGGGGAACAATGGAAACCATGTTTGTGTGCTCAGACTGCAATCTTGTTGTTGAGAACGCCACTGTTGGAGTTATTTTAAGGTGTATGTTGCCTCTGCATCTTCATTTATGTTTAACACCTGAGGAGCAATCAGAGAGCTCACAGTGGTTGAGAGGAAAGCAGGCGCAAACAAACTCACGTGACTCTCTCACGCTGACTTTTTCTCTGTCTTTCTCCCGTTTTACGCTGTACTTTGTGGTGAGTAGTGAAGTAAAAGCTTTTGCTAGTAAAAAGCATTTGGAGGATTTGACAGCACAGTAGAAATGGCTGTGCGTGTGTATGTCCGTGTGTTGCTGTGTGCGTGCAGGGTAAAAGAAAGAGCAACTCCCTGCTGGCAATTAGCACAATTAGCGTTGGGATTCAGACCTTGTTAGGTTTTAACTGCTGCTCAGGTGGAAAGATCACATCAGGTAATCAACCATGATAATCAGCCAGGATCCCGAGTGCAAGTGTATTTGTGTGCGTGTGTGTGTTCGATGGAGTGGAGAGTCAGCCGAGTAACATGACAAGTGAGTCTTTAAGCAAATGAGAAAGCAAAAAAAAACAAAGCAGAAAACCCTTTTCCCCTCACGGCAGGCAGAGTCCTCCTTCCTCTCTGCCCGGTGCGTTTCCCTTTTATTCTTTCTTTCCGGTGTGTATTGATGGAGAACGGCATTTTAATGAGTTTTTATGAAAATCTCCTGGTGCATCCAGAACCTCGGTAATGAGGTGTTTTGGGCTGAGCGGCAGCTCTGCTGTTGCTCCGCTTTGTGTCGTTATGGAAAATCAAACTTGGACTTAAGTTCATTTGTGCTCATCAGCACCAAGAACCAGTAATCTCATGTTAATGCGATTAAGGCGATACAGCCAACTACCACTGCTACTACGCAGTCACAGTAATACACTGCTCTGAGTTCAAGTTCAGATGTGACAACAATACTGCGACACCACCTACTATTAATTCAAGTTTGCAAGTTTAGCAGGGGTAATGGAGGGTAGCAGAGTAACTGGAGTACTGGAGTATATCTTGACTGCAAATTGTTCTTTGTTACCAGTGTTAAAGCGACCACTGCAAGCCACAACCTGCCTTCACAGATGCATTCTGAAGTGCGGACATTCCTCCTTTTAGATAGTACCTCGGATTTCCTACAGCCAGACTCATAGTCATGACAGTCAGCAATAATCTTTTACTAAGTTTTCGATAGGATGTATATTTGCTATCTTCACCACATATTTGATCCACACAAATCAGGGATACATCACCATGACAAACAGAAAAACAGGGCTTTAAAAGAATTGAAGCTTCTATTTAGCCTACACTATGATCTTTTTCTAAACCTAACCCAGTACTTCACAAAGTTGTTTTTAGCACCAAAGCCTAAACAGGAATTTTGTTTTGATCTGATAATGTATTTCAAAAAGTGTGGTACACAACTGAGGCAAGCTATCTTGTCATTTCTTTAAGCAGCCTTCGGGAATAGTTCTCCAGGCTTCCTGAAGGACATTCAAAGCTCTTCTTTGGATGTTTTCTGCCTTTTGTTCTGTTCTCTGTCGAGACGATCCCTCACTGCTTCAGTAATGTTGAGATCTGGGCTCTGGTAGGCCACTGTGTGTTTTTCTCTCCAGGTCTGCATTGGCAGTGGGTTTGGGATCATTGTCATACTAAACAATGAAGCCACTGCCAATCAGACTCTGACTTTCTATGTTCATAATTTCATCAGTTGTCACAACAACACTGGCTGAAATTCTGCCCGGAACCACGACAGAACCGTGTTTTGCAGATGTCAGTAGACACTCACTGTTGTACATATTGATGATGATTTGAACTTAAAATTTCAAATTCCTATTCATCAGTCCATAAGATCTGTTACCACAGATTTTTAGTCTAGTCTTGTGTAATTTGGTATACCAAAGCCTGGCTATCAAAGGCTTTTTTTATAGCACCCTTCCACTGAGATTATTTCCGAAGAATCTTCAGTGAACAGCAGATGATCACCTGCTGTGGCTAGTTTTTTTAAGCCTGCCACATCTTCTTTTGTCCCCCACTTTTTCAGTTCCCTTAGATTTTTTTATAAAGAACACACTGAGCATCATGCTGAGATATACCAGGTTTTCAGCTAAATAGCTGTTTGAGAATCACCTTGTTAGTGCAACAATAAAGGTTTATACCTGCCGTTGTCTTTGGTATTCTTCATAGATTCATCTGGGAACAAGTGATGTGTTTGTGCAGCAGGCTGCTAGTAACAAAGTGCATAAAGATACAATTTAAAATGGGCTCTTTGCCAGTTTGTTGTCTGTGTAGAAACAACACTGGTTCATCCCTTGGGTTATGTGCTTTATTATGCTTCAGTGATTCAGAGGTCAGCATTAAGTGACTTAACAAAAAAAAAGAATCCTCTGAAAATCATTGGATACAACAACTGAACTGAAAATGGGTGAAAAAACAGCCAGTGTAGAAAGGAAAATTTTGATTTTTTTTAAATTACAAGAAAGTCTGATTTCTTGGAAGCAAAATACAGAAAAATGAAGGGTGGGTGGATTTTTAAGTCAAATTGTGGTCTCTGCCATGAGTAGCAAAATCCTTACAGGCTATAAATCTCTAAATAAGGAGTTTTTTACCTTTTAAAAATTAAATATATTCATTTCATATTCAGGGATCCTGAAAAGAGAAAAAGAAAACCTGTCAAATTCATGTCCAGAAACACAAATCTGCCTGTGGCACTACACTGTTGCCTACATGTGAGGCATTTAGGGGACATATGTAAATTGTAGCTACAAAGATTAATCTGGGTTACAGTATTCCCTTACAGACACAGATCTAGTCTGTCTCTTACATACACATGTGTTTGCATTTAACACTATGTGTCCTAAGCAAGGCAGTCATATCAAAAGGGTGACAATGAGTAAAGGGACTGTGTAGTAATCAGTGAAATCATTTATCATCAATGAAAATAAGTGACTGTTAAAGATTAGACCAAAAGAATAAATATCTCGTCTGCAGGTTGTGTGGTTATCCTCCATTCTACGATGAAAATGACTCCAAGCTGTTCGAGCAGATCCTGAAAGCTGACTATGAGTTTGATGCACCGTACTGGGATGACATATCAGACTCAGGTGAGGCCTCCTCTTCCTCCTCCTTCCTCCACCATCTGTCCTTCCGCCTTCTCGGTCCATCATGTGGCACATATGGCCCACACACCACCTTTCCATCATAGTCGCTGATTTAATCTGCATGGAATGAAAATATGTGAGAGTAAGTGTGTGCGATGTGTGGTTTGATCCATTACCAGCACAGTTACGCACATAGACTGGAAGTAAAACCAGCGTTCTATTGGCTGGAAGTCTATTTCAGTCACCAGTCTATTGTGTTAGTGAGGATAAAATCGCATTCATGGACTGTCAAGAAAAGCTTTGTGTTTTCAGAAGTGTCAAGTTTCCTCAGAGCAAATAGAAATCACTCCTGCACATTGCTAGTAATATAGAATTAACAGAGGTCAACTTGGCTGATACAGTAAAAATCAGATGGTAGACACAGCCCAAGTTCTCAGTAGAAACCAAACAGTGCATTACTCTGTGCAACATCTGACATCTGAAAACATCTTTCCCTGATCGAAATGTCAAAAATTTTCAGTGTCGCAAAATGTTTTGTGAGCGGGTTTTAACGTAGTAAAAAACAATGTGGTGTTTATATGTTTGGTTTGTTTTTCTCCCAGCCAAGGATTTCATCAGCAGACTGATGGAAAAAGACCCAGCCAAGCGTTTCACTTGTGAACAGGCACTCAGACACCCCTGGTGAGAAACACACAAGCACACACACAACAGCATCACAAAAATCCATCAAATCAATATTGATATTGATGTACATTCAGAAGTATTGACTAAGAAATTGTGTTTTTGTGTCGTTATATATATATCTCAGGATCGCTGGGGATACGGCTCTCTGCAAGAACATCCATGAGTCAGTCAGCCGGCAGATCAGAAAGAACTTTGCCAAGAGCAAATGGAGGGTAAATTTTGTTTACTGCAGTTTATTCTCTGTGGTTTTGGCTCTACTGCAATAGACTACATTACCCTATTACAGCTCCTCAGCCAACTGTTTTTAGAAGGTGAATCACTCAGCAATAAAAACCTGGCTCGTCTCGTGGGTAAGATCTACCTCTCAACAGCTATTTACCCCTAAAGAAGTCAGAAGAAATAAGAACAAACTTCAGATTTCAAACAATTCCCATTTTCCACAAGTGAAAATGATTTACTAGGTCATTTTAACACAATATATTTTACCATAACATTACCAGGTTATTGAACTCTGCCGTCATAATAAGGTATGGCTCAAGAGTTTATGGTCTCAGTCATTAGTTTGAACTCTGTTTAAATACGGCTAGATGTTAATTTTTTAAACAATAGTTCCCATTAGTGTACAGAAGGATGATAAAGCAGGGTATACTTTAGTGCAGACCTAAGTTGTGATGGCTCAGCGTGCATTGTCCCAAGGTTTCGTGATCAGATTTTTCCTTTTGTTTCTATGCTCTTCACAGCAAGCGTTCAATGCCACTGCCGTGGTTCGGCACATGAGGCGGCTGCAGCTTGGCAGCAGCATGGGGAGCAGCATTGATGCGTCCAACCCACCGACTAGGCCGAGTCAGACGCAGAAGTCAGCCCAAAGCCAGAGCCAGGCGGGCCAGAACCAGCCGGCTCAAAGCCAAAATACCGGCCAGACGGCGCAGAGCCAGAGCACCAGCGCTGTCGCCAGCAAGATCTCTTCCATCGATAACAACATAGCAGCTCCCCACAAGGATTGTGAGTATGATTCAGTGGTGTCAGTGGCATCAGAAAGTTAAGAGAACATATGTGAGCTGTTCATAGGAGTATGTAACAGTGAATGAGCAAAATTTTAGGGCACAGTGTGGGAGCGCAGTGCCTTGCAGTGTCTTCAGGATTTGGGACATTATGAATTCCAGAAAAAGTGCATTTACCTGATTATACTGAATAGGTGTTCCACTTCTTTGGTTTAACAAACTCCTGGGTTGCTTTGGCTGTATGTTTGGGGTCACTGACCTTCTGTATTATGAAACACTGCCCAATCAATTTGAGCATGAGTATGTCACTGAACACCTCAGAATTCATTCGTCTACTTCTGTCCTGTGTCACATCATCAATAAACACTATTGTCTCAGTGTCACTGGCAGCCATGCACGCCCAAACCATCACAATGGTTCTGCTTTATAGATGATGTGGCATGCTTTGGATCATGAGCTGTTCCACGCCTTGTTCGTACTTTTTTCTTGTCCAAATATATATGGACCTAACTGTATTTCTATAAAATACTGCTTTTCAAATGTGCTGTTTGAAAATATAAACAGCAAGATTTCTGGTTTTTTAGAGGGGTAGCCCTGACAATGGAGAGGAAATGATGTTAGTGTAAGTACGGTACAGATTTACACTTAATACCTCATCTCAAAGATGGAGCAGTGCGGTTTATTGGTGTAGCTCTAGTTACATCTTTGAGATAGACACACCTCATAAATGGATTGGATTTTAGTGCAAGAGAAATGAACAGTGGTAAACCTTGTTCAGCGAAGATTGAGTTAGTAGACGGCAGGGCTTGTAATACAATTCTGAACAATAAAATTTACACTAAATTACATGAGCTAAGGGCCAGAACAGCGTTACATTTATTACCTACGTTATTTTGTATTTTTCCTCAACATATTTAGCTGTACAGTGCAAAAGCTGTTTCATGTCTTCACTTCTTTATCAAAGTGAAACTAATTTTATCTTAGTGATCCAGTCACTAGTGAGAAATGCAAGCCTGTGGTTTTCTGCTTCTTTTGGAAATCAAGGAGGGATTTCAGTATTACAAGCAGCTGATGCAGCTTCTCATTCCCTTCTTTCAGGTGTCACTGCACCAGTCACACCCTGCAGCCTGGCATCTGCAGCCTCTTCTCCTGCCACGGGGACGGAGCTGAACCGGCCACACCCATCTGCGGTCCCCGCCCCGGTTCTCACGGAAACCAAGTGACGCCAGGTCCCGCGGGGAACCAGCTGGGAGGCCACGGCGCTGTGAAGCAGGGAGAGCGGGAAAGAAAGAGAGATTGAGGACGACCAGTGAGGAAGACGATCGCCCTCTTCTTTGTCCCTCCCTCTCTTCGCTTTACTGCCTCTCGGATAGGCCCCCCAGCCAGTACCCTGCCCTGCTCGTGGGAGAGCAGAGGACTTTACCGCCACCCCACCGATTCAAGCCACCATTGTCATACTGCACACCCACCAGGATGTCAGCGTAAAACTCGTCCTGCCACAGCCACAGCACACCCACGGTCTCTCACTGGGGATGTTCACACAGTTGGCTTTGATCATTACCTGATAAAAGGGTGTCCACTGCTCCACGTGTGAGCTGCAGTTGGTGGTTCACGGTGGAGCTGCTGGTGTCATACAAGTTCAACCTTCCCATTCAATCTGATCTTTCCCGCATCAATTTATTTAGGTTTTTTTTCCGACTTAGGTTTGACTGTTGGCAAACGGATTGTTTTACTTTTATTAACTGCTGTTAAATTTAAAGACGCTATGTGTAACAAACATATCATTGTCAAATTGATATTGCTACCTTGGCATAATTAGTGTAACCAAATGAGACAATACCCAAGATGAACCACATGTAGTTCCTCTTTATTAATAGCTGTTGTTGTGTTTGGATCTAAATTAGAACCCAATTCCCATCATCGCCAGATGCTTGGTCTAAAAACAGCAAATCTCACTTCCTGTTAATCAAACACATCTCCCTGCCAATCTGACCTGGTAATTGTGGAACACAGAAAACAGACGGTCATTGTTTTTTTTTAAACACAAATGATGCAGATGTAGCAAATTCATGTTGACAGTGGTTTATCTGTGTAAAAATGCCACACATAGCACCTTTAAGACATTTGTGTGTCCTTATGGGCTTGGTTGTCTGTTTGTTTGTTTGTGCTTTAAGAAGTGCTTTAAAAGTACCATATGACTGTTGAGATGTGGAAACATGAGTAAGCGCTTTATCTATTTTGCACAGAAAGGATCAGACATAGATTAGCTGCCATTCACATGTGTTTATCAGAGAGAGTAGAGATTGTAAACCTTTATTGATTGGATGTCAGAGCATTATACAACTTGTTTATTGTCTGAAAGATTCTGATTTGTTTATTATTTTCTTACTTTATTAAACTTTTATAATAATTGCCCTTTAAGGGACACACATAATGGTTATTATGAAACATGGAATAAGTTTAGGATAGAATTAGAACACATAGAGATAAGTATTTACTGGAAAACACGTCCAGGTAAAAAAGTCAGAAACTAAAGATGGATTGTCATTAGACTTCCCAAGGAGCTACAGGCAGTGCAGCATAGTTACTAAAAGAAAGGCCTGGTGGGTCCTCAGAGACACAGTCCAGAATGGAGAAGCTGTAGCCTGCCGTCGTTCTTTATGTCTCTACCGAAGCCATGATCTCACCTTCTTTATTTGTCAAGCTGCACCCAGTCCAGAAGTGCTCAGGGAAAACTGCAGCTGCACTGTGCGCTGGTGAACACCAGTTTCCTGATTTAGTCTTTTTATTTTTGGGGTTTGTCACAGTCCGGCCGTTCCAGCCAGCATTGCAGTTAATGATCCAGGCTTCAGGACGTTAGCTGTGTCCTTACTGTAGTGTTGTGTTGGTGCACGACTTCAGCATTGATAATTTAGACCTGGACTACTATTGACCATATACATACGTGGGCTCACTGCAGGCACCAGCAGGGCATCGATGCTTACTTTTGAAGCTTTTTTTGAAGCATTTTCAAAAAACATCACGAAATGTAATTAAAGACTGAAAGCAGCAATTCACCAACCATTTAAACTTTTTGACGCTGGCTGATACCTGCAGCACTTTTCAAAGAAGTTGGGACAGGGGCATATTTCCTAATCACCACTTATTTCAATTGTTTTGAAAAACCTGGAGGCCGATTGCTGTAGTTTTAAAAGAAAAAATGTTTATCCCACTATTCTTTGATATTGGATTTCAGCTGCTCCACAATGTTTCTGATAGCTTTCAGAAGCATTTCTGAACACATGCAGTGATTTCCATTAAAGAAAAGCAGCAGCAGTAAGTTGCAACTAACCTGTCCTATGGTGGCTTAATTCCAGTTGATGATCTCTATGGACGGTTTATGCTTGTCAGTGTAGCCCTAAAACATGTGCAAGTGTCCCCAGGTTAGGCTTTACCACCTTTTAAGAGATTACAGGGCTGTACTGATGTCACTGGTGATGCGTGCAACACCTAAGTCCAGGTTTTTTAGGCATTAATCTACTTTTCCAGTCGTTATTTCTGCCCCAACTCTTTCAAACTTTTTGCTGTTTTCAAATATATAATGAGAATAATGTGTTTTATCTAAACATAATAACATTTCTCACTATCATTACTTCATGTTTTCTTTATGCTATTTTCAATTCAGTGCGGAGGTTAGGACATGGTAAATCAATGCATTCTCTTCGTTATTTACATTCTACATGTTGTCCCAACTTTTTTGGAAACAGGGCTCTAAATAAATGCACAGATCCACGACTCAGTCAGTATTTTTGACTACTAACCCGACTTTTGTTTTCTTCACTTAATGGAACTCTTGAACATGGCTAATGGCCTTTCCTGTCCCAGAAAGCAGAGCTGTACAATGTAGGGTGCTCACTCACACATATCAGATTGTCATGTCTTTATTCGATGCAATTGTACCGATCCCTTTATTGAATTGTAGCCAAAGACTATTGCTTGGTAATGAAGACAATTTGGTTCATTCTGCAGTGCTTGACAAATTAGAACAAAACTAGCCAGATTTGAAGTTGTTCAAGATGGAAACTAAGGGCTTAATTATAGCTGCAAAACAACCTAAAGAGAACATTTTGTGACCTTTTATCTTTTCAAAATCTGTTTCCATTTACATTATTTTTATTGCCTGAATTGTCTTGCTAAAAAACTGTGTTCATAGTGCTTTTCTCGATATGTGGCAGCTAAGGTGGGTGTGAGGCCACATTTGGATAAAATTTGGGTTAAGGTGAAAATTACAGTAAATCTACACTCACCAAAGTTTTCTTGAATTCATTTTTGGTTCACTGCACAGTTCTCAGTTCTGTGTGTTAGACTCCATCTACCATCTAGATTATCATCTCTTTTGCCCTCACTGAAAGGATAAGGAGTAATGTTTCTAAAGTACTTCTGCATTTTTCCTATTGTCAGCTAATGACAAAGTCACACTAGGGTAAAAGTGGCTGAAGATTGCAGCATGTCCAAAATTACTGTGGCGATGTAGAACGATATTATGATCTTGCTTCCTTTGAAATGGTTGCTTCGAACACTGGGACCAGTCTGCAACCACTCGCAGTCAGCTGCCCCCTTCAAAGCAACTTTGGTGTGTCAGGAAGGCAATAAAATGGCAATAAGACCAAGTCAGTCTGCTATCAGTTTGTGATGGAATGGAAACAAGTTGGTAATTACATGCTGTCTGTTTGTGATAACACTCATTAACTTTGATAAATTGGTTAAAATTGCTAATTTGTTGCCATCTTCATACACAGAAATTCATCAGAACCTCATAGATTTGAAACAGACTCAGAAATGACTCTATAAGTAATGACTTAGTTGCTGCATGATGGCAATTTATTCCAAAAATGGCATAGGTGCTTGGCAACCTTGCATTTATATTGGAATATAACCAGACTACAACCAGTTGGCGACCAGTTGAGACGAGTCCTCTTGCAGATGAGTTGCACTCACTAGCACACTGACTGAGATTGATTGCAGTGTGTTGGCAATTTGTCTGTTTTTAAAGTGTGTTAATTTACACACCAATTATTTCTAAATTCTGCCATTCAGAGTCTGTGTTTGGAGACAGGTTGCTTTCGTCACTAAAAGCAGAAAACTTGAAAATGCAAGTTCCAGGTCATCATCCTATTTTTCTCTAGCATAGACTAAGCCATAATCCCACAAAAAGTCCAAAACCAGCATTGTGTTTAATGTATCTTACCTAGTTTACAAAGTTCTTGCCCCACCTGAAGCTCTGACCCCAGAGTCCTTCCTTCTGTTGGTTTTTCAAAAATAAGATGTGGGTCCAAGTATGTGAGTGTGATGAAGCAAAATTTCCAGCCTAATCCAGCAGTGTGTCTAAGGTGATGTGTTTCTAATAGGTTTCGGCCAAAACATTATGCACAAAAAACGCATGTTTTTGTAGGTCCGCTCGTTATTGGCTTTGCTTGAAGGTTGTTCAGGGGAAGAAAAATGTCATTTATAATCTTTTGAAGGATGACAACATAGAAATCCATCAGCTATAATACACAATGTAAAGTCGCAGAAAGACCATAAACTACTGATTATGTATTTTAGGTTAAAGTTCAGTTAGTCACATTATGGGATGTGGGCCCACCCCATATTGGAGAAATAAAAAGTCAGTATATCTTTAGCTTTTCATTCTGTCTGTGGCAGTGGAATATTTGACATTTTAAATACCCTTTTAATGGATAGAAGACTGCGAAAACCACTAATCATGCTGCAGTTGTTGTTTATAAAACTACAGTCTCCGCAGAATGTACTGTTTTTCAAGCACTATAGGATAAATTGTAAAACTTGCATAATATATGGTGACACTACTGATGCAGAGCAGATACTTCTCGGTGTCATGAAGACTATTCATTGGCTGAAAACACTTCTGTTACTTTATGCACAATGCTGTAGCAACCAAGCAAGTCTGAAGTTCGATGAGTATGAATATTTAAGGCAGCGTGGGTCAGGGCAGTCAAAAAAGAAACAAACTTCTAATGTTTGAACTGCTGCACACATGCCTGCGCACAGATAGTTGAGATTTCTGAAGGTTTGCATTTATTCCGACACATTTTTCTGAGAGGAACCTAATCCGACTCTGACGTCAATGTATACCGAAGGGAACTTTCTACCATGTAAGGGCTTTATTCCAATGACCACCTTAATCTTATTCTTCACTGTTATCGCGTCTATTTACCCATTGATTGCTATGCATTTTTTAAAAACATTTGAAGTGTGTTGTCAATGTTTTTTATTTCTGGAAAGCATGATCAGGAAACAAAGGAAAACATCAGCAGCTCTATTTAAATCTATTCAAGACCATTTCACTCATTTACCTATTATTATTAAATTTGAATGAGCTACATTAGGGATTTAAGAGGTTGTTCAAAGAGGTTAATGAATTAGGAATACCGTTCATTAAATGTGAAGTCGTACACTTTAGCTTGGACGTGTGGGCTTCTGAATGTGCTGTGAGGCAGGCAGAGGGTTCAGGTTCATGCTCCTCTGTGGTTTTATGTCTGCTGTTTTTGTTTGCTACAGAGAGAGAGAACATAAATGTAATCCAAATGAGTCTTTCCATGTTAAAGATGCTACTGTAAATAGATTGTGAATACTGATGATCATTTTCAAGGTAATGTTTTGCTGTACAGGCATGTCTGAGTGAGTGAATGAATGAGTGCATTCGCAAGGGAAGTTGATTGTATCCTCTATGGAATGTTTTAATGTAAAAAAAAAAAATGTAACAAAAAAAAAAGCAGCTTCAAGTCTCCTTTACTTCCCGACTTTGCGGTTAGCTTTCAGAAACTGTCTGGCAGCACGCGACTGCTATCAGCAGAGCTGCACAGCGCAGTTTAATGCCATCAGTGTTCCACCATCACTTCAGTGTCAGTCCAACTAAAAAGGTGAAATCATCGTTTACTGAACTCAGGCTTACGTTTTTGTTTTTTTGCCATTCTAAAGGGAGAAATCCAAAGCTGTGACCGACTCAGAAACACACTGTTACGGACGTTCGCTCTCTCCACTTTAAACTCACCATCCTTTGACTTTTCTTTCTTTCTTTTTTTATGAAGAAAAAAAACTGCACCTTCATGAAAAAACACAAGCATGTTGAAAAAAAGTGCTTCAAGATTTCAACTTTACCATGAGTGTTTGCATAATCTTATATGCCCTTGTATGATGTTCGTATCTCTGTATTATGTGAAGACGTACACAGGTTGAGATGACCGGGTCCACAAGAGCCAAGCAGAGTATTTGTTCTAACTGGCAAAATTGTGTTTGGTGTGTAAGGAGTTTCTGAAAAATCAATGAAGAAAATTAATAGTAAATTTAGGAATTAGAGATTACTATTAAGCTCTGTTCAAGAAAAGTGCAAGTGAATGCATTTGCACTTATGTGCAATTGTGTTTGGGCATAGAGTTCTCATCTAAGGCATCTAAAAACTGAATCAAAAGTGCAACTATAAAGAACTTTTAGTTTCATGATTTTAAAATGTACTATGTTAGCTTACCATATGTGCATTAGCTTTTTATTTAGTTTGGCTAAGTTGATAACGTATATTGTGTAGCTAAATTCTCTGATACTTTCCTTACTTATTTGTATGTCATAAATGCAAAGGCTAGAGAGTTTAAAATATATATATAGCCACTGACTGTGTGTTGTATGTAGACTAATTAGCGGGGGTGGTTTTACCTAGCTAAAGTCTACACAATTGTTCAGTAGTTATTGCATTTTGTTGAAACTTACAAGGAACTACAAGCATGTATTTGAATTGTTACCAACTATTTCAGTGTCCTCTTAGACTGAAAAAGTTGTTAGACTTTGTTAGCATTAGTAAATGCATTAGCTAGCTTTGGTTTAGCTGATGCTAAAAACACTCCACCACCTCTAACCTGAACAGCTAACTGACCAGTTGAGAGAATCTCTCTCGCTAAGATTTCTTTGTAGAACTAAAACTCTACACATGCTGCTCTTTGGCCCCTGGTGTCTCCCTGTAGGTGTCCTTGTCCAGAGCCTGCTAATTTAGCTGGCTGTATTTACTCTCTGCATGTGACCACAACAAACTCTCATCCTGTGCACTGTCGTTACGTCGACGATGCTCTCACCTATCGGAGCGGCCACTGCCTGCCGCACTTAAATGTGGTGTGATAATGATGATTTCGATGATGATGATTTTCTGTTGATGGGGCTTGTATATCAGATGCCTTTGACAATCATGTGCACATATCAGAGTTACCATAACAACACAGGCCGGAGCGACTGATTGTGTTTTGTTTGTCTTTTCTCCTGGAATAAATCCTGAATGATCGTAAAATGACTCTCTACTCTCATTTACTCTTTTTCTCTGTCTGTTTGTGTGCATACTCGACAAAATAAGACTGACTTATTAGCACTTATTAGCACTCACATACTCAAGATTCCATGAATCTGGAACTAGAGCAAACACTCTTTACTACAGTCTGACTGCATTTAATGTATATGCTGTACAGCAGATGGCTTACACACAGAGGACAGATCTTGCAAAAACTAAAGGCACACCTTGCCTTTCAACAGATGTAACTGTCCAGCATAAAAGTGAACACTCTACTTGAACACGTTCTCCTTTGGTTTACACTCCAGTTATCACTACTTATTGGATGTCCTCATGTGTCATTGCAACTAAGGGTTCAATAAAAGTGCAGAAAAAACTTTGGAAATACAACATATCACTCTGTATTTTTGTAGTAGTGATAGTTTTCACTACTACGGGCAGCACGGTGGCATGGTGATTAGCACTATTGCTGCACAGCAAGACGGTCCTGAGTTCAATTCCACCATCATGCCAGGGTCTTTCTGTGTGGAGTTCTGTGTGCATGTTCTCCCTGTGTTTGCGTGGGTTCCTTCAGGTACTCCGGCTTCCTCCCACCGTCCAAAGACATGCAGTTTGTGGGGATAGGTTAATTAATTAATCCAAATTGTCCACAGGTGTGAATGTGAGCGCAAATGGTTGTCTGTCTCTGTGTGTTAGCCCTGTGACAGACTGGCGATCTGTCCAGGGTGTACCCCGCCTCTCGCCCTATGACAGCTGGGATAGGCTCCAGCGCGACCCTGAAAAGGATAAGCGGACGTTTTCAGTGACAGAAGTTTATAAACCTTTCAGCAGCCCAGCATCACAACAAATTCATTGTTAAAATGTGCTGATCAGGTTTTGGTTAAAATAAGAATTTTGTCTGAGATAACAGCTATAGGATTGATTGTTATGAACTGCTGTACAGATATGTATCATCACCAGTCTATGAATCCTGCTCATTTGTGGGAGCCTCTGACTTTTCATTTAGTCCAGTCATGTCATTTGATATGCTGTGTGTCAACTATGTGACTCTGGTGTTCAGGTGTAATTTCACTTTTTGTATTATTTAGCTGCTAAGTCTTGGTGAAGTTAACGTCATGCTTACAATCATATCTTTTGCCTCTAGTATCATATTAAACGAACATTTTAAACATATAACATTAGTGGCAATTCTAATGCTGTTATTGTAAGCTGGAGAGTATCTACGTCCCCATTGTCCTTTATCCCTCATTAACCATCAGAGAGCAACTTGGGGTTAGTGTTTTGCCCAAGGATATTTGGGAGCGGCCAGGGATTGAAGACCAATCTGCCAATTAGTAGATGACCTGCTCCACATCCTGAGTACAGCCACCCCATCCACCCAAAAACCCTACAATAATATAGGGAAAGCACCAAGAATCAGATGACACCCCCCTGCAATTGAGCAACTTTTGCAACAGTGAGAAGAAAAAAGTCAATTTTAACAGGAAGAAAATGCCAACAGAACCAGGCTCAGGGAGGAGCGTCCGTCTGCTGTGACCTGTTGAGGGTGAGGGAGAGGAAATGCTGAGTGGTGTATAAACACATAGTGAGTGAAAATAAGTAAGAAAAAGAAGAGAGGCAGAGAGTTGCACAGAAGAGAGCCTCCAGTTCTACTTTTAAATACCGGTTGGGGAGAGAGAAGGAAGACTGGATGAAAGACATGCTGTAGAAGAGAGCCAGAGATAATAATAACAATAATAATAATAATAACAAGTATGATTCAATGCAGAGAGGTCTATTAACAGCATGCTGTAATCTCTAATAAAATATTATGGTTAACAGTATCAACTGCTACATTGAGGAGAAGCAGGACAAGCACATAGATGAGCCCACTGTCAGAGTCCTTCTGCTGAAATGAACTCAGAAGGATCAATAGAAAAAAAGGAGTCTAAAAAAAAAAGAATAGTACTAAAGGTAGCTGTAGAAAATGTTACATCTGTGAGGGTATTATTAATAATTATTTGTCTAATGGTAAAAAAAAAAAAAAATTATTTGTAAATAAATTCATGAGGTCATTACTAGTAGTTGTTTCTATCTAATGAGACAATGATCCCATTGCGGTTCATTGCAAAGTATCCATTGTTTTCAAGGTCCTATATTCCTAAGGTTCTGCCCCAATGTCCTATGTGCCCATTGTCCTGTGTTTCCAGGTTCCCATCCCTATTGTATTCTGTTTTTGAGGTTCTATGTACCTAATGTCCTATTCCAAAAATGTATGTTCCCAGGATCACATCCCAAGGTCCCATGGTTCTGTGTTTATAAGTTTCTATCTTCCCATTATCCGTTGTTTTAAAAGAACTTTCTCAGTGTCCCTGCTATCCTATATTACCAGGATTCTATCCCAATGTTTTATGCTTTGAGAGCCATGTCCCATGGTCCCTTGGTCCTATGTTTCCAGGGTCCAATTCCAACGCAATGTTGCAAAGGTCCCATGATATTCCCATCACCCTAACCCCACAACCACGAACCCTGGAAACACAGATTAAGCTACCGTTGACTTTCTTCCATGTTTAAATTTTACTCCATACTGGTTCCAAAAACAGCTTAAAAGAGATCACCAATGAAAGCTGCAGGATACTCTCAGCCTTTGTACCCATTCAGGATTACAGTTAATCAGCTAACATGAAAAAAGAAATCTCTCTTTGAAAGTTTATTTTTTCTTTTTTTTCTTATCAACTGAAGTAAGTGGTTAAGACGACGTTGACTTTACCGCACTGAGCGGCATCAGCCTGAAGGTCTATATGTGCTCATCAAAGATAAGCTGTATTAACATTAGTTCTTTATTAGCAGAGTTTGGCCTGTTGGAGCTTCCTGTGGTTCAGGTCGTCACACTTCCTTTACTTTCCCCTCCATCTCAGTTGGAGACATTCCTCCCACTGTCTTTGTATCATGGCTGAATACAGAGGAACGAATGTGCTAACTTATTCAAAATCAGTTTTCCGTCTGACACACAGTCCAAAGCACTGAGATGAAAATTGTGAAAATCAAAGTATTTTACATCACTTTGCAGCACTTTACAACAACATATGCACATATTCATACATGGAGACATACAAATGGGAAAGCTGCCAACTGAATTTGTGCTTAATCAAAACTGCTCTTCATTTTTACACATGCACGCTGAAGACATTTCTCGCTGAAATTGGCTGCCAAGCTAACTTGAAAAACACTTAGGGCTCTGTAAGTGTGTTTGTGCTCTGAGTCACTGATCTCTGTGCTTCTTAAACTGATTTCTCCTCATCTATAATTCAGCACTTCTCTCCCCCCTCCTCACCACTTCTCTGTAAGGCATCCTCTTCTTCATCACATTTCTCACTGCAGGGTTTTCTCCTCTCCTCTTGGCTCGCTGCTTGTTTTGTTCTTTGCTGAGCGGCAAATCGTGCGTATTCTATAAAGCTAATGACAGGCAGATCATCTGAAACGAAGAGATAGCACTGTCGCAGGAAATGGAGGCAGGATTGTGGCGTGTTGTGTGCAAAGATCATCTGTGTCATTTGGGTTGACAGCTCTGGATGCAAACAGCAGGGGGGAAGTCATATATTTTCCTTTTACTGCCCCTAACAACCAAACAAAGTTGAAAATCATATTGCACCACCATAGTTACACCAGAGATGATTCTAAAAGGTATTTTACGATGATAGAAAAAGGTTTTGGGTTTCAGTAAAGATATTTTCTAGCATTCTCTCCACATTTTTATATTGAGGAACATTATTCTCAAATTGTTCCACAAATTGTATTTGCAAGTTTTTGCAGATTGGTGAATCTCAGCCCATCTTCATTTCTCAGAAACTCTGCCTCCCTAAGATGTTCTTTTATATCCAATCATGTTACTGACCTGTTACCATTTAACCTTAATTCTGTTCCTTCAGCTTTTCTTTGTAGCGTCACTCATTTTCCCATTTTTGTTGGCCCGTCCCAATTTTTTGAGACATGTTGCTGCCATCAAATTCAAAATGACCTCATTTTTAAAAATCTTTGTCAGTTTAAACCAGTCAGTTTTCTAGGTTCTATCATTAATGAAATGTGTGTTATTAGATTTGATAAAGATTGCACCCTGTTTTTTATCTACATTTTACACAGCAATCCAACTTTTGTGGAATTGTGGTTGTACATGGAGAGGGACATTTTAATTTCTTGCATGATGAGGTAGATAAGCCCCTAACTCCCACCTCAACAGCCTACTCATGATTTGACATACTGCAAAACAAAACATTGATTCCCTCTTTAAAAAAAGACTCTGCAGATGAAAAAAGATATGCCATTAAAAGAAGCCTTCAAAAAATAGTTTTCCCCTTTAGCAATTCAATTCAATTCAATTCAATTTTATTTATATAGCACCAAATCACAACAACAATCGCCTCAAGGCGCTTTATATTGTAAGGTAGACCCTACAATAAAACATACATAGAAAAACCCAACAATCAAATGACCCCCTATGAGCAAGCACTTTGGCGACAGTGACAAAGAAAAACTCCCTTTTAACAGGAAGAAACCTCCGGCAGAACCAGGCTCAGGGAGGAGCGGCCATCTGCTGTGACCTATTGAGGGTGAGGGAGAGGAAATGCTGAGTGGTGTATAAACACATAGTGAGTGAAAATAAGTAAGAAAAAGAAGAGAGGCAGAGAGTTCCACAGAAGAGAGCCTCCAGTTCTACTTTTAAATACCGGTTGGGGAGAGAGAAGGAAGACTGGATGAAAGACATGCTGTAGAAGAGAGCCAGAGATAATAATAACAACAATAATAATAATAATAACAAGTATGATTCAATGCAGAGAGGTCTATTAACATATAGTGAGTGAGAAAGGTGACTGAAGAAGAAAAACTCAATGCATCTTGGGAATCCCCCAGCAGCCTACTGTTAGGGTGCCTGGGTCGTTGACCCAGAGTTTAGAGCACAGGTGTCGAACTCCAGGCCTCGAGGGCCGGTTTCCTGCAGGTTTTAGATGTGTCCTTGATCCAACACAGCTGATTTAAATGGCTAAATGACCTCCTCAACATGTCTTAAAGTTCTCCAGAGGCCTAGTAATGAACTAATCATTTGATTCAGGTGTGTTGACCCACGGTGAGATCAAACACCTGCAGGACACCGGCCCTCGAGGCCTGGAGTTCGACACCCCTGGTTTAGAGTTTTCATTATTATTGTACTTTGGTTTTTGCCTTTATTTATCATTTCTAGTCTTTTGGTTTCTTTGTCAGAGTTGTGCCTTCTGGTTTCTGTTCTGTTCCATAGTTGCTGTATCCATGTGACATAACACGTCTCTGTGTTATGTTTCCTGTTTTACTTTGAAAGTCCGTGTCTCATGTTAATGCGTCTGGTTTTGCTTCCTTTGTCTCGTCAGCCCTGACTTGTCCCAGCTGTGTTTCCCTCCTGTCTCTCATTCCCTGATTGCTCCCTCTGTGTATTTAAGCCTCGTGTTTCTTTGGCTGTATCCCAATTCAGGGGCCGCAGCCTCAAGGGCTGCAGCCTCAAGGGCCGCGTACTTAAAGACCGCTAAGGCTGGAAGTGCGAGGCTTGTGAAATGGGACGGTCTAGTAGTGATGGGCAGATGAAGCTTCATGAAACCCTGAAGCTTTTCATCCAATTGGTTCACCCCAGCGCAAAGCGTCTTGAAGCTTCATTTGCTCTAGTAGGACATCTACTGGACGTAAAAATATTAGTTGGCATGAATTTGAAGAGTGTGGCCTTTTGCACACAGCCTGTAAATGTCAACAACAAAAGGAGTGTGTAAAACATGCATATTGTAGTGATGCAGTATACTGTCTGTATTTATACTGGCAGTATGGAAAATGATCATTTGGAAATGCTTAAAATGGAATGATCATTTACTGTGAGGTGAGGTGTGGTTGGGGTGTGGACAGTGGTGGTGCTTTTGTAACGTTGAGGTATGGACAGCTACACACTGAGGCTTTGAGCCTCAGTCCTGCCCACATTTTATTCTGTAAAAACTACATTTTCACTGCTTTTATGACCTTTTTAGTGGGGAGAACATAGCTAGGATTTAATGATTTAACAAATCTTTTAAATCTTTTGTCCTCCACAATGCTAAATGGCTGGGAGTCCTCAATCACCATGCTAACCAGGTCTTCATCAATTTGAGATTGTTCTCCTGAGGAAAGACAACAAAAACAAAGCACAAATATAAATATCACACACGTAACTTATAACAGCTGTATAATATTGTTATATCTTTTAGTTACATTACTGCATGCTATATTATCATGGCATTTGATGGCTCACCTGGTCTTGCTCCACAATCGGTGTTCCCCCTATTCTCATGCAAAGCCCTGTAGTGCCTAAGCATGGATGAGGTGTTGTTGTTATATCCCAGCTCCCTGGCACATAGCAAACACTTCACCTTGTACAAAAGTGAAGACAGCTTAACAAAAATTGCATTGCACCATCAGTATTATGAAAATACATCTTCTGTAGAAATTTACATACCTTGTTGGGAGGAATAAAATCAAAATGTTCCCACACAGGGGAGGACATCCTCCTCCTCTTAGCTGGCTCCATTCTCTCCTGACTTTCTCTTCTCACTCTCATAAACCTCCAAACTGTCTCCAAACTCTCACTAACCGCAACTCTCCATCAAACACCCACATTTTTGAATGACGTCTGAGGGGTTTATATCATCTGTCATAGCTCGCGGCAAAGTTCGAACCACTTCATGAACCAGTCACGTGGTACAGCCGGGTAGCAAGGCTTCGGACGTCATCATTTTCAGCTCCTCCCATAAATGAAGCAAGCCTCGATACGCGCATCGCGGAAACGCCCCCTCAATTACTCGACACAAGCTTCGAAGCCTCGATACAGAACGTCACATCACTACGGTCTAGCCTCCGTTGCGCTGCCCAGGTTGCCTAGCAACCGTGATACTAAATCATACAGCTTTGTTTGACAGAAATGAAGGAGAAAATCTTTCGTTCATTTGTTTGTTTGTTTCTACATGAGCTTTGATCATTCTCTGTAAGATTAAGGTCAGCTATTGAACGGCGTATATTTTAAAGTAAAGGCTGTAAAACCAAGTTAGTACAAACGTCACTTATGTCACATAACTTTGCCGACATGTGGCCAACAGTAATGTTTTAATGTTCTTCGTTATTAAACATTTGCACATAAATAAGTGACATGATATTCAGTACTTACTTAAAGTTTACTCTTCGGGCGCCCCTCATCCACCGTTTTTTCGGCAAAATTATCCACACCCACCGCCGCGCTATGCATTCTGGGATATATTGGGCCACGAAGGGAAATTAAGGACGCATTTCGAGCAGCCTTCGAATTGGGACAGCCTTCGTCGCGTCGCGGTGACGTAATCGGCCTTAAAATGCGGCCTTTAAGGCTGCAGACCCTGAATTGGGATACAGCCTTTGTGTCCATGTTGCGATCTCCCTTATCCACCATCATATATGCTGTGTATTCTGTCTGCCTGTGTAAGATATTTGGATTCTTAGTTTTCTTCTGTTTGAGATCAGCATTTGAGTTTACGTTTGTCTCCAGAGTCTGCACTTTGGGTCCTTTTCCTGCCTGCACACAGCCATTTCATAACACCTACGACAGGTATGGCAGGGAGTTCAGCACTTAACCAACTACAAACCTGGCAATACCACGTTGACTGAGGGTAACGCGGAGCTTGCGGAGGAGCTGAACCACTTCTTCGCACGCTTTGAGGTGAAGGGACCAGAGGCAGCAGCAGCAAAAACATCGGACAGCAGCAGCAGCCCAAGCCTCATAGTGCAGGAATATGAGGTGAGGCGCACACTGAGGGCAGTGAACCCCAGGAAGGCCGCCGGACCAGATGGGGTAACCGCAAAGGTCCTAAAAGAGTGTGCAGACCAGCTGGCTGGGGTCTTCACTAAGATCTTCAACACTTCACTGTCCCAGTCCTGCATCCCGCCGTGCCTAAAGTCAGCCACAATTGTCCCACTGCCAAAGCGTACTAACATTAGCAGCCTCAACGACTACCGACCAGTTGCTCTAACACCTGTTATAATGAAGTGCTTCGAGAAACTGGTCCGACGTCACATCATGTCCTGCTTGCCACCCACACTCGACCCGCTCCAGTTTGCATACAGAGCTAACAGATCAACTGAAGATGCCATCGCTACAACGCTCCACACCACCGTCTCTCACCTGGAAGTGCAGGGCCGTTACGCCAGGCTGCTCTTTGTTGACTTTAGCTCTGCTTTCAATACGATACTCCCGGACAGACTAATAGTTAAACTGCTGGAAATTGGACTTCCTTCCACCACCTGCCGCTGGATCAGAGACTTCCTCTCAGACCGTGTACAGAGAGTTAGAGTGGGGCCTCATCTTTCCTCAGCCCTCAGCCTCAACACCGGCTCTCCACAAGGCTGTGTACTGAGTCCCCTACTGTACACTCTGTACACACATGACTGTGTTAGTTCCCACCCAGACAACACAGTCATCAAGTTTGCAGATGATACCACCGTGGTGGGGCTCATCTCAGGGGGAGATGAAGTTCAGAGGCTGTCAGATTGGTGTGCAGATAACAACCTGGACCTCAATACCACCAAGACAAAAGAACTGGTAGTTGACTTCAGAAGGAGGAAGTCCGAGCTGCAGCCTGTCAGCATCAACGGGGAGTGCGTGGAAAGGGTCTCCAGTTTCAAGTTTCTGGGTGTGCACATAGACACAGACCTCCAATGGAGCTCTAACACCTCTGCGGTCTTAAAGAAGGCCCAACAGCGTCTCCACTTTCTGAGAATCCTCAGAAAAATGGACCTGAAGAAGGAGCTGCTGACCGTCTTCTACCGCTGCTCCATTGAAAGTGTGCTGACATATTGCATCGGTGTGTGATTCTCCAGCTGCACCACAGCACACAGAAAGGCACTCCAGAGGGTCATCAACATGGCCCAAAAAATCATTGGACATCCTCTTCCCTCCCTGAAGGACCTGTACAGCACTCGCTGTCTCAAGAGGGCACGCGGCATCCTACGGGACTGCACACACCCAGGACACCGGGTGTTTAAGCTGCTGCCGTCTGGCAGGAGGTTCAGGCTGCTGAGGTCCCGAACAAATAGACTCAAGGACAGCTTTTACAACAGGGCAATAGCCCTGATCAATGCAAATAGCTGACCTGACTGGATACCTCCCTGGACTTTTTTAGGGGGGAGGTAACAATGTTTAAAACAATAACAATAATATTTATATTTATAACAAGGTGCAATAATAATTAATGTGCAATAATAACAGTGTGCAATACACATACACTTATTCTTCTTTTTTTATACTAAGTTAATATACTGTGTTGTGTTGTTTGTTGCGTTGTGATGTGTCATATTGTGTCGTGTTGTGTTATATGTAGTGCCGACGTAGGACAGTTTTCCAATTTCATTGTACTACTGTACTATGTATGACTGTGCAATGACAATAAAGAGTTATCTTATCTTATCTTATCTTATTGCAGCATAACTAAGGGAGGATTCACCTACAAACCAGCAAACGTTTTGCAATTTTTTTTTAACATATCAGAGAAAGCACAGGTCACGTATGTCGACTGTGACATTTAAAGGGAACAACGCCACTTTAATTCCACTCATCACAAGCCAAAATGTGTGCTGTAAAACGATTTAAACATTTTTTTAAAATTTAATTCTTTTATTATTATTTTTTTTTAATCCTGTAAAATGATTAATTGTATGTGAGTTTTGGTAGCTAAAACCTGACCACTCAGTTGCAAGATGTTTAAGAATAAGCAAACACCACTGCCACAATATTTCAAAGAGATTTGGATCTGGCCTTTAACATCATTATTCTGTAACCTTCTGTCCTTCCTTTTGAGCCATTTCTTCTTCGTTGTGCTTGTTCAAAAGTCCAGTCAGATGGACTTTCTCATCATTTTCAAGCACAATTTGATAAAATGTAGAATTGCTAGTTGCACTTTTGACTGCTAGAATATTTCTACCACCATTCCTTTGAGTTGGCACGAGGTTTTAATAAAATGCTCTGCTGCAACCACATCAAGTGCTATTCTGTCAATAGAGTTGTTACCATTTACTTGTGTTTACAAGTCTTGGCTATCTTATCTTTTCTGGATGCTTTAGGGTTGATGCAATTGTCTTGTTACTTGAGTCTCCTGTGAAGTTACTGGTGACTTCAGGTTTATAATTAGGTGTGTGTGCATGCCCGTCCGTCCGTCCATTCATTCATTCTGTTCCTTTCATCAGTCTCATTTCTGTGTTGTATTTTGTGTTTCAAAGTTAGTGTTATGCTCCTGTGTAGTTGTATCTCACTTCCATTACTCCTGCTCATCCCAAACAGCTGATGGCCTCTCTTTCTAGAGCCTGGTTCTGCTGGAGTATTTGTCCTGTTAAAAGGGAGTTTTTCCTTCCCACTATCGCCGAGTGCTTGCTCATTGTTTTTCATCTGATTTGGGGGTCTTCTCTCCCTTATTGTCGGGTCTTTACCTCACAATATACCGTTGTGATTTGGTGCTATATGATTTGAACTGAAACAATACACACAGCAGACTATGACATAGGGTTAAGGTTGACTGCATTTTGTGTTTACTTGTGTTGTCTTTGGCTGATATTTAAATGTGTTTGATGATATAAAACATTTAAGTGTGACAAACATACAAAATAATCAGAAATGAGGAAGGGGGCAACACTTTCTCACACCACTGTATGTATTTGGATACAGCATTTCCTCTTGATACATGCTTTCTTCCTGGAGGGATACAATATTCCAGCAAAATGTTTACTATGGTTCAAATATTTTAACATTTTTCACAAACAACAGCTTTCCCATGAAATCAAACCACGGTCACTTTAAATGGCCACTTCATCTTACCTAAGAGTCTCTCGGCAGGATGTACAAAAAAGGAGCGTTTTCCTTTTCTAAGCTTGTTTTTTTTTTTTTTTCAGGATCTCATCAATCGTTACACTGCAGGTGATAAACTCCTGCCTTATTCTTCACCTCATCATCACAAAGCTTTTCATCAAGACAGACACAGTGAATCAGCTTTTGGTGAAAAAGATCTCTCCTGCGTCTGCATCCCATTCCGGCTTGCCCCTCAATATGTCCTGCTTTAGTGATTTGTTTTCCTTCCACTCAGTGAGGTCTCGTGATGCGATGGCCTCCCTCCAGAGGAATATTTCAGCAAGATCCTGCTGCTCAGAACACTGCTGCCCACACAAACACATTCCAGTCACTTGATGGACCAGACACGCACACACATATACAGTGTCTCCTCTACCCTTAACCTCTCTTTACACTCTCTGTGTGTCACTGCAGAGCTTAACTGGCACACCGTTTGTGTGTGCTTGCTCATGCTGGGATTTGTTGTTTGTACTCTAGTGACCTAGATTTTTTTTCTCTCCTTCAAACTTCCACTCTGAAGTTCATCAAACTAAAATTTTATATACAGAAAAATCATTCATACAAAAATATTCACAAGCTAGCTGTGTATACAGACTTTAACTTGCATTAAAAATAAATGAGCCTTCTGTCAGAAATCCAAGAATTGTTTCATCATCGCATTACTGATATTGGACGAGCTGTTCCTTACACTCAGCCGTGATCATATATTTTTATAAAAACTGATACACTGACAACTGAAGCTGTCGGTTAGTTCATTTTTCCGGGCGTCAACTCTAATTTTTCATTTCAGTCTAATTGTTCTCATCAGCATCACTGGCAGCTGCGTGTAGAAGCAACAAGGAGCTGTTTTCAAGCAGCAGCTTTGAAAATGTGCTGTATGCATACCTATGCAGGTGAAAACAGCATGCACACAAAGTTTTGGGACTGTAAGTTGTTTTTTAATGTCAGCTTTCTCTCTGTAGTCTATTTGTAGTCCTTGTAGTATTGATCAATGAACTTTGAGCATGCTTTGAATGCATGCAGGTCACTGTGAAGAACAAATCTATTTGCCAAAGTGCTTCTCGAAACCATCAGCTGTCATCTTATGAGGACTGACCTCAAACCCAATTGGTATCCAAATATGTAGTTCTTTACTTTTTGCTTTGTTTTTAAAATTGCTTTCCCAATTTCAAAAGTTTACCTGACTTCAAAATGATCCTAATGTTTTCATTATGATCAGAAAATATGTAAGTAACTGTTACCACATTTAGAGAATATATTATTGCCCTCCATGAATCAGCTGAAGCCTATCTCAGCTACCATAGTGCCAGAGCCTGGACAGGATGTCAGTGTAATGCAGGGCTTTCATTAATTGATTGATTGATTGATTGATCAAATGGTAAAGAACTTGTATTTGACTATTAATTTACATGCATCCTTTTAAATGTACTATTCAGTATTTGGCATTTGCAAATGCAGATCTTATAACAGAGAAACCGTGAGGCCAAAATCCTTGTTATAGACTTTATTGTAAAGCTGACACCTCCTATAGCTTGTGAAACTTTGCCTATCTGGCATTCTGGCATGAAACTGAACTCTATCTCTAAATAGTTCCCTGGTGCAGATTTTTTCCACTGAGGTAAAAGTGGTGCCTTGTGAAAATCATAACTGTGTTTTAATTAACAGCTGAAAGGCAAAGAGAACTAATTGTCCTTCACATCCCAATAAGCTCCCACTGTGGCTGTTACTATTGCTCACAGCTGCTCTTAGTGTCAGAGCAGAGCAAGACAACATCTTGAGATGAGCACAGCTCTGCCACTTAATCCACTCATGAAGGCAGCAGAGCTGAACAACCAAAGAAAGAATCAGTGGGAAAAGAAAAATGTTTGATTCTCATTCAGAAAACTGTTTATTTTTATCAGATAAGTGGGAATCACGCTTATCCACAGTTTATTAGAGGAGTTCCAGGTAGAAAGAAAAGGGATAGCAGTTTATTTACAAGACAACTGTGAAGAGTATTGCTTTTAAAGTGTTTTTACTCATAAGTGACACTTCTCCGTCCCTTGCAGAGAGACCGCCCAGCAGTCTCTCCAGATCTACAACCACTCTGCAGTCCAGGTGAGTGGCACTTATACGATTTAAAGTTGCATCCTGTGACGTATCGCTGCACTTGTGTAACCCCCGAGTGGAGGCTCCTTCTGTGTTATAGTGTTGAGGTGATGTCCCGCCATTCTCTCTGAGGCTTTTAGCCTCTGTTGCAGCTCCTGTGCCTGCTGCTCAGCCTTGCGTGCAGCTTTGCGGGCGTTCCTCAAGGAACGCTTCACCTTGCGAACTCGCTCCTTCAGCTGCCGGTTCCTCCTTTCCGCTGCAGCCAACCGCTCCTGCAACTTCCGGCCTCGTTCCTCCTCCTCAAACAGTGCAGCCTGCACCGAGGAGCACAGCAGCTGGGGGTAAGGAGGAAAGAGAAGATGGTGATGTTAGTTAGCATACGTGAAGGCTTGTTGTCTTAAGTGTCTGACAAACTGTTGTAGACTTCCAGCTGCTATCTCGTCGGCTAGATGTGTAGAGTGGGAGCTCTACATGTCATGTGTGTGTGTTTTCTCTCCTGTGCATGTTGTTTATCCTGTAACAAGCCTAGCATGCTAAGCAGGAAGTCTTATTTACTTTTCTATAGGCTTCTACTCCCATTTCAAAAACACGTGTGTTTGGGTACCTGTGTAATATAAATGTACTATTGATCTCTCATCCCTATGCAAGGGTCACATGTTAGATGTTTCTGGGACCCTAATGTTGCACGTTCTTGATGGAAGCTGACCTGAACCGACAGGGTTCACAAAGGTGACAGCTGTTGACGTCCCAGTAGGAATGTATGGTTTGGTTTCCTCTGTTTATGGGCGCACTTTATCACAAGTAACATATACAAACTCAAAAATATTGTGAACTAAAGGTATGTACTGTACATTCACTATTTGTCTCACTCTGCATACATACTCAAATGACCACAGTCGAGGTTAAGGCCAAGCCCCTGTTCTTTTAGCTTGCTGTTTTGTACTGTGGTACCAAGGATCGCAAAAAATGGACACTCGTATGGTTTTGGCATATAATGCAGTTTGTTTTAGTGCCATTTGTTTTGGAAAACAATTGCTGAAAAATTGTCTTAAACTATGTTAAAGAAATACTGAGAAGACATTACTGTTGTGTCTGTTAGCTAAAACTGGAGGGGCTTTAGCTTAGTGTTTAGCTTAGACTAAAGACTACAAACTGAAGAAGCCTCTTAGTGTAAGCCTCCTCAGAAATGGTATTAGTGGGAGGGTGGGAATGCTACACCTTGGTAACAAGGTGTAGCATTCCCTCTTCTTTTAACAATGGTCCATAAAAGTCTGGGAACAGAGAAGACCAGTTGTTGGACCTTTGGGTCTATTTGTATTTACATTTTATATGGCATACTACCTTTCTTGGAATTAGTGTTGCAATACAATACACCCAAATAAAACAAAAAACAAAAAAACAAAAAAACCCTTTACATTAAACTTCATTTTAAAGTTTAAATAGTTCATACTGAGACTGATGAAGATAATCTCATGAGGACAATGTTACCCAGCCATATGGTGATACTGCACTGTATGCACAGACTACAAGATCATGTTGTTTGTAGTACAAGCAAGCAATAAAATTCCATTTACCTTTTTATCAGCGTAAAGGTAGAAACCCATGTGAATAAAACCAAATCCCTCTGCATGGATACAATCCACTAGGGTGAGAAAATATTTCATGCATTTGTTCCTATTCACTAAGACTGAAGTCAAATTCATATTCTTTTTTTTTTGTAACAGTTTGAAGCCTTGCCTTTTCAGTTCTCTTAGGAAATTTCACAGTGGGATGTATCAAGCACACACACGGACACACAAACGCACACCAACTGTCAAAACATCCGGGTCACACCTGCCTGCTGTTTAGCATCATCTGTATAAACAGTATTCAGAGGACATGTGACGACAACTGAATGCACAAAGGTCCACAGTGAAGAAAGACAGAACACAGAAACATTCAGGTTCTTCAGTATCCAAAAGTCGGTAAAGAGAGGCAAGAAACTATGGGGATGTCGTCTTAGTTTGTTCAAAACTCTATTTATTTAACAATTAACATTTACAGCAACTGTGGTCTAAAATGACTACAATGACTGATCGCCCTATGTTGCAGTTTCCTTCAGGTCGGGTCACATGTGACCCTTCAGGTCCTTGAAACCTTTCAGTCTGTTCTGATTCAGTCTGACATTTTGGCTCATCAGTGCAGGTACCACATCTTAACAGTGATGTCATAATGAAACATTGCCTGACTGGAAATAACATGAAGTCAGAGATTTCTTAACATGGTGGATATATTTTGGTAGTTCGGTTTATAATTATCTTATGTGTAGTTATTAGAAAGCATCCATGCAAGCTTTTGTAAACTTCAATGAACGGATCAGAAGATTTTTAAATCTGTGTGAGAGCTAACTTGACTGAAGGACACACTGGTGTTTGTCATTAGATTCTGATCGATCCCGTCTCGGTGTTAGAGATCTTTAGTCATGAGTAATTAGTGCAGCCAGGCTGCAAAACACTAATGGACTTACCCTGCTTCTGTCTGATGCTGAAGGTATGCAATAAACTCTGAAGAAAGACTTCTGCAAATAGCTGAAAGCAACAAAGTAGTTCTTACTCTGATCACAGTCATCACTGAAAAGTCTTGCAAATCTGACCTGTCAGTGACTCTGTCTTCATCGCAATAATGATTTTTTTTGTTTTGTTTTTTTTGTGAAGTTGCATTTGCTGAACATTCTGTCTGTAACATATTTGCAACAGTGAAGCAGGTGAAGGTGTTTGGTAACTCTGGATAAAGAATTTGAAAAAAATGTGGTGCTCAGACTTTGTCCTGTGTTTAACATGTATAGCTGTAGGTTTTGGGGGTTTATAACTCATAACTGCTGCAAATGTAGGAAGGTCAGAGAAATTAAATCAGCCATGCAAACCTCATGACAGCAAGTTTAATGTCACTGCAATACTTTGCACTGTGACACCACAGGCCATCCAGTCCAGTTCTATCAATGCTAAACTTGCTTTTAGAACATTTTGCTCTGGAGCAAACTTGAGGAATTTATGTAAATTGATTTTTTTTTACTCATTTGTTTGAGTAAAAGAAAAAGACACAATGTCAAATATGGAAGAAAAAGAAGCAAAAGTGGAAAAGAAAACACAAAAAACCCCAAAGGCTGTAATCATGTTTGAAAGAATTTAGAGGTGTTTTTGTTTGCGCCCAGCTTGACCTGACTCCTCATTCATTTCTGCAGACTTTTTGATTTCTCTCCCTAACTTTATATAGAATCTCAGCAGGAGTCCACACAATTACACAGACAACACACATGGCCAGACACCTTTACACACAGTTAGTGGCTTTAGAGCTCCACTGCTGGCGTTAAAGAGCCAAGCCAGGGTTTCTCCTCTCCTTGTGCAGATTTTATATTGTCTGTGCATGCGGGGGAAGGGAAGGCTAGAAAATGGAAAGAAAAAGTGATGAAGAGACAAAAGGAACAAAGAAGAGACGGAGAGCAGAAAAGAAATAAAGGTGGTGAAGAGGTGCTCCATAGGGTGGCATTTCTCCTCTGCTTCTGCACTTTTCTCCTTTATTTCTGTAAAACACAGTCTGATAATGTATTTTTTATGAGCTTTAGTGTCTAACTCTTGAGTGAAACAGGCACTCCCTTTTAACCCTCTGTAAGCACGTACATAAAATGTTAATGAGAGTCAGGAAACTTGTTAAAGGGGTTTGCATGAGGGTTCAAAATTCTGCCTTCCCTTACCGTGGGTACAATCAACCAGTTCTGTATGCATACACAGTAAAACATGTGCTGTATATGGAAGTGATTAGGAAGTGTTCGAGCCATCTGCCTGCCTTCTTGTGACCCATCAAAGAATCAAAGAACTCATATGATATGTATGTATTATATCTGTATTAGACCCACAGGAGTGTCTGACCTGGCTTGTGGTAAAAGCGGCTCTGAGCACTACTGATAAGATGAGCCTTTGAACAAAAGCTAATTGAAGGTTTTGGCAGGAAAAGTGCAGTGAAGGAAGTCTCCTGTCTATCCTTCTGGCGGGGCATCTGGTTCCCACAAAGCTGAAATCAGAAGCAAACCTCCTCCCAGCTCTGATTTTAGGGATTTATTTTTTTTGTCTTTAAATGCAGCTGAAGGATGAAAGCACAGAGAGTGATGCAAGAAGGGAAGCGAACTTTAGATAATAAAAGTATTAATAGGCTTGGTTCTTGGCTGTTAGATTAAAGAAGGATAAAAAGAGAAAGAAGAGAGATTTCTTTCCCCATTTTTTACGTCTCTATATACATTCCCAAACAAAACACCTGTTTTGTCCTGCCTTGCCTAAAGGTTATTGTAGAGGAGCACGTGAATCCTCCTCTACAATAACAGCACCTTTATCCCCTTTTTGCCTGAACTATGACCCCTTAATTCAGAGGCTAGATCCTGTAGTTTAAACCAGAACAGAAACAGAAAAGAAGGCACTACAACACCACACTTTGCAGCCCTTTAACAGTTAAATTCTTGCTCTTAAATAATGCTGTGGCTAAATTAGCTGTGAGATTATTTAAAGCTGAAGAGGTAAATCAGCTGTGAATGCTGCAGGCAGTAGAGAAAAAGTCAGCCAGGAATGAGGCACAACATCCTTCAGAGTGTTAAGATGATGATAACGAGTGCAATAAATGGATACAAGTGTATGAAAAAGATCCACGTAATGCTCCACGGTCCACCGGATGTATTAAATGATTCTAATAGAGACACTGTCTGTAAATCGCACTGACTTTAAAGGGGATCTATTGTGCTTATTTTCATCTCCATTATTTCCAAATCATGCAAGGAAAACAAAACCCACACCCAAAACACTGAGACAGAAAAAAAATCAGTTATGATATGAAGGAAGACTTGAAGCGAATGAGCACATCAAGTGCCCTTTGCCAAAGAGTGAAGTGTCACCATAAATTGTGTTTTAATTGATCATCTTTATCCCTTCAAGAAGCATCCTGAAGGATGTTTTTTCTTCCAGGGTGTGATGTTGCCTTCATCCACAGGGCACCAGGTTTGCTGTGCTCTTCATCATCATTAAAACACCAAAGTGAGGGCCTCTTCTTTGGTGTGTCACAAAAACTATTCAGCAACCACTCAGCTGTACCTTTTCAAAATAAACGCAAAGACGTGTCGTAAATTTGTCTCCAGCTGCCGTGTCCTGTCTTGTTTGAGGTGCGAGCTTGGATCAGTCAGAGCAGATGTGATAATGAATGTCTGAATCCCAGCAGCAAAGCTCTCATCACAAGCTTCAGCCTATCTCTGGTCCGAGGTCAGCGTGATATGTTGCTTCATGCTGATACAGATCAAAGCTGCAGACTGACACGCTTTCAAGCTGGTGGTGTCAAAGTCGTGGATCTCTGCTATTTGATCTTTGACCCCGGGGTGCACGGACAGTATCCGATATGCCTGAGGTGCAACCTGGAAGGACCTCGACTCATCAGTTTGCTTTGATCTACAACAGGTTGGGACGTGATTACGTCGGGCCAATCACATATTAAAACTTTATTAACAGTACAATTGATTCTTTTGTGTTGGCGCATGTGGGCATTTTTGTTATCCTTCTGAGAATCAATCCATTTTGTGTGGGTATTTGTGTGTTCAGCTCTGCGCAGTGCCAGAGGGTAGTTTGACTGATCTTTCTTTCCCACATTCCTGTCAACGGACTCACAACTCAGCTCATTATTAGGTGTCCACACACACAAACCAAGACCTCCCTCTGCTCGTACACATAGTTCAGCTACAGCGGTTGATTCATTGCCAGTTTCTGACTCAAACATTACCGAAACTACAACACCCTAATATTGTTAGTTGCTCCACTTCCAGTTCCAGTTCCCTGCACACTGCTGTTTGTCTGGACCCTTAATCTGTTATCACCATGGTAACACATGGTTTTGAGTTTATTTACATTTTCTGCAAACCCCCACAAAAAGTTGGCCTATTTGAAACAGGGGACTGACCAGCCTCATTCTTCTAAGAAGCTCTTTTTTTAATAGCTCCTTTCATTTTAAGGTCAGCAGCTCTTTAAGCAAACTTGCTTCTGATTGGCTGCCCCTTGTAAATAGAAGAATCGTGTGAGTGGTGCTCCTGTGTTTGCGTCCAATCAAAGTTGACTATATGTACTCTCAATGACATCATGCATAGCCAAGTCTAGAAAAAAACTGTTGGGAATGGAGCCCTTAGAGCCATCTGAGGCCTGTGATTTTGGGAATTAGCTACTATTTATACAGTGACATAATTTTCAAACCTTTAGCTATGTTCAAAACATAGCTAAAATATCAAACAAAAACACATGACATAAAAGTTGCAAAATTTGAGTTACATGTCAGTGAGTTAAATAAGTATTTGATCCTTAGATAACCATGACTTACTACTTGGTGGAGAAGCCCTTGCTGGCAAGCACAGCAGTAAGATGTTTCCTGTAGTTGGTCAGGTCAGGTCTGCACACATCTCAGGAGGAATCTTGGACCACTCCTCTTTACAGAAACTCTCACAACCCTTTAGATTTCTTGGCAGTTGCTTAGTAACTCGAAGCTTCAAGTCCTTCCACAGATTTTCTAGAGGACTGAGGTCTGGAGACTGGCTAGGCTACTTCATGACCTTAGTGTGCGAAGATGCACATTAAGGTCATGAAGTGGCCTAGCCAGTTTAGCCACTCCTTTGTAGCTTTGTCAGTATGTTTCGGGTCATTGTAATGCCTGAAGACCCATCCATGACCCATTTTCAGTGTTCTGTCTGAGCGAAGGAGATTTCTCATCCAAGATTTTAAGGTACATGGTCCTGTCCATTTTCCCTTAATATATGTTAAGCCATCATGTACCGTTAGCAGAAAAACAGCACCAATGCATGATTTCCGCTTCCACGCATGACTGTGGGGATGGTGTTTTTTGGGTGATAATCAGCATTTTTTCTACAAATATGGCAGGTCAAGCAAGAGAGCTTGAGTTTGGTTTCAATGACATCTTCTCACAGCTCTTTGCTCTTGCTCACAGCGGTGGAGAGGTTGGAATGGAAGAAAGTGATTCTTTGGACAGGTGTACTTTATACAAATAACAAGCTGAAATCGATGTCATTAATTGGTTGTTTGAAATCCCACCCATGGGAGTCAGATGCCTAGCTGGGTTGCTGGGGATCAAATACTTATTTCACTGTGACTCATATTCATTGTGTGTGTGTGTGTGTGTGTGGGGGGGGGGGGGGGGGGGGGGGGGTTAATTCTACGGTTTGTTTTGTTTTGTTTTTTGTTTTTGTTTTTTGTTTATTTATTTTTTTTGGGGGGGGGGGGGGGGGGGGGTTAGGGATATATAAAAGGCAATAAAAATACAAATTTAATAAAACACATTTGCTCCCTGATGATCCCATGGACTATTTGTTATCTCTGTGACAACAAGATAGTTTTGTGTTTGTTTGCAGTGTCAGCAAAACCCCACCAACATTTCTAAGAAGATAATGAAGCTTTTTATTATAGATTGCAATGGTCAGTTTAATCATAGACATTTGGTTTCTCATCTTCATGTACAACACTTTAACAGGCTAACTATGACTAAGTGATGCCTTACCCTGCTGTCTTCCTGCGTGTCCCACTCGGGGCTGAAAGTCTGAAATGGTTGGCTCCCCTGAGTGCAGTTGGAGAACTGAAACAGACTGGAAAACGTGCGTCTGTTCTCAATCGTGTCAGCAAAGATGGCATCTTGGAAGTTGACCCCATGAGGTCGGATGCTGTAGTTCTCATCCATCCTACAGAGGAGATGAAGGGGACAACTGTAAGCAGCACATTTGAATCTGCATTTAAAAAGAATGCACTCTGCTCCTTTCCAGTATATTTTTGTTCTTGGATTGTACCGGAGAAGCTTTGCATGATTCACAAATTAAAATAATGAGTATTTATGCTAGAAATGTATTAGAAATAGCATTCTGAACCCTGGCTATTTGGTTCTGAGGAATTATTTGCAAATCTATTGATCTTGTTATTTTAAACTTTGGCCATTTTCAATATGAACATCCACCAATGTATTGTATACTATAAGAAAATAACTAGTAGGTCTGCTTTAACAGCCAGAATAGAGAACAGAAATACATCATGAGGTCATAATCTGTTTGGCTGATAAACTGATCATTTGCTAATAACTCCAATTTATAGCTGATAGGTGTACAGTAATAAAAAGTCTTGATGAAGGCCAAAGCCAAAAGTGGCAGTCCTGCAAAGTGGTATTTACTCATTTGTTTTACTACTTTGATTATTTACATACAAACAGTGTTAATTTAAAGGTGCTCTTTCATTTATGTGGCAACAATAATAGATTTGATAAATTCAGGTAAAGCTGAAATAGTATTTAATTATGGGTTATTTTTTGGTTTGGTTTGGTTTCATTTTTTTTGCAAAAAAAAAAAAATAGAACCAAAAAAATATATCAAATTAATTTTCTGAAATAAAAAGTGACCGTTTTTTCTACCTCACCTGAGGAAAAAGAAATAGGAGTAGTTCTCCATCACGGTGTGGGACTGACAGGACAGGTAACCAAGCCCGGTCAGGTTGAGCCTGGATCCAGAGGGTACCTCCAGCATGCTGCCCCAGGCTTGGTCACACAGCAGCTCCACCTCTGCAGAGTACAGCAGCCCTTCCTCTGCGCCCTCGTACCCGTATCCGAACCCGAAGGGCAAGGAGTTGTACAGACTGCCCACTCCAACGCCCACCGGCTCCCGGTGGATTGCCAGGACCCGGGCATACAAGATGATCTCCGCAAGTTCCGCCCGGCAGCCCTCGCTCAGCGGCCGCCATTCCGAGGGGAGCTGGCAGCCACGCGTAAAGGTGTCCAGATGCGCAAAAACGCAGAGCGTTGCGAGGAGGATAGTCGTGGGAAACATCCCGAAAAGCCTACAAAATCTTATCTGGCACCTCCTAAAGTCTGCGTTGATGAGTCTTTCTTTTTTCCCAAGTGTTTCCAGGAGACCCAGCCAAGTGGCCGAAAGTAAACAAATCTGGTTGATTTTGCAAAAGTTATGCACATGTGTTTACCTCAACCACTTGATGATGCTAACACAATGAAAATAATTTTTCAGACAGAGTTTTTGAGCATTAACACAAACTCAAGCTAGCTTCAATCGTCTGAAGACTTTTGGAAAGAATAAAGTCGGATTAATATGAATGTGCAAAGACTAACCGCTCCAACCTGCAGCTCTGTCCGTTCTCCTGCTTGGAGGAGGCGAGGTTTAAACAGAGCGATGGTGATGCCTTCAAGGACTCGTGCGCTGCTTTGATATTTAGAGTTTCAATGAGGGGTGGTCGATGCGTTGAAGTGGTATTTTGCCTGATGAAAAGGTGATGAACCTGAGGTTTTGAACCTGTTGACCTCAGACATAATATTATAACCCACATGATGTATAAAACTCTTTCGATCAAAAAGATTATTAATTCAAATATACTCCAGGTTCTTCACAAAACGCGTCGCTTTATGAAACGAATACTTCCTTGAGGAATCGACTTCTTCTGCTCGGCATGTGAAGGCGTTAAACGTGATTATAAAGGGACAATCACTGTGGTGGGAGATGGTATCACAGGAGCCAGGGTTTGGCTGGAGGAAGTTCCATGGGAGATAAATCAAAGCATCTGAGAGGAATTTGAATGGGTCCAAAGGGGGGTGCTGCTGAAGTTTCCACTGGGTTCCAGAGTACCTCGAATTTGTTTTACAACACACTGGGGGTACAGTGGGTCTTTTAGGTTATTCAAGCGCTATTCTGGGAACTTAGTGTGTCGTGTTGTGTGAGTCCCAACATTCTTTCTGATAGACCTTTAGTACAAATCTTTATTTTGGCTACCTATTGTGGGTCAGTGGGGTCCAGTGGCTCCTGGACAAGGATCACTGGGAGTTTTGAAGCACTTAAGGGAAATCCCATGGGAGACAATAGGCTTTCTGTGGTGAAAATCCTCCAGGGATTCTCTCTCTCTCTCTCTCTCTTTCTCTCTCTCTCTCTTTTCTTCTTCTTTTTTTTTTTTACCTGATATAAGGGACTCTAAAGATGCACCAGGACTCTATAATGTGATTACATTTCACAATACCTAAAATATTTTATTAAGAATAGCCCACATAGCATCATAGTAAAGATTAATAATCACTTTCAGTTCCTCAACTATAACCACTTTAACAGTCTTCCATACAGTTCTAGGCTCAACCTCCAGTAAGTACAGTGACCATCTCTGATTGCTTTAAACCAGGGGTAGGCAACTCCAGGCCTCAAGTGCAGATTTTAGACATCACCCTGTGTCAACACACCTGAATCAAATCATTAGTTCATTCCCAGGCCTCTGGAGAACTTCAAGACATGTTGAGGAGGTAATTTAGCCATTTGAATAAGCTGTGTTGGATCAAGGACACATCTAAAACCTGCAGGACACCGGCACTCGAGGCCTGGAGTTGCCTACCCCTGCTTTAAACTAACCTGAACATGAACATCAGTAGATTGCTCTTGAATAAGACTGCCATCTAGTGGAAAGTAAGTATAACGGTATATATAAACGTATAGCTGCACAAACAAGAGCAGAAATGGTGTTTCTCGGACATTCCATTGTATTTTACTACAGTAGCCTCTGAGTGTTCTGTGCTACAGTATTGACAGATATCCCATCGGAATCAGTTACACTGTCGTCGCCATTTATCATTCAAAGCTGACATCAGAGGGAATCTCCAGTCCTTCCTTTCCTGTTTGCAAGTGTAAGGTGACTCCTGAGGGGGAATTCCCGCTAACAGCTGATGGTCTAGCCCCGCCCCCACACATGTCAGCCTCTTGCCGGTGTGTAAAAAATGCGGATGGACCCGTGCCGCGGCGGCGCTGCTTACGCGCAGGCGCTCTTTGTTCTCAGATCAGTCCTCTGCCCCGTGACGTCACTACGAGGAAATAAAAACCGTCCGTAAACTCCGCACAAGTGAACTCGGTGTCGAGTTGTCGAAAATTAGACCGACTTAGATAGGAACTGTGGCTTTCAAAATAAAAGCAAAGCGTTCTTGAAGAATGAATTAAGATTGCCCTAAAAACAAATATCAAAAGCTAAGGACTTCAGAAAGAACAAATAATCACTATAGTGTTTTAATATGATAAATAGAAGTGAAAATAGCTACACACAATACAGTTTAATGAATATAGTGTACTTAAGCCTTATTTAATTCCAGCGCAAGATAATGGTTTTCCTCTGATGATGAATTTAATTTTATAAAGACATTATTTATTTTTAGGTGGATTTGTTTGTTTTGTTTGTGTCTTTGATTTTGTCTTGCGGTTTAGCGGATTCATCTACTGCTTATTAAAATAAACTTCAGATGAATCGTTGAATTAAGTCTTTACTGTTTGAAACCCCCATTAGTGGAAAATGTTATTTTTATATTATTTTAAACTGATAACTACACTGTCACTATAATTGCTCTATAGTTGTTATTTGTCACAAATCAAAACAAAGCTCTTGATCAAAAGAGTCACTGATGTGATCTAGGTGCATATGCACACAAAGTCAATTTCCAGTCAAAATCTTGGCCTTTCAATGATTTATTTTTGCAAGAAAGCAAACCAAGAACTAGGCATATATGCATGTTGGTACCAATTTACTGAGATAATCATAGATTCTCGATTTTTTTTTTTTTTTTAATCCATAAAAATAACCAATAAATTAGTTAAAATTACCTAAAAACAAAAGAAACTAAATAGCAAGCATAATAATTCAACAAAACATAATAATAATAATAATAATAATAATAATAATAATTATGAGCTCTTACGCGATTATCACTGATAACGCAAAACGCAGAAAGATAATTTATTCGATTTAAATCAACAAACACAAAAATGCATAGTTTATCAGTACTGCGCCAGTTAATGAGTTTACTTTGAAAGGAACAACCGGAAGTAAAGATCGTTTTTTCTGTATCGTCACTCAACGCCCCTGCTAACTAGAAGAGCAATATTACTCGACATACACAGCCACCTTTGCGATACTGCCTATGTATTATCAGCGCGAACGGGCAGGCTGTGTTTAGTTCTCGAGTTGCCAGCAGGTGAGTTAAAACCTTTAAACTCGGTTGACGTTTGGTGTGACGCAGTTTGGTTGAGGTTAAAGCTCGTCCGTGTTCGTTTTAAGTTACTGGTAACTTTTTATTGTTTACCAAAAGTCGCACTTAGGATAGGCCTATTCCAAGAAAGTGAAAGTAAAACAATACTGAAAGAAAGCCAAAACAAATATAACTATTTTTGGCCGAACTTAGTGTCCTCCAAGCTAGTATTACACGATTATTTTGAACTAGCATGTGAGATTTCCGACTCGTACTTGTAAATTGGCGATCAACGGTGATATCCGCTGTTAAGAGCTTCTAAATGTGATATTACATCTTATTTAGGCCATTGTGTAGTATACCATAGCGTTAGGGCGAAAGGACAACACAGTGTCTCTGTTATTGAAATCAAATTGCCATATCATGTGACTCTTGATGGGATAATTCCCCTCGGCATGCTCCTTCTCGGCTCCCGAAGCACTGAGTCACTTAGTGATGTCAGCAGACATTTTTTTTAAACATGTCTTACTGGCAACAACAAGCCAAATGAGATTAAACGCAAACGTATTCGCAGTTAAAAATGCCGCATTTTTTTTTTTGGTAAACATTAAAATTAGCTGTTAAATTTACAAAAAAAAAAAAGAAAAAAAAAGATCAACGTTAGTATTTAAGTCAATTTCTTCTTGTGATTGTGATTATTTGAAACCATAAATCCCGAATGTATTAATTATTTTTAAATTAACTTATAGTGCGTAATATATAACATGGGATCCTTTTGATTTTATATTATCTGATAAATGTTCCACGTGAGGAATGCAGCATTAAAGCCACTATATGTAGAACTGGAAGTGTGAGCTTCAGTGCCCCCTAGTGGGAACAGCAAACACTAACACTTACCATACAGTCATGTTATTTTAAAAAAGTGCACCCTTTTTAATTTTATACATCTAAACATTATATCAGAACATAACAAAGAAAATCATCAGGTCCTCATCAGGTTCTAAGATGATTTAAATACAGCCTCATATGAAAAACAGTGTGTGATGTATTACACTGTGTTTAGAGTTATTAATTTAGCTTTAGTTATTCACCTAAAATTAAACCAAAATACCAAAACAGTTTGTGAAGAATCACTTTGTTGCAGAAGAATTTTGGCCCAGTCATCTTTACAATGTTGCTGCAGTTCTTTGACATTTGCAGGTATTTATTCATACGCATCTCTCTGAAAGAACCTCTGCACCATTTCAACAAGGTTAAGGTCTGGACTGAGTATAACTGTATATATTATTATCAGTATAACTGATTCTTTACTTTTTAACTCGTTCTATTGTAGATGTGCTTCTGTGCTTGGGATCATTGTCCTGTTTCATGACCACAGTTTTAGCCACGCTTTAGCTGTCAGACAGACGGCCTCACATTTGACTCTACAATATTTTGGCATATAGAGAGAACCCAAATCATCACCCATCCACCACCGTGCTTGTTAGTTGCTTTTAGGTGTGTGTGCTGATATGCTGGTGTTTCGGTCACACCAAATTTAGTGTTGTACATTATGGCCAGACATCTTCACTTTGGTCTTGTCTATCCAAAGACAATATACCAGCTAGTAACTGCTGGATAAGGGAAGTACGTGCGCCCCGGAGTAAACCTTTCTCATGTTCCAAGTGAGCAAAGCGACTACCAGTGAGGGTAAAGAATAATATTTATTGACGTATGACCTGGTAGTTTATGCTACCCAGGCAACCAGAGCCAGGAATGTCAGGAAGCAACCACCCTCCAAAGCAATGTGTATAGTGACTGTGCTTTCTTTTTCACATGACTGTAACTGTTTGGCTTTGTTCTCAACCTTCTCTTGATGACTTATTTGTTGCCAGTGTTTCTGATTGTTTAATATACAAATAATATACAAAACATGACACAACGTCCTTCCTCTCAGCATCATGGCGTCTGGAGGCCCCGTGATGAACGGCGACATCTCTCGCTCTGCCAATCAGCCCGGCACACTGGAGGAAACCCTGCAGCAGATGAACATCCTCATTCAGGAGAACAGAGACCTGAAAGGTGAGAGCAGTGATGACCGAGGATAGAGCAGTTAGGGAGAGGACAAATAGTGAAAAATTGGTGATAGTTGGAATGAGTGAGTTTGTAACACCCGCATTTATTTTAATTCTCTCTCAGAGGCTCTCCGTCAGACCAACTTGACGATGAAAGAGCGCTTTGAAGGTTTGTCTGCGTGGCGGGAAAAACAGAAGGAAGAGCGGGACTTCCTGGAGAGCCGGCTCGAGGAGGCCCGTGGCCGCATGGAAGCACTTACCCTCCAAAACCAGGAGCTGAGCAGGAGGCTGGAGGACACCGGGAAGACCGGAGGAGCTGTGGGAGGAATGCAGGTGAAGCTGATAATATTGCGTATATATTGCACTGCAGATTTACGGAAACTTTAGTCATTTCTGCATTTATGCTATGTAATGTCATCGTCCAATCAGAATGCAGAGCTGGAGGCCCTGCGTGCTCAGGTTGCTCGGCTGCAGGCAGAGAAGAATGACCTGGTGGCCTTGAACTCTGAGCTACAGCTCAAGGCAGAGCACGATTCTCAGGATGATTCGTTTATTGAGATCATCAAAGTGTCGGTGAGGACGGATGAATAGCACAGATCATCATCAAACACTCGGGTTGTTTTTTATATTCAGCCTGATTTTGGTGAAATGACAAACAGGAGGAGAAGCTTGGTGTCTTAGTATTGTTTTTCCTCCCAGGATGGAGGTATCGATGGCGTGAACGAGGCATTGGGGGCAGAGCGCAGCAGACGCCAGGATGCGAGCATGACAGGGTCACGCATGGACAATGAGGAGGTGACGGTTAGCCAGCTGCTGCAGTCCCTGAGGAATGAGGCGGAGAAAAGCGAGAGGCTGCAAGGCGAGCTGCAGGCCTGCACGGCCAGGTACAAGACAGCAACAAAAGGAAACGTTTCTCAGCTGTGAAAGTGCTTTAAATGTTTTTATTCTGAAAATGAAGCAACAGATTTGTAGCAGTCTGCTCTATTAAAAAAAAAACCCAGTCACAGTTCTGTTTCCATAATATGTTATGGATAATACATTTATTATTTAGTTTCACCTATTATCCAACAGAATTCGAAAGCTAGAAGAAAAAAAGTCCAGTGTAGAGGAATTCACCCAGACACCTGAGCCAGAGACCAAAGAGGATTCTGCGAAAAAAGATAAGGTTTGTTTCCTTTTTCATTTTTTTATATATCACAGTAGATCTGTCGTGCTGAAAGCTGCATTATTGGTTATGTCTTTTCCCTTCCTCTGTCGAGTTTGTGACTTTTTGTGTGCGACTGTTGCAAATATTTCAGGCAGCCTCTGAGGTGGAGAATCTGAAGGCTCAGATGATGACACTGTACAAAGAGCTGCAGCAGGCTCAGAGCAAACTGGATGAAGCAGAAGGCATGAAGAAGAACCTGCAGGACAGGTTTGGGCCACACAAACACACTTGCAAATGATTATTTTAAACTTAAAAACAGAAACGTGCAGAAAGATAACACCACCTAAACTAAATGCTATACCTTGTTTAACTGATGTTCTGTGTTATTTGATTTCTGTCTTATTTTTTGGGGGGGGGGGTTGAAGATGTCGGGAGGTGGAGCAGGATGTGGCAACCCTGAAGGCCCAATTGGTGGAGAAACAGGCCGTTCAAACGGAGAATGACCGACTGAAGCTCCAGCTGAACAGCATGCAGGCCCAGAGCCTGATGGAGCAGAGGAAGACTGCAGAAGAGAAGTCAGAGAAAACACAAGCATACATACACATTAACTGATTGTGTGAGAGTGCAGAAACGGCATATTGTGACACTGATTTTTATCGGGTTGTGTTACTGTACTTTAACTACATAGAGCTTTGTAAAGCGATCGGGTCACGTCACACAAATCGCTAAACACAATTTACTAAACACAGGAACAACCTGGCGCAGCTGAAGGACGCCTACACCAAACTGTTTGAGGACTACACTGAGCTCAAAGACGAGAAACAGAGAAAAGAGGTAACTTTATGTTGTGTTGTGTGGATCGTACTGATTTTCACAAACGTGATGCAGTAAAAAAAAAAATATTGATGGTATTTAAAAAAAAAAAAAAAAAAAAAAATCAGAGATAACTGGCACCTTTACCATCCTGTTTGGTTCTGCAGTCTCATCTGGCGGAGGAGCTGCAGCAGCGGCTGACAGCAGCTGAAGAAGCTCTCGCTATTAAGCAGAAAAAGATCGATGAGATGAAGCAGGACATGTTCCAAAAGGAGAAGGAGCTGGAGACCATATCTGTTTTCCAGGCTCAGGTCAGTGGTTCTTTACGTGTGAGCACTTGAAATATATAATCTAGCATTAAACCCAACAATCAGAAGGCCTCAGCACAACAGGATTGCCTCCACTTTTAATGGTAGTCATCGTGTTTTTGTTTTTTCTGTACTTTCTGCAGGCAGAGATCTACTCCTCCGACTTCCACGCAGAAAGAGCAGCAAGGGAGAAACTCCACGAAGAAAAGGAGCGTCTGGCTGCTCAGCTGGAGTACGTGAAGAAGCAGAACACCCAGCTGCAAGACGAGATGGACTCAATGGGCAGGTGTGGATTCAGAGAGAGGACTGACCTGGTCACGATTTGAGCTTCTTCAGACTAAATGTGTTAATTTCTATTCTTCTTGTGGAGAAAAACTCCTCGTGATTTAATAAAGGATCGAAATTTAAAAGTAGAGTCTGCAGTTCGACTAACTTACAAATTAACAAAGGTTTTGCTGTATAATTCTGCCAAACCCATTTCTATTTGCATGACATGACCACAGAAACAAACTGAGTATAATGTCCTGATTCGGCTCATCTGAAGCTTTTTCTTTGTGTGCAGGCGCTCACTGAACGAGATGCAGAGGCGACATTTGTCACAAGGTGGAAACCCACATGGAGGTGGACCATCTTTAGTTGGAAGAGGTACAGCATGTTATAATTTAACCTCTCACACAAACCTTATTCCTGGCTTTCTCTTATATAGCTTATACCGGACTCCCCTCTGACATTTTGATTATTTGGATGTTATTACTGGCTAGAAATACAATTACTCTAATTTATTATCTATCCCTTTTATACCAAAAAGGGATAGATGGTCTTTTGAAACACATGCCACTATATTTGGATAGAAATATGAGGTGATTAGCTAGCTTGGTTTTTACGGTGATGTTGTGTGATTTTATTTGAATGCTGTTTTTGGCTAGTGAAAAAGCAGTTTAATATAAAATGTAGGCTACTTGCCAAAAATGAAGAAAAAAAACAAAACAAAAGTCAAATTCTTTGGGTGTCTTTCATTACAACTGTTCGCCAGACGAGGGAATCCCAGAGTAGCCAGACCCTAATACATTCCCTGCTTAATCTTCTTATAAGTTATATAATGAGCATTACATAATTAGGTGCAACTAAGACTTGAATCTACCAAACGAGACAATGAAGTCATTAAGAAAATATCCAATCAGACCTGTTTTTTTAAATAGCTGCCCTTTACTGGATGTTACAGGGAATACACCGACTTTTCATCAATTTTTATTTCCATCGTTTTTGCCTCAGCTCTTGTTTCTTTTTTTTTGGGTACTTTTACTGCTGACAGGAACTGCACAAGATTTTTCTCTGCACAAGTAATGACTTTGCGATTAAGGAACGTTACCTGACCTTTTGCAAAATGATAGTTAGATGCAGCAAAAATCATTCAGTATAGCCAAAACATTCGACTGAATGACCTTTGTGGTGTAATCAGTCTGTCAGAAAATACAAGTGGAACTGGAACAGCCATCCAGCAGCCTAGAGTTGTGATCAGTGTCTCTCACTTTCAGGTACTGACTGGCAGCATCAGGGGAATATCCCTGAGCACGCGTGTCCCAAGTGTAATGAGATCCTTCCAGACCTGGACTCCCTGCAGATCCACATCATGGACTGCATCAACTAGACGTGCGTCACAGCATATAAGCATTCACGGCAACAGCGGCTGCATCATCACCTAATCGGAGTCTTCCTCTGCTTTGTCCTGTACCTCTTCACAAGAGATCCCATATGGGATTAATAAAATTTATTCTCGGGTGGGAACACTTTGCTTTTGGAAGAAGCCAAACTGTGATGTTTGGAAAGGCATGTAAAAAGAGTATGTTGACTGTATTTTGTTGTACATTTAAAAGTTGCTCACAAACACTCAGAACAGTATAGAAAACATTCTACAGAACACCTCCTATCATGCGGCATGCTGTGCGTCACATTGTTGGGGGTTTTTTTTGTAGCTGTGTTGTCTGAAGCAAGCTGAAAATTTTCAGGGGCAAAACAAGTTCAGAGCAAACAAAACAGAAGCTGCATAGACCTTTTGGTTAGATTTTAGTTAAGCACTGACCACTGGTCATAAATATATTAATAAATCAACCAAAGTTGAGCCTTTAAAAGCTGCATCTGTTTACAAATATTTGGTTGCTGAAGGCTTTCTATATTTTTGAAGGATTCTTTTTCAAATTAAAATGAAATTGCTTCTATATTTTTCCTCACTAAGGATATTTTAGTTCATAATTTGGTGTTTGGTGGTAAAAGCAGCATTCACCATGTAGGCACTTTATGAAAGATATATATTTTATTTTGACTTTGCATATTGTACCTGATAATCAGAATATAATGTATTTAACCTGATGATCAATTTGTCACTAAAGTGCAGGTAGAATCTGTACTCTGTAGACTGTAAAGACCTTCCTGATTCAAGTTCGGTGAAAGAAAATAAAAGCGTTTGCAAATGTGTTTGCTTTTACTCATGCCTGATGTCACTCTTCATATATTATAAAAATGAAACAAACATTTTAGTTAAATACGATGAAATAAGCCAGAGCTAATGCTGTTATATAAGCACTTCGCATATTACATTACCTTCCTGTTTAAAGATACCCTTTAGGGCTTTTCACATCTTAATCACAGTCGACTGTAAGTATTAAAAATGCTTCAATATTGACATGACTTCATATGTTTTAAAGTCCCGTAGAATGACATTTTAGGCGACTGGGGTTTCCCTGTATAAATAATACAACAAAATCTACTTTAGTAGTAGCTTATGTTGTTTTTGGGGTTTTTTTACTTTTAGCTCATATTAATATCTAATCAAAGAATTTGCTATCCAAGCAACCACCCATTAATCTCTTTTTCTTTTTTTCTTTTTTTTAAATCAGGCAAGATTTTGGGCACCTACCAGCACTCCGACAACACAACGGGGTCCTTCGTTTAGCGCCAGTTTGGATTTTCTCCCTCGCCCGGCCTGTGTGTTGTGAATTACAATGAGGTTTATTGTGTCGTTTTTATTAAATATAACCGAATGACTTGTACATCGCCACGAAAGGCTTTACTTATTGGACAGTAGGCATTATTTTCGAGAGGTTCAATGTGGTCGTAACATCCGGTAAGGTGGTTTTCGGGCTGCTTGAGTGAAGGAAGACGCAAAGTTGCAAAAAGGTAAACTGTTTGTGTCATTATCTTTGACTTGGTCATAAATGAATGGAAGCTGTTTGTTTGTGTATATATACACATATGCAGAATTATAGTTTTATATTCACTTGGGAAAGTGGCTGTCCATATCTTCAAACATTTATGCTCTTAGTTGCTTTTTACCGGGTTAAGTGTAACCACTTAGTCGTTTCATTTTACATTGTAAGTCAAGCTTAACTTATCTCCACTTTAGGCTGAACCTAGATTTTAATACTTTGGACATCTTTTCGTTTTCACATAGAATGAGTGTTAAAGCTGTTAGCGTCTTTAAAACAACTGGGTGAGCTACAGACAGGATTTTAATTGTGCTCAGTAGCTCACAGTGTTGCACTGTTCTATACTGTGCAGTAAAGTGTAATACACAATTAATTGATTTAATGTATGTAGAGGGTTAGTTACTGTTAAGTTACTGCTGCTAAAAGTGATTCTACAAGCTATTAAATTGTGCTTTGTGCTTAGTTTTTGCACAGCACTGCATAGAGTCCTGTGAAAACTGTTTTTCATATCACTGTAGTTTAAATTATTACTTGCATCGTGAAGAGATTGCTCCAACCTCTGCTGGAAAATCTGGAATTCTTTTTTTATGCTAATGTGTCCCCAGCAAGGAGGTAACAGGGTGATATCTCATCAGTGCAATTGTGTTGGATGTAAAATTATCATGCCAAGAGCTGGACAAGCCAATCATCTACACTAGCAGTCAAAGGTTTGGACACACCGTCTCATTTAAGGTTTTTTCTTTATTTTCGTGACTATATACACTGTAGATTCTTGCTGAAGGCATCAAAACTATGAATGAACACATGGAATTATGTAGTAAACAAAAATGTGTGAAATAATTGTGATAGACTGGCGACCTGTCCAGGTTGTATACCGCCTCTCGCCCTATGACAGCTGGAATAGGCCCCAGCGCCCCCTGCGACCTTGAAAAGGATAAGCGGAAGCGAATGGATGGATGGTGTGAAATAACTCAAAACATGTTTTATATTTTAGATTCTTCAAAATACCTGCCCTTTGCTTTGATTACTGATTTGCACACACTCTTGGCATTCTCTTGATTAGCTTCATTTTTGAAATGGTTTTCCATTTCAGGTGATTACCTGAAATGGAAAACTCTTGAAGGACTTCCCAGAGATGCTTAGCACTTGTTGGCCCTTTTGCCTTCACTCTGTGGTCCATCTCATCCCAAACCACATCGACTGGGTTTAGGTCAGGTGACTGTGGAGGCCAGGCCATCTGGTACAGAACTCCATCACTCTCCTTCTTGGTCAAATAGCCCTTATACAGCCTGGAGGTGTGTTTGGGGTCATTGTGCTGTTAAAAAATAAATGATGGTCCAACTAAACCCAAGCCAGATGGGATGGCATGTCGCTGCAGGATGCTGTGGTAGCCATGCTTGTTCAGTGTGCCTTCAGTTTTGAATAAATCCCCAGCAGTGTCACCAGCAAACTATTCCCACACCATCATACCTCCTCCTTCATGCTTCATGGTGGGAACCATGCATGTAGAGACCATTTACCTTTTCTGTGTCACACAAAGAACCAAAGTTCTCAAATTTGAACTCATCAGACCAAAGCACAGATTTCCACCGGTCTAAACAAATCTCTTCTGCTTGTTGCTTTTCCTTAGTTGTGGTTTCTTAGCAGCTATTTATATTTGATGTCTTCAGTTTATATCTACAATGTAGAAAGTAGTAAAAATAAAGAAAAACCATTAAATGAGAAGCTGTTTCCAAACTTTTGAGAGAGATAATATATTGGGATAAGCTCACAAAGCCTCTTGTTAAGTCTAAATTCTATATTACTGTATACATAACACAAGCATTATGAAAGATGCAGCATTCGGTTAACTTTAGAAGTTTGTAACCTTGAGAAAGAGGGTCGAAGACAGCATCTAACTTGGAGCATGACACGGCTTGTTTAACTTTGTCTTGTAAAGTCTGTAATCTCTCAGGTGGTCAGCTGGACACCTTGGATACATGAGAAACACGGCTGCTGGAGTGTGTTACCACACTTTCCTGTGTGCAGCTGTGTGGCCTGAACAGTTTCACAATTCAGTCAAACATTTAAAGAATGTGTTTTCTTGAATGTTTTTTTTTCTTTGTGGAAATTACAGCCCACATCTGGGTTTTTATTGTTTTTGTTTTCTGCGGTTCTTTCTTGAGGTTCTGCCAAAGTAATTCCACATATTTGCCTTTCTGTAGGTGACCAGGTGATTTGACATCAACGACACAGTGTAATTCCTTAAAATGGAGAGTAAGTGTCTGATTTAAAGCTCACGAGAATACTGCTTTATCAGTGGGTTAAGACACAAATGAGTGCATGTGTACTTCACTCAGGTGAGGATGATCTGGATATTCTGACTGCGCTGCTGGCTGAGAGCGAGGGTATTGGTGAAGAACAAGAAAGCCAGGAGCAGGCGGACGATCTGGACGGGCTGTTTGATGAGGAAAATGACGAGGAGTACAAAGAGGGCGTCGAGGAGGAAGAGCGCAATGTGGACGAGATGTTGGAGCTCTTTGGAGATGTGGATGACATCAAACAAGAGGAGAAGGACAAAGAATCAGAGGGTGACCGTGAGAACCTGAACAAGTCGAAAGAGGATTTACAAGGTTTGTTGATGTACAGTGGAGATTAGTGGAGCTACATGCTGAGCCTGTGTTGTCAGCTTAATTTTGTTATGCATTTTTTCTTCTTCAGAGGAGTTGAGGCGGATGAAGGAGCAGATGGAGAGGTTGCAGCAGCAGCTGGAGGCCAGCCAGAAAGTCTCAGTCCCGTCAGCCTCTTCAGCCAAGACTTCAGGAAAAAACTCACCAAGTGTCACACCAGTGAGACCCAAACCTGCACCTACCCAGCAACCGACCTCCAAACTGAGCCAGGCCAGACCAGCCACTAACACACAGAAGACACCAGCAGGTAAAGAAAACAGTGATGCCAATTCCCTCTGTACTGCTCAAGCACATTGTACTGTGTCTAACCTTCTCTCTGTGCGACTGTAGTAAAGCAGTTTTTCTTGTGTATAGTTTTGTTATAGCTATAACCCACCTCATGTTTCATGAATGCTTTCTTCTTCTTTTTTTTCCCATCCTTCCACCAGCGTCTTCATCCACTCCAGCAAGAGCAGGAAGCCTCAAGCTCCAGGAGTCCTCTGAGTTTTCTTCTCAGCTCAGCTTTGCTGATTCATTTAAAAGCAAACCGAGAGTGGCTCACCAACCTAAACCCAGCACATCACCGGGTAAAACACCAGTTTTTCCTTAAACAAAGTGATTGTGTCGTCACACACATTAGAGTGATGCACGCATGTTCTGTGTCTGAGTTTTTCTTGGCTGTGCTCCCCTCAGAAAGCAGAGGACCACTGGTAGAGATAAAGATCGGCAGCTCCTTCAAGCCCATAGAAAGCACCAGCACAGCCCCTGATGCTCTGCACTCACCTTCAGCGTCCCATAGCAGACCTGCAGCAGCTGCGTCAGCAGTGCAGCCTAAAGCTCCTTCTTATCCATCTCTTCCCAAAGACGTGGCTCTTGAGAAATATTCAGGACTGCGGCTCAGGTCAGAGCACTGAAGTGATGACAAGTTGTCAGTTGAATTAGGTTTTCTTGTTTTGTTTTTTCCCATTCCTGTGTTTTTAAGTCTTTGGCTCGGTTCTGTTTGTCTCCTCAGAAAACCACGTGTTTCTTCTAGCGAGATGGACCGTAAGATGGCTGACCGCCGTCTGATTCGACTGTCACAGTTACCGGAGCGTATGGCTCGGGAGAAGCTGGAAGACAGCGACTGGGTGACGTTTGCTGTGCTGGTCAATAAAGCCACGCCTCAAAGCAACAGCAGTGTAAGTCAGACCTTGTGGACTTTGTTTGTGCAGCATCAGTGACAGTTTCATAGAAAACTATACAAAAGAAATGAATAAAAATTCTTTGTAAAAGAGTAGTTAAGGATGAGTTTTTCTGGTTTTAATCCAGCCTTTAGGGATGACTTTGAACAGAAGTAGGATTGTTCTGCATATACAGGAGGCAAAGAATTTTTGGTGTTTAATATATTTAAGTTGGAGTTAATTAAACCAAACTATTTCAGTATTGCTTGCATATGATGCTAGGATTTGTTTTATTTATTTATTTTTCCCTGTGGAAGTCAAAAACCTTCGTGGTAGCACTAAGAAGATATTTCTATGCGGATGATAAATACATTTATCCTGTAATATTCCTGATTGAGCACTTTCTTCTCTGCAGGGCAAAACCTTTAGCATCTGGAAACTCAATGACCTCCATAACCTGGAAGTGTTTGTGTCTCTGTTTCTGTTTGGTGAAGTTCACAAAGAGCACTGGAAGACTGAGACGGGCACAGTAGTCGGACTTCTCAACCCAAACCCCATGAAGCAGAAAGAAGGATATGACGGGGTGAGCAGAAAGTCTGAAATGAATCTAATGTGGAGTCTGAGGAAAAATTATTTTCTCATTCTCAGTGATTTTGTACTTTAAAATCAGCTCCCAGTAGGAAAGACAGTCTGATATGTTGAATATTGGACACACTTGAGGCCTCCACTTAAATGTTTCTTGAGGGTCTGAGGCTCAAACCTTTTTCTTGCCTTTATGCCTTTAAATTAACATTTACACCTAATGATAAACAGATCCTCAGTCCATCTATTAATGGCACTGTGATATAAAGGTTTGACAATGTTACATTTTACTGCAAAATGTAACTAATATGTCTAAACTTTATCTCATTGGATAAAACAGATACGGGCAAAGTCTAACTTTGAGGATACAATTTGCAATTGAAAAAAGGTGACAAAAGGCAATAATGCACAATAGTCTGCACATTGCATTATTAAAGTATCGTGATTGAAATGATGGTATCGTATCATGGGCTGTCTGGTGAGTCCCACCTCCAGTAGCTAACACCCATCATGTACGTCTGTAGTGTCTGTAGTTTTTTGTACTGTAAGCTGATTTCCTTCCCAGAATATAAAACCTTGTGTTGAATGTGTGCAGGTGAGCCTGACGGTGGATCACCCACAGAAGGTGCTGCTGATGGGTGAAGCTCAGGACTACGGTATCTGCAAGGGTGTGAAGAGGAACGGAGAGCCATGCTCGCAGATAGTTAACATGGTTAGTCTGTTCTATTGTGTTTGCTGTACCTAAATGATTATCATGTTGCCTTAAACTTCCATCTCCTCCACAGTATGAGTGCCCATACTGCCAGTATCATGTCAAGGCCCAGTATAAGAAGATGAGCTCAAAAAGGGCCGAGCTGCAGTCGTCGTTTTCCGGAAGAGCGCCCAGTAAAGTCATGGGGAAGGGGAAGGCAGGTGGCCTGAGAGAGCGGATTTGTCAGGACGGTTTCTACTACGGCGGCGTGTCCTCTGCTGCCTGTGCCGCCTCACTGTGAGTGTGTTTTTTCCTATTGCTAAAGTTCAGGTCAGTCAGACTGTAAGAGGAAGCTCTTTCTACTTTCCCTTTACATCTACAATATATCAAATGAAGAACAATGCAGTAAAATCAATAAAAACTTGACTCAGCTGTTTCTGTTAGTATCCTCTGCAGCAGTTAGTCATGCAGGCTGTGGTCATAACCCTGTCCAACACAGATTCTGGCTTTAACTGGATTTTCAAATCAATAGTGTGTGCTGAAGTCAGTTTGCGCAAGTTAACTGCCACCCTTACAAAACCAGGAACACAGTGTGGGACTGAAAGCATCCAAGCTGCTGCATTTTCAGTAACAAGCCTGTGTGTTGCAGGACCGCGTCCAAACCAAACAAACCCACCCAGAAAACTCTGGACAAGCTGTTTGTGAGAGGCTCGGCTCAGCTCGTCAGTCAAGCCAAGAGGCTTGGTAAGGACTGCTAGATTCTCTCACACTCACAGATTTGAATCATTCCTCGTGGAAGTTGATGTTTACAAGCCTGATGTCGTAGGTGATAGATATATAGAATTGCATAGGAGTATTTTTTGCTTCAAACCCTTTTTTCCTTACCCTGACTTTCAGATCTAAAAATAGTTTTCTCCTTTGATTAAAATACTGATGTAGTTTTCAATCCTGTCAGTAATTTTAGGAGAGATCGATGAACAAAGGCAGAAGGGAGTTCCCTATTTCAACTGTTTTTGCTTGTGTGTGTTTGTAGCCATGCAGTCTGGTGAAGTTGCAGGTTGCTCAGATGAATTTAAGAGCCTGATGTCAGTGCCAACACCTGGAGCTTTGCAGCTGAAGAAGCATCTCACACAGGGCAGCCAGTCAGGTACACAACCTGCAAATCTTTTGCACTTTTTGGCAAGCTAGGTTATATTAAAGATGCGTTTGATTACAGTGTTGTGAACTCAGTCATCTGTCTCACACACACACACACACCAACAAAAAAAATCTTATTTGGCATCCTCAGTTTCCAAAGAAACATCGGGAGCTCCTCTTCAGTCCATCTCGGCCTCAGACCTGCTGAAGCAGCAGAAACGGAAGCAGCGGGAGCTCCTGGCGAGCCGGCGGAAAAGGGTGGAAGAAGTTCAGAGAAGGTCGCTGCAGAACTCGGGCGGTGCGACAGGCCAAGATTGTTTAATGTCACCAAAAGCTGCTTCTGAAGTCCCCACGGCCTCCCAAAGCCCGGCGGCGCCCCACACTCCGACCCTGGGCCGAGGCTTCTTCAAGGGAGATGATATCCTCTTCTTTGATACCAGCCCCCCTCCAGCTCCTTCTCCCAGCACCCTCAACCTATCAGCTGCCAAGCTGGCTGCTCTGAAGAAGCTAAGGGCTAAAGACACGGGGCTGGTGAAGGAAGACCCCAACGCTGTGAAGAGGAAGAGGAGTGACAGCAGTGAGATCAATGCCCGAGTAGAGCGGAATCGCACATCACCCAGTGGTACACATTTCAGTTTTTTCCAATGTAATTCATACATCTAGATAGCTATCCTCTTTTTTTTTTTTAACTTTCTTGTAAAGTTTTAAATTAAAGATAACAATAAATTGTTATTTTAGCAGTACAGTACCTCACAGGATGGCAGGATATTGTTGCCTCTGTACCTTGACTGCATAATGTTATCTTTTTGTTGTTTTTGTTGTTTGTTGTGCTGCCACAGATTCTTGGGAACACAGGTCTTTATCTTTTTATGCTGAAGTAAACTTGCCGTTGCCTGTTTTATGGTTCTTTTCTTTGTCTGAAGCCTCAGCTAATGAGGAGGAGGAGCCGGTGCAGAAAAAGAAGCGAGAACAACTCGACTATGTCCAGTCAGAGGAGTTTCAGAAGATCCTGAAAGCCAAATCTCGCCACGGGATTATACTTCAAGCGGTATGACCAGTGACATTTGATGATGCATAGATGCATATGAAAAACCAAATTTAGTGCAAATTTATAAGTTTGCTGACTTACAAAGAATTGAACTTCCTCTAATTTTTATGGTAGTTTCATTTTAATGGGAAGAATCAGAACCAAAATGCCAGAAAAAAACATGTCAGTTATAGTTATAAGGTCATGGAGTGGCCTCAGCCAGTCTCCAGACTGCAGTCCTGTAGAAAACCTGTGGAGGGAGCTGAAGCTTTGAGAGTTTCTGTAAAGAGGAGTGGGCTAAAATCCCTCCTGAGATGTGTGCAAACCTGGTGACCAAGTACGACAAATGTCTTACTGGTGTAAGAGTCATGTTTTGTTTGGGGATTAAATTCATATTTCTCTTAATGACTAAGGCATAAATATGTATGTGATATGGTTGGTTGATCCAATAACCTTTTTTTGCCCCACTGTATATTTCTTGATGAATAGCTCTCTCTTTCTCTTTCAGGCGGAGTACCAGCTACAAGAGCGCTACTTCAATGTTCTGGTGAAGAAGGAGCAGATGGAGGAGAAGATGAGGAACATCAGAGAGATGAAGTGTCGGGCTGTCACCTGTAAAAAGGTACTGAGCCAGAAGTTGAATTCACCGCTGACCCAGGTGTGCTGTGGTTGTCTATCAGAAGTCACTGAAGTAAACCGTTGTTACTCTTCTGCTGGTTCCAGTGTAGTTACACCTACTTCAAGCCGGCGGATCGTTGTGTAGAGGAGAACCATGATCTGCGGTGGCACGAGGCAATGAAACGCTTCTTTAAATGTCCTTGTGGACAGAGAGCCATTGCTCTGGACAGACTGCCACACAAACACTGCAGGTAAGACAGTGGCTTTCCGACAAGGCCTGGCAGAAACACTGAAATGATGTGTACACTGTAGTGGGACTCGCCAACTCATTAGTCATTTTGCCTTTTCAGCAACTGCGGTCTGTTTAAATGGGAACGAGATGGGATGTTGAAGGTAAGCTGTCACAGATTACCGATTTAAAAGTTTAAAGCAACATTTGATTGAAACAAAGTAGACTGATCACACACTTGACGTTTCATTGCAGGAGAAAACTGGCCCTAAGCTTGGTGGAGAGCTCCTCCTGCCTCGAGGAGAGGAGCATGCCAAATTCCTCAACAGCATGAAGTGATTTATTATTGAGGGAGCAACCTATAGACTTTTATGTTTGTAATTTAAGGTTTTACCAGGCTTTCATTAGTATCAGTTCTGTTTTTAAATTTTGACATTATGTAGCTCTTGAGTGTCTGTGGTGATACCAGATGTGCTGCAAATTGGCTGATTAAAGCTGATTAAAGATTTTATATGTACAGACTGTTTTTCCCTACAAGAGAAGAATTTTGGGGGGATTTATGTGCTCACCTATATTGGCACAGAAACACCCTCTAACACACTCCATATGTTGGTGCCAGGCGGAGCCAGGTGGCACTTACTCAATTCTTTGAGCCAATCCACATGGCTTTAAAGGTCTGAGGTGGAATCACAGTATAGAGATAAAATAAGCTTTTCTGGGGTTGAAGCTGTGTGATTAGCAAGTGCAGAGTGCCATGCCACATCATTGTGAGGCTTTTATTTTTGCTCGCTATCCCGTCGCTGCTTGTTCCCCCCCCCCCTTCTTTCTCTTCACTGAGCACTTTGTGTCTAATATTTCCACTCTGGAATGTGGGATCCATTTCAGGCTGATGATTTCTGCAGCTCACCTCATCTTTTATTCCAAACCGCCTACCTCCCTTTAAGTAAAACTCAAAATACCAGACAGTGGAAGTGTGAGGAAAAGCACATCATTGGAAATTCATCTTTATTTGTCATTGTGACTTGGATATGAAGGACAGTTTGTTGGAAAAATTAAGCTACAACTCTTATCTGGCAAAACCATTTGTGTATAAAAGGTTGGTTCCTTGCCGCTAATACAGCACGTCAGGCTGAAACGACATTATATAGCTTCAATGTACATATAAAAAACCCCAAAAAAGCATGCAAAATTTCTGCCCAACAATACAAAAGTTGATCTTTACAGTTTAACAATGAAGACATATATTGCACTCTTTAAGTTGTATACAGAAATAAGGTTGAGAAAAAGGTGTAGATTAAAGTGGGACAAATACAGAAACGACTTGCGCTCAGACAGAGTCGGGCTGTCACCTTCAGTACGGGGTAAAGGTTGTGGCAGTGAGAGCTGCTGTTGCCCAGCTCTCTGTGATTGAGGATGCTTAGTGGAACCAGTAGTAGCGAGGAGAGAGACCATCGTAATGAAACTCACGCAACTGCTCATTTGTCTCTCTTGACCTCTCATTAACCTCTGTAGATGGAAAAAGAAAGAAAATCATAATTAAGGCAATGCAATAAGCAAGCATATAACAAACTATATGTAAAATATGTTGAAAGCCACTGTGACAGCACAGTATTCATAATCACATTGTATTCCTGCTCTACTGTAGTTTACAAAATCAAAAATGATGCTAAGTTTGAAACTTGCGATTGACACCATAAAACAATAGGGAACATTGTAGCCTGGCATGGGTGTTGTGGAAGGAAAAGACTGATGAAAGGAATACACAACAACTGGAGCAAGAAAATCAGATGCAACAGGTCTGTAGAATTTAGACTGCAAACTGTTGCGGAACATGGATCTCCTCTTTGAGTCCCAACTCTGACGGAGGGTTCTTCCTATATCATGCTATATAAATGAAACCAAATTGGATTGTTGTCAGGAGAGATATGTAACAGTCATTTGTAAAAGACGATGGCGGCAGAGTCATGGTTTGTGGCTGCATTTTACATGGGGGAACACAATCATAACTGGCCTTCCCAGAGCTCAGACCTTGACAATAATGAAGCAGTGTGGGATAATCTTGACAGCAAATGGAACAAGAGGCAGCCAACATCCAAAAAACAGAGCTTTGGAAGATCTTTTAAGATGCCTGGAGAACTATTTCCGAAAACTACTATAAGACGTTACAGGAAAGCTGGCAAAGAGAGTTCAGGCTAAACTAAAGAATAAAGGTGGTCACATTAAATATTGATTTTTAAGCCTGTTAGAATTGTTAGACAAACTGTTTTTACCTTCTATAAAGCGCATTTCCTTTTACACGTTCAATAATTTGTTACACCTGTTTCCTATTTTGTGAGGTGGCTCAAGACTTATCAGAGTACTGTACAAACTTTTTCCAACATACAATTTTAATGCTGTACTTTAATCCTCACTCTTACACCTCATTTTATTTTTGTACTGGCGGGAAGCAGTTCATCAAACAAAACAGATGAAGTCACTCAGTAGATGCTATCAGGTGGAGGTGACTGTAGTGGGTCATATAAAGAGGAGGTTGTTTCAATCTATCCACTGTCTATTAGCATATACAAAAAGAACTGAAATATTCCATACATAGCCTGAAACGTGACTCTAAAGTATAATGCTTTTCATTATTAGCAGTGCCTTAAATTCTTAGCTAGCTAGGCTAGTGTTAGCAAAGCTGAGTTTTTACAGACCCTATTTACAATGAGGACAAATACTGGTGACTGCTATGCCTTAGCCTCATAGTAGATGCGCCTATGGTATGAATTTTAAAATTCCTACATTGCTTTTTTTCCCAGTTACCACATCCCCAAGATTTTCAGAAAACCTGACCTCTTAAACTCAGCTGAAATTTTTAGTATGCTAGGTGTACCTATGGTATCAATTTGAAGCTCCAATGATGGCTTGCTCTCAAGTTATTGCATTAACAAATTTGGGAGTAGACACCGCCCACCCACGACGACTACAACAATACGCTATCAGCTTAATATGGGTGAGGGGTAAAAAACATTTATGCTACCTCTAAGTTGCATTCCTGAGTTAGGCAATTGATTCTTCTTAACTATAATCTCAACTACTTTCAGAAGCTAACAATAAATCTATCAAAAAGTGAAATTTTATGAAACCCTTGCTGCGAAAAGTAAATCACACTAACTTGATAATAATAATATAATTAACTATAGCTCATCTTTTGCACAGTATAGAGAATTTGTTGGCCCCATAGCAAAGCAATGTATGTGCTCACTTCAGAGTAATTCAGGTATTGTTCAAAGTTTGGTATCGCAATATTTCTTCCATTCTTTATGGTTCACCAACTTGATTTTAAATGCAGCATAAAGTGATAAAAATGGACCGAGACATGAAAATACGAATTCTGTGTTGGCATTCGGTTGAGACCTTGTTTATCTTTAGAACTTGTTGACTCAAACCATGCAAACACCGTCTCTTACAAATAAAACCCAGTCCCATCTTTATGGTTAGCAGTTCTTAGTTTAGAAACTGTGAATGCAGCTATATCACAAGTGACAGACGACCACAGGGAAGATTGTCAGCTTGGGATCAACCACAAATAGACACTTTGATTTGGTGTGGAGTCTCAGGCACTGTGCTGTGGTTCAACGGCTCGTGGGTGCCAGAAGATCCAAACGTAATCTTTGTCCCTCAGTGTGGTCTCGACTGAGGCCTCTCATGGTGACTAACATTCAAGTAATTGTCAGTTTCCTGTAAGAGTGAGCTCAAGTTGGCTGTTGCAATATCGCCTATCTTTTCTGTTATAGTGCTTCATTAGGGGTCTCAAAGCAGATTGATGTTTCCATTACTATTTCTGTTAAATCAGTGACAATGATTCATGATTATTTGTTCTTGCATTTTTTTACTTAAGGTGTTTTGATGATTTCACCTTCAGCACACAGAAACAATGACTTTAAGTAAGCATTTGGTATTTAATTGAAAATTCCTTTCCTCTTTTCATTAGCGCTATAAACAGGATAATAGGAAAATGTTTTCCCCTGCTGTGTATTTCCTAATTTGATGTGCTGTTGTGCAATCTCAGCAAAATGTAGACTTGAGGGAACATATCTAATAGTAGGAGTCATAGAATCGCCAGATGCCGTAACTTAATTTTTGTTTCATGGTGTTAAATCGGAGAGCACAGGAAACTGCTTTAAACAAACCAGGTGAATTCAGGTCTTACCGTCTCGGTCCTCCTCAACATAGTTCTCATATTCGTTCCTTTGTTCCTCATTGTACTCCCTCCTGCGCTCATCGGCTGCCATTTTCACCCTCTGCTCAGCTGTTGGTGATGGAAAGAGTTATTTGCTTACAAAATAGTCAAAATAGAAGGTTGTATTTTTTCACATGTTCAAAACTGTTTTAGTAGTTTTTACTTCCATGGTCTGATTCTACTGTAACCTTTCTTTTTTATTCATTTTTGATTAATCATTTTATTCCATTATTTACCTTCTAATTGGGATAAACATCTAAAATATTGTGTGAACATTATCCCAGGTACAGGTACAGGGTAGGCTCTTTATGGATTAGATAAGACTTCTAATCCATACATAGTGCCTGTAGGTCAACCGTAGCTGCAGTGTGGGAAATAATTATATTTGATGCCTTGCTGAATTTGTATTTGAAGTTTTCTCACTTAAGAAGAAATGAAGAGACTTTTTTAGTAGTTCCATTTTAATGGAGAGACACCGATAGGCTGCTGCTTGCCCATTTGCCAAATAGACCACAATCAGTCAATCAATTACACCTGTCCACACAATCAATTCCTTCTCCACCAACATGTGCAAGGCCAAAAAGCTGTTAAGGGACATGGACCTGCAAAAGGCTGCAATGGGCTACAAGGCCATCAGCAAAAAGCTTGATGAAAAGGTGACAACTGTTTGTGTGATTATTTGGAGATGGACGAAATATAAATGGCCATCAGTCACTCTTGGTCTGGAGCTCCATGCAAAATGCTACATTGGGTGAAGATGATCATTAGAAAGTTTGTGGATCAGCGTAAAACTATATGGGGGAGCTTCCAAAAGTTCTGAAGGCAGTTGGGACCAGTCACAAAAGACACCATTGGTAACACACTACACCATAATGGACTGAAATCTTGCAGTGCGCCCAGCTCAAGAAGGTACAGATAAAGGCCTTTCTTAAGTTTGCCAGTGAACATCTACATTTTTCAGAGAAAGTTTTGGGAAAAGTGCTGTGGTCAGATGAAACCAAAATCGAGCTCTTTGGCATTAGCTCCACCTGCCATATCTGTGAGAGGGAAAATGCTGAGTATGACCTAAAGTCAAGCACGGAGGTGGATTATTATGCTTTGGGGGTTTTCTGCTAAGACTACATGACACTGCATTGAGGTGCCAATGGATGGGGCCATGTACAGTAAAATCTTGGATAAGAGTCTTCTTCCCTCAGCCAGAAAAATGAAGATGGGTCATGGCTGGATATTCCAGCATAATAAACATAAAAAACATACCACTAAGACAACAAAGTCTAATGTCCTCTTGTATTCTCTAACAGATTTAAAAATGGAAAAACAAAAATGGGGAAAGGGAAAAGAATAGTAGAATGCTACAGACAGCTGCTCTGGTCATAGTAGGTTAAGCAGTCATCCAACATCTGTTGGAAATATTATACATAAAACAATAAATTTTTGCCTTTTAAGTAATTTTGAGCACAGAGACTTCTTCCTTTCAATAAAATCTTTCCTCTGTAATTGGTTGTTGTGCATCCACCTTTACTTTTCTCTCCAAAGAAAAGTCCTTTACACACACACACATAGTTGACTAGGGTTCAAATTGACTAACCTGGCAAGTAACAATATCAACCTTTTTTCCAAGAAAAGGTTGTTTGTCTGTTACTGCTACGATGGGTGGGAAAAAGTGTCATGAAAAACAGCCTGTCTCTAGAGGTCTGCCCAGGGACATGCATACTTCTCTGATAGTTTTTTCCAGTATAAAACATATAAATCAACAAAGAAAAACTTCTGGGTTGGACTGATGGTTGTGCAAGTGAATGTGTGTGTGTTTCTGTTTAGTTAGTTTTAAGGTGTGTGAATGATGTTTATTGTACTAATTCTCAGAATGAAAGAATGGGCTTACTGTACCAAGAAACTTAGAGAATGAGCCTGCTCCAGAGTACCCTGTGACTCCTTCTGCAGCCTCCAGTTTGTGTGTGTGTGTGTGTCTGTGAGAGACCCAGATTTGAAAGATGCTTCTGCATGGAACACCTGCCTGAGTTTGTATCACTCTCTTTAAGTGTCCCAGCTTGCAGCCAAAACAAACTGTGTCATCTCCGATCCCAACCACAAACGAATAAGCCAACAGTCACACAAAGAATATCTATGGAACGCGCCATAATTGAGTGTGGCCACATCAGCGACTCAAGCAGGGCCGAGGAGAACTAAACCACATGTAGCACTGAATATAAATCAACACACTCCCCACTCCCAGACCACACCAGCCAAACAGCGCAAAGGCAGTCAATTCTTCAGCTTTTCAGAAATAGCCATTCTTCCTCCAAAATGACTACAAAACAACATGCAGACAGCCCTAAACAATTTCCTCTTGGTGGCTAGCCTTTGTTTTAAAGTGGATGTGTAAAATATATGGTGTGCAGCATACCTAGGAACTCGTAGTATCGGACTGAGCGCCGATTGCGGCGTTTGAAAAAGTTGGAGGCGTCTGACTCGGGCATAAAAACCTGCTGTGCAGCACCTAAAGGTCAGAGGTCATAAGTTCACAGCTGCATGAGCAGAAATGTAAAGAATAATTTACTGGAAGTAGCTTGAAGGATAAAAAGTCATACCTTTAGCATCTGATGCTTTTGAGTCATCCCGTACTGCTGCACCTTCCACCAGGCTGAAAACTAAAGGTGAGGGGAAAAATATTTTATCTCATATATATATATATATATATATATATATATATATGCTTTACACACACACACACACACATATATATACATATATATATATATATATATACATATATGTATATATATGTATATATATATATATATATATGTATATATATGTGTGTGTGTGTGTGTGTAAAGCATATATATATATATATATATATATATATATATATATATATATATATATATATATATATATGCTTTACACACACACACACACACATATATATACATATATATATATATATATATATACATATATGTATATATATGTATATATATATATATGTATACATATATATCATATAAGTCTTTAACTGCAAATCTTTAAATACAGCTTCAAATACAGCCCCTCCACTGTGAGTACTTCTTGAACAAAAGCTTACTGGTGGATAGCCGGGGGCACAAAACTAACGAAGGACCTGACATATAAAAAATATAAGTGTTTCCATGAGGCAGTTTTGTGCAGCACTGAGTGTAAAAAAACAAACTATGTAGATTTTGAATCAAAATTCCATTTCACAAATTTGTCATGTCTTCCTCTGTGCTGTAGTTTAGTGTAGCTTGCTTCAGATTAGATCAGTTTCTTATTATAAGCATCTAAGCCACACCACATTTTTCAGTGATTGGTCTCATAAAACTCATGCCTCACTGTGTCCTCAGCCATCACAAAGGGGCCAAATGGAAGAAAACTTCTTTTTTTTTTTTTTACCTTGGGTGCCAAACCTAAGCATTTAACCATACATACTTGCCTGTCCCAACTGAGAAAATATTAAAAAATAAAAAATAAATAGAAATAAAAATACATTAAAAATATATATTTTTAATATTTTAAAATTGTTCCCCAGTCAACCCAACACAATGCATCAGTGCTTTGTACCCTCAAAGCGACTCTTGTTTTTTCTACCCTGAAGATGTTGAATCCAAAAGTTACTCTTCCACTCCCCCCACTCTTTTCCCCACCTACCAAGACGAGGTACTCACAGGTAATGACAAAGAGGGTGGTGAGAACAGACAGGACAAAGACTCGAGCCCAGGACATCTTGAAGGTAAAAGGCAGAAGCTCCACTGGACTTCACAGCACACCTAACAGAGTTCAAGTGAGTGAGGATAGAAGGATGAAGCAGGGAATGGTGGAAGATGAGAGAGAGGTGTGGAGGGAGGAAGAGAGTGGGAGGAGAAAGGAGGAGGTGAAGCTTTACAGAGGGAGGGAAGATGCTGGAATTTCAGTTCCCCAGGGGAGGAGATGACGGAGAAAGCAAGGAGGGAAAGAGGAGAGATGAACTAAAAAGAAGAGGACAGCTAAATAGAAATCAAGATTAAAAAATACTTTTAATACAAAATGAAAATTAAAATCATAATCCTTTTTTGATGTGACCATCCTTTGCATTTAAAACTGAACTAAACTCCTCATACCATTTTCACAGGTTTTTTAACGTAGTTGGCAGGCAGTGTTGTTGTCATTTTTGCACATTAAAGTACAGATCTGCTGCAGGAGGCAACTTTCCCCTCACTGAAGACAGTTATTTAAGACACATCAGCCTGCTGGAACCAATCACAAGCCTTCCCGATGGACAACAGTGCAAGTTTCTGAAGTGCCTGAAAGTTTTTTTGCCCTGCACATAATGCATATTCAGTCCTTGCATTTTGTGGGTAAATCCTTTTTTATCTCTGAATTAAATTATGAAACCTACTTCTGTTTTGCCCACTTTGTGTTGTTTGCAGCACATACTGATTTTCCGATCTCACAAAGGAGCTAGTAACTGCTAACTTTGTGGCTAACTTTGGGATTTTATTTTCTGCAGCTAACTGCCTGCTGTGGTTAGAAATAGGGCTTCAGAAATTCATCCTGACCCTTTTAATTCATCCTGGCCCTTTTAATTCATCCTGACCAAACTGGTTTTATAAAAGGTAGGCACTCATCAACAAATACACGTAGATTACTTAATTTAATAGACTACTCATGCAGTAAAAACATTGAAACCATAATATTTTCTTTAGATGCAGAAAAAGCATTTGACAGCGTTAACTGGAAATTTCTATTTGCAACTTTACATAAATTTGGTTTTGGACCCTCTTTCATAAACTGGTTAAAAATATTATATAACTCCCCAACAGCTTGTGTCAGAACAAATGACCAAACATCCTCCAGCTTCTCTCTTCTGAGGGGCACCAGGCAGGGATGCCCACTCTCCCCTTCACTGTTTGCAATTTTTATTGAACCACTAGCAGCAGCAATTAGACAGGCTACAACAATTAAGGGCATAAAATGTAAGTATATAGAACATAAAATCAGCCTTTATGCAGATGATGTGTTACTTTTTCTCCAAAACTCACAAACCAATATCTCTGGGGTAATTGCGTTGATAAATTCCTTCTCAAGTGTCTCAGATTATTCAATTAACTGGTCGAAATCAACAGTTCTTCCGATTAATTGCTCCTTCCATAATTCTTCTCCTTCCCCACTGCAATGTGGAAATATAAAATATTTAGGTATCAATGTCTCTCCTAAACTTTCAGAATTAACTAAATTAAACCACATCCCACTTTTAAAGACAGTAGAAGGCGACCTGGCTAGATGGAAATTTTTACCCATATCACTCATGGGAAGGGTCGCCGCTATAAAAATTATGGTCTTGCCAAAAATAAACTATTTATTTTCAATGATCCCAAATAAGCCATCACAAGATTGGTTCAGATCTCTAGACTCGTATATTTCTAAATTCCTTTGGAAAGATAAACCCCCACGTATCAGCTTAAAAACACTACAAAGGACCAAGGATAAAGGAGGATTAGATCTGCCTAACTTTAATCACTATTTTTTAGCCAACAGGCTTCAGTTCATCTCTAGATGGTTTAAACACACCTTCTTAGATGAACCTTGGATAGATGTAGAACAGGCACTATGTAATAACCTAGAAATTTCAGACCTACCATTTATCAGCTCAAACATCAAACGACACGAATGCTTTAAAAGCATCAATATTAGCTCTTCTCTGACAGCATGGTGGGAGTTTCTAAAAATGACAGAGTCTTCATTAATCCCATGCAAACGTACACCTATCTGGAACAATCCGGACATATTACAAAACAATAATATGATAAACTTTCCAGATTGGAGTTGCAAAGGAATTAAATACTTGGAACATATGTTGGAAGGAACAGACTTTATTTCGTTTGACAGACTAGTTACACAATACGGGATCAACAAGAAACGATTTTTGGAATATCAACAAATTAAATCCATAGTAAAAAAGAAATTTAATCCCAGTGAAGCTGAATTACAAACACCACCAAGTGTGGTACAATTTTTTAGTCTAAATCCCCCCAAATTATTGTCTAAAATATACAGAACACTTTCTAAAATAGATGAATCAATATCCCTTCCTATTGCAAAATGGGAAGCAGATTTATCAATCAACTTAGACCCAAACCTTTGGTCTCAGATATGCTTAAAAACCTTTCAATGGATCAGAAATCCCAGTTTGCAATTAATACAATACAAAATATTACACAGAGTGCACTATACTGGTCATAGGATGTTCAAGATGGGCTATACGCCTTCCAACAACTGCTCACACTGCACAGCAAATACACCGGACAATTACATCCACGCTCTTTGGTTCTGTCCACCAGTTCAGAAATTTTGGCGTGAGATATGTGAAGACTTATCAAAGTGTCTGAAATGTAACATTCCAGCCTCCCCTTTAGTATGCTTGCTGGGCAACTTGGATGAGGTCACTGCAGAAATAAACACAGCCCATGTTGTTTTTACGGCCCTATGCATTGCCAAGAAAATGGTCCTCATTAACTGGAAAAATAAAAATAATCTTAATTCTAACCAATATAAAAACCATCTAATAGATCACATTAGTCTTGATACAACCTCTGCCATCACATTTGATCAATCCCTTTGGGCTCCTTTGATCGGCTTCATCACCTAGTGGGGGTGGGGGGTCATGGTTTGGTCCTGCCTTCGCTATTGTGGTTGATATGGGGGTAGGGACGGCCTTAGGGCGTCTGGGGAGTCCCTAGGGACGTTTCCCTAGAGGGCCTAACCTGGGGGATGTGGCCATGACCTGGTTAGGAGCTCTGGGGGCTCTTAGATGGTGTTTTCCTTGTGGCTGCGTACAGCGGAGATGGGGGAGGGTCTGTGCTGGCGGACGTTGGTTACTGGCCTGGTAGCCTGGCTGCCCCTGGGAGGGTCCGGGACGGGCGTGGAGGCTTGGGGGTCTGGGGGTGCTCCGCCCCCTGGTCTGGGGTGCTGGCCGGGCCTTGGGTGCTTGGGTCCTGGCTGTTGTGTCGCCGGAGCAGTGGGCAGGGGGGTGCAGGGGGGCTCAGCCCCAGTGCGGGGGACCTCTGGTGCATCGGCCCAACTAGGGGGCTCTCTAACTGGTGGGGAGGTTGTTATACCTTTGCAGGTGGTCTCCTCACTACAGGAGCTCACTCTGCAGGTGGGGGGAGAGATATAGGAGAGGTGGAGAATGAACTCAACCTGGGTGTCTATTGTCTTGTGTAGTTTGGGAGATGATTGGATGATGGAGTGGGTGCAGTTTTCTCTGGGGTGGAGTCGGGTGGGCTGCCCCGGACTCTGTGAGGCTGGGCGGTGCTGCTGCTGCGGGCCCCGGTCCGGATGGGCCTGGGCCCCCTTGCCCTGGTGGGTTCCAGAGTGTGGGGGTGCCTACTGGGGTCAGCGGGGGAGCTGGCCCCAGGGAGGGGCCGCTTGCCCCTCCCTTTCTTCCCTCCCCATCCTCAGCTGCCTCCCTATTCCCGCTCTACCACACCCACCCACACACGCAGGGCTTGGGGTGCAGGTATGTCACCAGGGTGCAGGGGAGGCACTCCCCCTCTGTCCCCTTCTGGCCGCCTGTGCCTCAATTTTATTCTGCAACCTAGACATCCACATTACTCACACTCTCACATAACACATACATATAGGGCCTTGGGGGTGGGCACGTTTTACAGCATCCAGAGGATGGTCGGTGTATTCCAACCCACCTCTGGCACTGGTGCCCTACCCTCAATTTTAAATGCATTTAGACACTAAGGGTTTTCGGGAGGAGCCGTGCTGCTCTCTGAGAGGAAGCTAGTACCATGCTCTCCTGAGTTTTAAATGCACTTTAGAACAGCACACAGCAACACTACATATGAGCAGGCGTAGGGAGGTTTGAGGTCTTCACTCACCCTGGTTCTGTTAGCTGTCAGGGCTGGGGGGCTGGGAGGAGGTGCTGGCCGTCAGACTGGGGTCTGGGATGCGGGGCCTCCCTGCTACTGCAGATAAGGAGGTGGTCCGCTTGCCTCCACCCCAGAGAGAAGGGTTACATCTCCTGGGTCTAGGTGCGGCTTGCCCCTCTGAGGGCGGGGGTACCTGGACCTGGGATATAGAGTATGTTTGGGGAGTGCGACTGTCTGTGCAGTGTCTATTTGTGTCTGTCTACACGTTGGGTGAGTGCCGAGTATTTGGTTGTGCATATGGGGGTGGGAATGCATGTTTGTGTCCGCGTGCGCCTGTTCGTCTGTGTCTATATGTCAGGTTGGGTCTTAGACTCAACCTCTCTGGGTACATCTCAGGCCCTCCAAAGTACGGAGGCCTATCTCCCCTCACCACACTCCCTGCCGGTGGCTGATGCCCTCAGACGTTGGTGTGTTGGTGGTCCTTGTCGTCTGGGGCTGGGCGCTCATGTATGTACCGGCTCACTCCTGGTGGCCGATTGGCGGGGCCGGGCGCCTGCGGCCTGGCTGGGCTCCTTCCGGGGGGTGGGATGCCCTCAGGCCTCTGGCCTCTGGGCCTGAAGCTCGGTCCTCTCTGGCACAGCTGGCTGCCGGCAGAGCCTGCGGGCACGCCACTGCAACCCCCTCTGGCCTCTGCTCCGTAGCTGCTGGGTGACCTCTCGTTTGGGGCTCTACTCAGCTCTTCCCAGGAGGGTGGCACGGTTCCCCCCCCTTTGGTGGTCCTCCTCGGGTCCCTGTACTCTGGGGCCTCTGGATATCTGGGGCCTGGATCTCCTCCATACCTGCTTCATACCCTGGTGGACGGGGCTATGGCTCCCCACACTCCCTAGCAGATCGTTACATGGAGAAACCTTTGGAATACAAGCATGCTGATCCACACAGGTATGCACACAGGTGTACACACGGGTGTTCACAGACGCGGACTACACCTTTCTTGGCTGCTGCCTCAAAGCACATTGTGCGCTGTCTATCTTGCGTGCTGCACAATATCGTTTATTATTTAGTATCTACTGTTATCTACTGCTAGCTAGTTTATTGTGATGGTGCTGTTTTTTTTATTATGTTGCTCTTTGTTATTTGCTTTCTCTTCTGTTTTTTTCTCCATACAGGTGATCCAGGTGTTTTGTTTGTTTGTTTGTTTGTTTTTCTTTCTTCCCCCCCTTCTCACCGTCTCTTCTCCCCTTTGGCTTTCTTTCTCTCCCTCTCTTTCTTTCATTCTTTCTCCCTGTCCTATCCCCCAGTCATGTCTGTCCCGTTTGTAGCAACCGAAAATAAAATAAATTCATAATTATAATAAAGGTCAATCAAATGGACCAATATGGCAAGGCCATGATGATCCACTTGGTAAAATAAATCCGCTTGGAATCTTTCTTGGCCTTAAGACAACAATTCTGATGGCTAAAGATCCAAACGGGACACAAAAAAAAAAAAAAAAAAAAAAAAAGATAAATAAAAAAAAAGAAATAAAAAAAAAAGAAATAGGGCTGGGTATCGTCATTGATTTCTAGAATCGATTCGATTCCGATTCACAAGGTCCTGAATCGATTCGATCCACGATTCGATTCAATTCGATTCGATTCGATTCGATTCGATTGGATTTGAATCTGGGAAATTTTGCCTCAGTCAGAAATATTATAATTCAGATCAGTACATTTACATATTTTTGTATCTATAAAAAGGAAGCTGACACTTTCGAGACTTTATCAAAGGTGTAAGCGTCACAGCAGATGCCTTTGTGTCAAAGTAGCTGAAGATAAAACACAGAAAAACATGAAGGTAATTTTCCTGGCCTGGGATTTTATAAAAATATTCCACAGTACATCAAAAACGAAAGAAAACCATTAACCAGCATATGAACATTACCTCTGAAGTTACAGCGGTTTTATTAGAGACACAGCTGAGCGTTTTGCAGTTTGCATAATTTTAAAAAGTTTAAATTTGTCCAGAAGCCTATTGAACGGCAGAAATTAGATTTTCATATGAATATCAAATCATATGAAATAAAGCATAATAGACTTTTTTAAATGGCACTTTTATAACTGTTGTCTTAACAAACCACCCACTGTGCATTTTTCTCTTTCTATGTATTGCATGTTCTATGTACTGCAGAGGAATGGTTTATTTCAGGAGCTTCATTCAGGTTTCAGAATGCATCACAGTACAGAAACAGCCTTAGTGAAGGTTACAAATGGTCTTCTTATAGCCTTTGATAGTCGAGTCATCTCTGTGCTTGTCCTGCTAAGGCCAATACTGCTGATCATAATATTTTATTACAGTGATTAGAGCATGCTGTAGGTATGTGCTGCAGTGGTTTGAATCATATATATCTAATAGACTCCAATTTGTTCATGTAAATGGACACACTAAGGTTAATTATGGAGTTCCACAGGGTTCAGTGCTAGAACCAATTCTGTTTACATTATACATGCTTCCCTTAGACAGTATCATCAGAAGGTATAGCATACATTTTCACTGCTATGCAGATGACACCCAACTTTATCTTTCCATGAAGCCAGATAACACACACCAATTAGTTAAACTGCAGAAATGTCTTAAAGACATAAAGACCTGGAAAATTTGGTTCTCTAGTAACATTGTGAGGAATCTTTGAGTTGTTTTTGACCAGAAGGTCTTAAATAATCATGCCCCATCTTATCTTACAGACCTCATAGTACCGTATCACCCAAATAGAGCACTTTGCTCTCATACTGCTGGCTTACTTGTAGTAAGCCGGGCTACTGAAGCTACTGAAGCTACTGAAAAGTAGAATGAGAGGCAGAATCTTTCAGTCCCCTCTTCTGTGGAACCAGCTCTTAGTTTAGATTCAGGAGACAGACAGCCTCTTTACTTTAAAACTGTGGTAAAAACTTATCGTTAGAGCTGGATCAGGTGACCCTGAATCCCCTCTTAGTTATGCTGCAAAAGGCTTAACCACTGTTTCCCTCCCCACTCTTACCAAGTAATAACCAAGGGGGTTATCTGATTGCTAAGGTTTTCTCTATATTATTGTAGGTCCTTTACGTTACAATATAAAGCTGATTGAAGTGACTGCTGTTGTGATTTGGCGCTATATAAACAGAAACAGAAACTCTGCCTCTATAAAATGTTCCTTTTATACCCATCATGACTATCCCATTTTAAATATTTAATTTGTTTTTTGTGTACTACTGTGAATAAAATATGGGTTTATGAGATCCACAAGTCAGTGCATTCTGTTTTTACACCGCATCCCAACTTTTTTGGAATTGTGGTTATATAAAACATGGCCAAAGTCAAAAGCTCAGGGTTCACCCTGCTTAATGCTCCTTTTCCTATTTTTTTGGCTCTGTATGATGTCAACAAAAACAAATATCTCTAATATGCTCGCCTCAGGTACATGAATCTGGCGGAAAAACATGTGAGCGTACTGCAACAGGGTCAAAGAATGAACATGTGGAGATAGAAATGAGAATAATAGTTCCTCTTTAAATTTTGAGTTGCAATTTAAATTGGTCTCTGCAGATTTTACCCTGGAGTGTTTGTGATCTGAAATTTCCTTTGAAGGAAACTCAACAGTCAGAAGTCAGAACCTGTTTGCAAGAAACACATAGTTACAGATGCATACGCAGCATGTGTGTGCATGTGTAAATATGGGTTTTATATATATGCATATGCATATACCAGTGATGGGATTTCCAGCTCTTTTTAGAGAACCGTCTCTTTTGGCTCGGCTCACTAAAAAGAGCCGGCTCTTTCGGCTCCCAACCGGCTCTTCAGGTTGTTTTGTTGCTTTAATTAATTTAGTATTAACAACAATAAAAAAAATTATGCACAAAAGGAATTACTAATGTAAAAAAACTCGTGGTTTTATTTATATATGTTTATATATAAATATATACGGTGGCCCCAAGAGACAAAGCAAGTACAAACTCCAAAAAGCACGTACAAACTCCAAAACACATTTCTAGCGTTAACTGAACTTCCTTAATGCTGGGCAGACACTGTGCGATTTTTTCAGCTCCTGCTCAAACTGTACGGTTGACTCGCAGGGGTTAGAAGTTCATAGGTCACGATGCAGGGTCTCACACTGTATGGCTGATGCTCTGATGCGACCTGAGTGCTCACACTGTGCGTACATAAAATGAAGGTTATAACAGAAATTCTGTCGCTCGCTCTCCCTCTCTGTCTTTCACTCACTCACACAGACACGCACACCACCACCATCAACTTTGCTAAATTGCTAATGAAAAACATTGATCAGGCAGCTGTGATTGAGCAGCAGTGTAGATCCAACTATTTTCACGGTTGTTGTGGTCGTGATAATTTTGTGAGGCCACATCGAAAAGGCTCGGATGAGCTTTCCAAAGTTCTACAAGTTGTGCCTCCATCGCTTGTGTCCAGATCACACGCTGCACTGCCGTGCTGCGCCGTCTTTTTCGCTGACATTTGTGTTTGCGCGTGCGCAGTGTGACAAACTGCGGTGACAGCCTCACGACGGTCGCGAGGATTTCAAACAGGTTTTAAATCCTCACGACCAAGCGATTGATGATCGGGAGCTGGTCGTGAGGTGTTAATCGCGTCTCGTTACCCCACGTATACTACACGACGCACGACGCACGATGAAGGCCAAAATCGGGCCGATCGCCAAAACGGTCGCACGACTCAAAAATCGGCTCAAAATGGGCCAAAAATCGCACAGTGTAAGCCCAGCATTACAGAGCTACCTAGATCACTTAAATTACATAATTGAAAGCATATGTGTATTGTTTGTGTATTTATACACAAGCACTCATATATATTCAAATAATAAAAAAAAATGTTCATTTACCTGTTACTACCACACACCAAATCCGGCTTGTGTAACCACTAGGTAACAAAAGCTCAACACTGCGCCTAGCATCCTGGAGCACTTCTGTTGTGTTTGGAGTTTTTACGTGTTTTGGAGTTTGTACGTTCTTTGTCGCTAGCGGCCACCGTAAATATACTTTTATTTATTCACTCCACATAAAATGTAATAAATAAATCATATAATACAAAAACCAACTATTTACATTTCAACTTTTAACTATTTAAATTTTCAGCTTTTTCCTTTTAAACAAATTTAAAGTGAAACAACACAAAACACAATTAAATATAAATTAAAATATGAAAACTAAAAGAAGATGCACATTCTCTGTCATATGGGCCTGCATGAATAAACTTTCTGAATCCTTTATCATCCGCAACTGAAAATAGTTGTGGATGATAACTATACCTTTCTAATGTGACATTGTTGTCCCTGGCTCTTTCTCTCTCTCTTTCCCTTCTGCTCTGTTCCTGCGCTACTGCGAGTGTAACTACCGCCCCTCCCCCCTCATCCCAGCGGAAGGCACAAGGCTCGCGTGCCTAGTGAAGTGGGGAAAAAAGTGCGAGAGAGAGAGAGAGAGAGAGAGAAAGGGAAAAAAAAAAACCGGCTCGCATTGTTCACTTCAAAGATCCGGCTCTAAGAGCCATTTGGTTCCTGACTAGTATATACCACATTTTTTGTGAGTAAGAGCGGATGCAGTGATTGCAAAGGTTTAAGTGTCCTCTTTTGCATTTTCCTCCGCATGACAACATGTACTTATGTAACATATATATTTTTCTAGGCTTGCTTTTAGTGACCATGACGGTCTCAAAGTTCAGCTCCTACGTGTGACCGACTTTCATGCTTTTGAACAAAGGCTTTGTTGAAATGTAACCACTCACTCTTAGCAGTGCTACTTTTAAAAACAACTAATTAATTTTTCCAGTCATATGACTGCCACTATCATCAAGTGCCAGCCACTTTGACTTTAATTCAATGTTAAACAGAGAAGTTCATCAGTGTTTTACAACTCTGTTTCCTCCCATTTTCACAGTTCCTCCCATTTTCAAAGTTAAAACTTTCAGATCTGGCCTCACAAAACCTTTTTCTTTCTTCCAGTGGAGGGCAAGCAGTTACTAATTATCTTGCACTGCTTTTCATCCAACTATATCAGGTTCAAATGCTGATGCTCACATTTGTGGTGTGCTGCCTAACTCCACAACAGATAGGCCTCAACAACAAAGTGACATAGTTCTTGAGCAGCTTGTTTACCAGACCTGTTTGGCTATACGTAACTCTTCATGTTAGATCTTCAAAGCAAATCACACTCTCCTAGGTACAACCAGAAGGTCGCAGGTAAGAATCTGGTGACCGTGATATATTTTTCCTTGATGCCTTGTGTTTTGGAGCCATTCTGTTTTCAGGTATCAGCGTCATTGCTTGACCTCCACATTTCACACAGGATCTCCAGAAGCTAGTACGACTTGGAGCCTCTCTTTATGTGGAGACTTTACTAAAGCCATGTCACTGTCTTTCGCTGCTTATGAATATTGTGTAACTAGAAGGTCATACAGATTCAGGCAAATTAGTCTGAATTAGCCTCACCGCTGGACAAAACAGCAACTGCGATAACAGGAACATAAAAAGAAGCACTTATCTAATTCAGGGTGGGTTGGAGCCTATCACAGTTATCATAGGGCAAAGGGTGGGATACGCCCTAGACAGGTCGCCAGTATAAGTGCACAGACACAATAACACCCACAGAAATTTAAAATCACCAATTAACCTAACAAGCATTTATCTGGACTGTGAGAGGAAGCCAGAGTACCAGGAGACAACACACACAGGAACAGGGAGAACTTGCAAGCTCCACACAGACAGGCCTCAGTCAGCCTGATCTGCAGTCAAATCCAGGACCTTCTTGCTGTGAGGGGACTCTACCAGCCACTGCACCACTGTGCTGCTCTGGGAATGATGTATTCAAATAAATTATATTCGTTCTTCAGATGCAAAATGCCTCTCAGCAATAGAAACATGTCTCACATTGTGCCACGCCAACACACCCTCTGTGCCACATTTAGGTTTGCTGGATCTGGTCACCTTGCTCGGAGCAAACAAGTTAGGGACTATCAGATAAAAACAAACCACTTCAAATGACTCTCCTCTTGAATTCGAGTTAAGTTTCTTGTGCGCTCAACAAAGAAAGTTCTATTTTGTAGGAGTGAGTGGATGATTACCGTTCGGTTTAATCCAGTCACTGGAACTTAAATTATTACAAACCCCAAACTTTCTGTGTATGAAACTCAAAACCACAGTCTGTTTATATAGCAGTTAATTCTGAGTTTTATTGCTAATATTAGCAAAATACACTACATTTATTACATGAAGATCAAAAACTCCTGTTGAAAGATTAAAAATGCCATTAAAGATGCAAAAATAAACATTCTCATTAATTTACAAGGCAGAATGCCGCAAGATTAAGGCATTTGTTGGTGTCAATTCACAAGTGCAACATCACTTAAACACTTTCATTAATCTTTCTTTCCACTTAATCCCTTTTTGAACTTCACACTCTGTCACTCGTAACACACTCGGTTTTCTTTATCAACATGCAAAAATCAATTATTATTTAGAATCCTCATTTGTGTAATTAATGTCTTCTTTTTTTCCACTTGGCTAAACAACTTTACAGATGGATTTTAGAAGGATCTCTGTGCAGTAAAACACTGTTAAATGTTGAATTATATGCAGACTAATCCAGTGCATTTACGTGAAAGAAAATCAGTGACTGTTTTCGCATAAATTAGATAAGAGTGGTTTGAAGCCCTTGCAGAGCCCTCAGCATAAAAACCCAAAAACTTTGCTGCAGTGATCCAAAGCCTGTTGCTTCTCATTCAGTCGCTGTGCTGAGATGGTGAAGTTTGAGCTCAGTTTCATCACCCCGCAGCAGCGTCTTCACATCGAAATCCTCTCTCCCTGCACCAGACGACCCCGAATTGCCCAGGTGTCCTGTGAGAGAGACGGATTTGAAGGAGAGGTTAGCCACAAAAACAAACCCCTTTTATTTTCCTCTGTTTTTTGAGTTTACAGGAACAGAAATTCCTTTAGCTTTTCATCAAACATCAGCTGCTCATTATGAGCCAGCTCATAATAATAGCAATCTTATTTTAGCCGTGTTTGAAAGGTTTAGCAGATGGTGGTTACATGTAAGCCAGGTTTGATGTTTTTTATCTTTGTGTTTACATACAGTAAAACCAATGTGTTATATTCTGTCTGACTCTGTTGCCAACTTCCTGAAATGTCTGTCAGGTGTTTTGTTCATATAATGGGAAGAATGTGACTTTAATTCAATTTCAGCAGGAAAGTTTCTACACAGTCTTTATTCTCAGGTTGTTTTCTCGTTTAGGGCAATTACATCCACTAAGCCACACTTCATTCTAAAGATGCATTAACTGAGTATCTTGCTGCGCTCAGTTTCTGTTTTATATATATATAATGACACGCCAGGTTGCACGCTTCCTGGCACACATGCTAAGCAGAGGCTGACCTCGAGGTAAATATAGCCCATAACAGGATCTTATAACGTGGGCTTGTAAACGACAACGAGACATAGACCAGGGATGTTGTTACCTAACGATGCCACTGTAATTTTAACTTTTTTATAAATAGATTAAAATCATTAAGTTAAGACGTTTGAATAAAGCTCAGGCGATCATTACGTGCATATGTACAAACACTGATGATATGTGGCAGACTACAAAAAGGCTGATTACAAATGTGAAACGTTGATTTCAAAAGATTTTGTTTTGAAGGAGCCTTGCATGGACTACATGACCACAGCACCTGCTTCCTGCCCTGGGCATCACATGTAATTGACAACCTGTGTCTGACTTTGTTTCCAGTTCCTTGTTATGGTTTAACTTTGTTATTACTCCCTCTTTCATTGCCCAGAGCTTTAACGTGGACACTTTCTGGGATTGTGAGCTATCAGTGCTTAAAGCTAGTGATAAATCAATTGTAAACGTATTTATGTGATTAAAAATATAAGGAAAAGCATAAGAGGCTCCTTTTAATCAAAAAGCAATAATGGAAAGAATAAGATAAATGAAGCTTGGATGAACATGTCTGACCTTGAAAGTGACTTCATCACCAACACCGTGCCTCCTCACTATGATCTCCTTCACCTCTTTCTCTATGTTTTCCTGTGTGGTTCCTTTCACGTCAATGTAATAGCAATCACCGCTGGCATAGTGGCAGGAGATGGCCTGTGAAAACACACACACACACACACACACACACACACAGATATCACACCTCATTACTCGTATGCAAAAAGAAATACCACAAATAATCATGTGGTTGTATGGAGCTAATTTGCATTAGAAAATATCAGGATCTCAGGTGGACTCTGGGTAATGCAGTACCTTGCGGAAGCCCTGTGTCTGGTTTATGCCAGATCCGTGGATGAGCAGTGGGTGGAAGAAGACTGTGTCACCCTTTTCCATTTCTAGGTGCACCCTGGGGTGCTCCGGGTCATAGTCTCGGACTCCATGGTACATCTTGTTCACCCCGCCCTGAGGACATATGCAATTATTTAAACACTCTGTGTGTGTACATCCTAGCAGGCATGACTGTAGCTGTTACAGTGTTGTGTGTACCTCCCACTCAGGATAGTCATGTTCCTGCAGCGTGCCCTTGTGTGATCCTGGCAGGACGACCAGGCAGCCGTTCTGCCTGTTCACAGTCTCCATAGCTGTCCACGCACAGACAATCCGATCGACTGGTCGAAAGGGAAAGTAATGCAGATCCTGATGCATCGGGTGACGGGACGTCTTCTTACCTGCAATGACAGAAGACACGTTAGACATTACGATACCAAACTCGTTTTCATTTTATTTTCTTCTCACAAATCACACCTTAAAGATACTCTATGTTATGTTTGAGCTTAAGAAATGTATTTGATGCTTCAGATAGATAAAGAACTGGCCATTCAGAGGGAAGATTACTAACACAGTCTAAAAAGAAAAGCTAATAACAATCAAGCACACATCAAGAGTGTTGATGTAATTATGATCACTGCGGGGAGGGAGACAAAACTAAGGGACACGTCCAGTTATTACATTGGTTATTATTTATCTGCACAATACTTGTCCTAAAAAGAGTCAGGTACCTAAAAATACTGAATTTAAGAGTAAACCCAAGAAGTACACAGCATCCAAATAAGTATTAAGTATTTGTGACTTTGTCGGCCAAACATTTTAGTGAGAATTGAAATACCTGCATCAGGAGGTTTGTTGATCAGCATTGTGTGCATTGCCATGATGTTCGGTCCAATGAAACACTCAACATACTTCAGGATCTGATAAAGAAAAGCAAAAATTTTTGTTCTGATAGTCTTCAGGCTTGACTTATTTCATTGTTTATCAAAAGAAACAAATTCAATGCCTATTCATTTTTTTGTTTGTGAAAAACATTTAGACATTCCAGATTAATGATTGAAGTCCATGTAATGTTTTCTGCCTTATCACCTGTGTGATTACTGATAGCACCTCTGTGAGGCACCAAACCCTTTTTATCAGAATTAATTTGGCAATTAACACAGAAAAAACAACCATCCTTTGACAAAACAGTCAGATAAGTCAAACTTTATCCACCTTCTTGCTTCCCCCACTTCCGTACCATTGATTCATTAATGTTGAACTCTCTGGCAGCTGCTCTATTCCCATGTTGTTGCAGTATATTAATGACTAACCTCGTATTGTGGATGGATTATCTCAGTTGTTTTCCTGACTGAAGTTTGGTCCATTTAGAGCAGGGGTGGGCAATTCCAGGCCCCGAGGGCCGGTGTCCCTGCAGGTTTTAGATGTGTCCTTGAACCAACACAGCTGATTTAAATGGCTAAATTAGCTCCTCAACATGTCCTGAAGTTCTCCAGAGGCCTGGTAATGAACTAATCATCTGATTCAGGTGTGTTGACCCAAGGTGAGATCTAAAACCTGCAGGACACCGGCCCTCGGGGCCTGGAATTGCCCACCCCTGATTTAGAGCATCCTGCCATGCGATTGCATTTGTCCCTAACCATCAGGAACCTTCACGTTAACTTTTATCGAGTGGAAAAAAACTTAGCGTTCATCCTCCAGTTTCACTGGTTATGTTATGCTAACATAGCTGTAACCCTACAAATGTCACTGCTGTTTAGTTTTCTGTCCTCATTTATGTTGGAAGTGATAGCAGAGCTGTACGTTTTAATTTTTTCAGAAATCTCTCAGTCAGAACATGCTATATCATGTTTAGGTAACTAGCGAAACTAGCGAGCTAACTTCCGCTAAATTCTAACTCTGTTAAATTCAATAAATTCTGCTTTCATGGATGCCTCATTCTCCGTTGCCGCCATGCTTTTTCGGCCATGTGCATATGAAAACAAAGGCACTGCGCATGCGCGTTTTACCCATATTCTATCGCAATATTTTATTTTCTTATTGTTGCATAACATTGTACCGGTATTACTGTAAACGGTATAATATGGCCCAGCCCTACGAAAAACCCTACTGCTGTGTGTATTGTCTTTGTTTGTATGTGGCGTTCCAGTACCTCTGGTAGAGAGCAGTACCGGAACAGCTCAGGATCCTCCTGAAAGTCCTGCACTTTTGAGACAGCTCTCTGATCTGGGACAAACTCGGACTTTGCTATAGCCACGTCCCTCATCACCACCAGACCGGGAACCTTTATTTCCTGTCGACAGATCCGTTCAAACTCCCTCCTGAAGGAGGCACCAAAACACACACACACACACAACAGTCAGGACGGAAACATAATGTCTCACAGATGTTCTATTGGGTTTAGGTAAGGTGAGTATGGGGGTCAGTCAATGGCATCAACTACTCCATCCTCCAGGAACTGACTGCACTCTCACCACATGAAGCTGTGCACTGTCATTCACCAGGACAAACCCAGGACTTGCTGCACCAATATAGGGTCTGAGACTGAGTCCAAGGATTTCAAGGATGCTGTTGCCAAGCCTGTAGGTCTGTGTCCCTTCATGAATTTGCCTCCCAAGACTATTACTGACTCACCACCAAACCGGTCATGCTAAACAATGTTACAGGCAGCGTAATGTTCTTCACGGATTCGCCAGAGCCTTTCACATCTGTCACATTTGCTCAGAGTGAACCTGCTCTCCTCTGTGAAAAAAAGGGTGCCAGTGGTGGACCTGACTGGACTCTGGTATCTTATGACAAATGCCAAGCAGTGAGCAGTGAGTGCAGGGTCCACTAGAGGACATTGGTCCACCCTCATAAAGTCACATTTCTGATGCTTTAGTCAGAGACATTCACACCAGTAAACAGCTGGAGGTCATTTTGTGGCTCTGGGAGTGCTCAACCTGTTCTTCCTTGCAGACAATGAGCAGATACTGGTCCTGCTGATGGGTTAAGAACCTTCTACAGCCCTGTCCAGCTCTCCTAGAGTAACTGTCTGTCTGTTAAAATCTCTACCATGATCTTGAGACTGTACTGGACTGCAAAACTTCAGGCAATGGCATGTATTGATGTTCCATCTTGGAGGAGTTAAACTACCTATGCAAGATCTGTAGGGTCTCCCCTCATGCTACCAGTAGTGACACTGACCCTAGCCAAATGCAAAACTAGTGTAATAAAAACAGTCAGATGAGCAGGTAAAATGTCACTGTCCTCCAGCTGTAAAACTGTGCCTGTTTTGGGGGTTGTCTCACTGTTGCTCCTCTAGTACACCTGTTGTTAATTTCATTAACACCAAAACAGCTGAAATGGAATAACAACCCCTCTGCTAATTAAATGACCAGATCAATATCCCATAAGTTTAACTGACTTGATTCTACACTCTGATTAAAGTGTTCCTTAAACAGTCACTGTAAAATTGGTAGATTTTCCTATGGCCAAACTTTCACATACTGAGTACAGTGCATGTATGAATAATCTCTAAGCGATAAAACGATCAGCCTTTGGACTGCTGTAAATATTTAGTTTTCCTGCTTATGAAAGATCAGATATCCTTGTCTACCTTCTGTGCGAGGGCCAGCCAATCAGAAGAAAGCTAGCTCAAAGGGGATGAAAGCTAAAACTGATTGAAATGATGGGGGATCTGCCAAAGGCTGGCATAAAATAAATAATCAATATTTTGAACTGTAACCTATTCAAGTAAAATAATTATTTTATGTGTTTGTGCTTTTTAAAAAGTACTTATTTCATTTATTATTTATTGCCAAGTGTCTGATGTTACCTGAACCTGTCGATGTCCTGCACGGACACCAGATTTCTGATGAGAAGGAAGCCATTTTCCTCATAGAAGAGCCGCTGTTCCGGGGTCAGCAGGTCATTATCCAAAGTATACCTGCCAAATTGAAAAAAATATAAAATAAAAATAAAAAAGCTTGCCTTGCCTTTTGAGCCAATGGCACTGTAGTTACCACTTGCTATTACACATGGAGAGCAGAAAAGTGGGACACTGTGGACCTGATCAATAGAAGAAACTGTGGGAAAGGTGAACGATAAACACGAATGATTGCTGAGTGCATAAAAACCTTTAGCCCGAGGCGGAGCTTAGGTGTGTCCTTACCTCAGTCTCTGTGGGTGACCGTAGCTGACGGTTTGAGCAGACGTGGGTGCAGCTCTCTTCGGAAAATCAGTCAAGGATAACAAAAAAAACAAAAAACAAAAAACAAAAAACAAAAACAAAAACAAAAAACCAAACAAACCAAAAACACGGGGAAAATGTCTGCTATACAGCAGCGAGAGATTATCATTTATAGATTTCAGATCATTTCCAAGATTTTACAGTGAAACATTCTGCCTTTCTGCCAAAATATGTGAAAATGTATTTTATGTGAAAATCTGCATTGCTGCTGCATATTAAAACCAGGGAAACCGACAACACTTTTTAAAAAAACAAATCACATGTATAAATTTGTAACTAGCTTATCTTTAAGTTGACCTATCTACAGATAGACCTAACAGGGTACACCTGTTATTTAACAGGTTGATATAGAAAATAATCCAATAACAGTAGTTTCCGAGCCCTAAGTAACAGTTATAAATGTCTCCAGCTAGCTAGCATTAAAAACGTTTATTACAAATGATGTGCAGTCCAAACAAACACACTTGTAGAGAAACAACGGCGAACACGAAAATAACTAGCGGTGTTAACAGCGCAAGAATAGTTACAGGCATTCAGCTCCTGTCCTGTCCTTATGTCAGTATTCTCCGGGAGGCCTGCAGTCCACCGCGGGTTCCCAGTAGCGGAGTATCGGGCGCTCACTGCTTCGCTATAGGCTAAGAGCCTCCAACGAGCCGATTTATCGCAAATACGAATTAAAAAAGATACAATCCCCGCAGAATGTCTGTCAAGATGGTTGATAATGACTCGCAGTCTCTCCAGAGGACGAGACATTTTCTGTCAAGTAGCAGTGCTTCGTGTCCTCTGTAAAAGTAATGGAGAAGTGGGTTGTTGTACTTCACGTACCTCCGCTGACTGGGGCAAAGGCTAGCATGATGACACGCTCTGTGAATGTGCTGTTATGCAAAACACCTACAGTCATTTATGGATCCGTTAAAACACAGCCCAGTCATTATCACAACGCCGTAACAAGTTTAATAGAATCAAAAATACTTCAATGATTTGTAAGGGAAATTATATTTCTCCTCCTGTGACTAGATGAACGGATCCTTTAAAAATAGCAGGAATATCGCAAAAATGCTAATGGTGTAAACGAGTAAAGAAAAATGAAAACTCTATTGTAGAGTTCAAGCATTTTTATTCCTTTAGCAAACCTTTTCAGCTGTTAGTGAACGTTATTTATTGCAAACGACGGGATTTCATAAGGATTATTTCCAGCATCACTAGTAATTAAAGTTTTATCCAGCAGGGAGCGCCACACAACAATAATTATTCCCATCATCTTTATAATTTATGCTAATTTCGAAGCTGTTGAAACCCTAAGCGCTATTTAACCATTCCATCATTTTTGGCATCTTCAACAAACACAGACTATTTTGTAATAGAAATTGAATCGATGAAATAATCAATCTACTCATTTAAAGACTGAAATGGACAGTGTTGCATTGTTATAGTGATGAGTTACAAATGAAAAAGAACGGTATGCTAACAAAGCCTGCAGCTGTTTCTTATTTTATCCATTTCCCAACTTTGACAAACTATACTGTACTTAACTTCTAGTTTTACCTACGAGCTAACAAACAAAAAGGCACACAAAATAGCACTTAGAATGTATAATATGCAGTATGTATGTATGCATAGTTTTTGGTGTATGCGTCTATCTAGACGTTTTTCTTTACGTTTTTCAAGTCTATGATGTGGAAGTTGTCTGTACAAAAAAAAACAGCTTTTAGTTTGCACACTGACCAGATAGACGTCACAGTGGCTTTTATTTTGGAAATTGCAATAGAACAGACCTTTGTTTTGAAATGTCAGCGGAAGTGCCATTATCGTAATCTACCTTACATGCTCGCACCCCTCCCGTCTCCGCACTCGACATCCTCCAGCCTCTTTAAACTGTCTCCGCTGCCGAAACAGACGACTTTTTCGGGTTTCGGTCTGTGTCTGTTCGCCCGCACACTCGCACACCTTTCTGCTTGTTTCGGAGGATATTTCTTTCTCTGGCGGAGCGTGTGGAGCACAAACTGAGCACAGACGGAGCTGTGTTTCAGGCTACTTCAGTGGGCGGGTAAAGCGGAGGAGGGCATCCGGGCCTGGCAGCTCCGGAGGGTCGGCTTGAAAACGACGGAATTCACCATTTTCAGGTAAATTCGTTGATGGGTCACTTTCAGGTAACGCTTAATGAACAAGCAGGGGGCTATGCTTCGCCCGGCGACAAAAGACGAAGTCTGAATGGTGGCCATTGGAAATGGCAAAACAGAGGAAACGGCAGCTGGAGAATAATACAGCCAGACTCTTACTGTAATTCATATATTACTGTTTACCCAGCGCCTTTATCCAGCACGGTTATACGTGTTGTTTTTGCGCCTCAAACACTGTCCAAGCGTAAAATATCTTATTTTACGGTATGTTTGTTTACATAACGTGGCTCAGGCATCGGCAGCCAGAATGTCACCAGCGATAGAAAGCGAACTGTAGATTAAAGGATGAAATAATGCATCCTCGAAATCGCCCTAAATCCCAATGAAAACAGTATGGATCATTGCAGGTATAATGCAAGACCTGTTCACAACATATTCATGTCACCCCAAATCTGCTCACAATACACTGTAGCTATACAATGAGACTTCCCTTTAAAGGAGTAGAGGTGCATTTACCATCAACCGGCCTTTGACTTCATATAAGTGTGAAAGAAATGGCTTCTCTGCTACAGTCAGCGCCTTTACTTCAGCTTGTGCCACGTTTTTGCTGATGTGAAAGCACTGTGGAGCAAAGTTGGAATACAAACATTATGAAACTGAGTTAAATCCCTTAAAATAACCTCCAAAGAACTCTTGACTTTTACCAAACTGTGGTTGTTCCTGTCAAGTTATTTGAATACAGTTGAGACACGTTGCTGAAAGTGGAAGATAAGAGACATGCCCTTGAAAATAAGTATTATGGACTGACTGTGTTTAAGCAGACACAAGCTCAAGGGTATTTTAATCTAATGCACCAGGAACACACTGCCCTGCTGTTACCCTGAAAACAGTGACCTGATCTTAGGTACACTATTGTCCTAGAGTTTCGCCTTTTTTTTCTTCTCCCAAATCGAATACAAAAGCATAAAAAACAAGCAATTACACAACTAGAAATCCAGCATAAATAATTTCAGTTATTATCACCATTTAATAATATTAGAGCTCTGCCTATATGAAAGTTTAAAATTTCTGATTATGAAATTAGAAAGAAAGTTTGCATTGTTGAAAGGGAAATAGCTCTGCAGTATTGAGCGCTTCTCACCCATCTTTGCCGGGAAATGCCTGTGATGCTTTTAGGCTCTTTTCTATTTCCCGTTTGACCTGCATTCAATTCCAGTGTCCTTCATCTGGAACAACTAGCTGTTCAATTATGTGTATTTGCGAATCTGCATGTGTGCGTTTTGACCCACATTCAGATCTGGGCTGCTGGCTGTGGGAACGATACACCCTGAGAGAACGACATTAATTACCCCGACAGCTCCCACTCCATGCCTGTAGGCCCGTATAGCAGTGCACATATCGATCAGTCTCTGCATTGTGCCACGATTGTGGGAGGTGTGTGTGTATGTGTGTGTACACCCACTCTATGTTTCTCTCTTTTGCTCCTGGGACTGACACATGAGGATGTATATTATAATAATCTGTCTTCTAGAAGAATGTGGGATGTGTCAGTGGTTTCGGTCTGAGAAATCAAAGTGTCTTGTGAAGGACTCACAGCAGGTGTCAGCGATTAGTTTGGAACTTCCTGTCAGAGCGAGTAAGTGACAAATTGGATCAGAGTACTAACTTTGGTGTAGAAGCAAGTATGAGATTGTTAGAACAAAAGGTTTTTGTTTTGTTTTTTTCTTTTACCATTCAGAGTGACACTGGGCTGTGATTTTAATTTTTCTGTGTCATATTAAAATCAGACAATGTGACTTTGCAGGTGGTTTCCCACATCTCAGAAAAAAATCCTAATGAGATCATCGGGGGATATCCAGTCTTAGCTTAGACAAAAAACTGAAAGGACAGAAAAAGACATGTTTGTGTCATTGAAAACATTACCTTAGTATGGGGTAAACAGCTGTCTCCCTGGTGAACAGCTGTACAGCTATCTGTATCTGCTATAGGGATGGGTACCGGTATCCGGTGCCATGATGGCACCGGTTCTGACATAAACGGTAGTAACCAGACCGAAAAGCAGCGCACATTTCGGTGCTTTATTTCGGTGCTTTATTTCGGTGCTTTATTTCGGTGCTTTTTTTTTCCTGAGCTGTGATACACTTTAGATTCTAGCCAATCATTTTACGTTTCCGAGGATAGTAGGCGGGGCCAGGTACGTACGTTCTTTTAGAGCAGAGCTACAGATTAAAAACGCCCAAGGCGAAGCGGTCAAAAGTCTGGCTGTACTTCACAGCAAAATATGCAAACTCAGCAGCCTGCAACAAGTGCTTTAAGGTGATACTGTGATACTGTCAAAGGAGGTAACACCTCAAATCCGATGAAACACCTGGCGACGCATAGCGTTTTTTTTGAAAGCCGAGAAATGCGCCGTATTTGATAGCTTGCTGCGAGACCTCACACCGAGCACATCTACTGCGGGTGTGGTGCCTGTTATCGGACCCGGAGTTTGCAACATCCCCCAAAAACCCGAAGAGGAGAGTCCTGGCCCCTAGCCCTGCCAGTGTAGCAGAAATGATGACGGATGATGATGGCAGCAGCAGTCGTTCTTCTCTGCTTGAGTAGCTTAATGTTGTTCGTGTGTAATTTACGTTGAGTAGGCTAACCACGTTATTACATTAATGCATGTAAGGTGAACTAGCAAACATCATCATAGCTACATGCGGCTGTCTTCTTGTTTGCTGGCAGATACTCTCTTCACCCTGGCCAAAAAGGCTAAAATGACCAAAGAAAAAGTGTAAAACAATTAAACATGAGAGGTTTTTGGACAAAGTTTGTGTTTGTCCATTGTTTAAGCACTGCTTCCAGACAAGAATGATACTATATATGCCTCATAGCTGCAGAAAAGGCTAACATTGTTATCTTTTTACAAAAAAACAGCTGAACATGAGAGGTTTTTGGACCAATTTTGTGTTCTCCATTCTTTAAGCACCGGTTTGAGCACCGTTTAAGCACCAGCACCGTTTCAAAAGTACCGGTTTGGCACCGGTATCGGATAAAACCTAAACGATACCCATCCCTAATCTGCTATCTGCAATTTTAACTTGAATCAGTTAGTTTTTGCCTGTATCACTGCCTTAAGGTGGCTTATGTTATGGAGCTCTATATTTTTATTCTACCAGGGTAGCTTTGAGTGATTTACAGGTCAGGACGGTCCTTACTTTTCTTATACTGTGCCTTGATGCAGCACTTAGGATACATCCTTTCTGGACCAAAACATTTTTTTTAAATTCTCCATTGCGTTAAGCCAGCTTTTTTTTCTGATTGGCTGCCACATTTAAACAGAAGGTTTGAACAGTAGGTGAGTGGGGCTTCTGTCCTTACGGCTAGATGACCATATTAAGGACCTGCTGACCATTAACATAGAGCAGGGGTCCCCAATCCCAGTCCATGAGGGCCGGTGTCTCTGCAGGTTTTAGATCTCACCCTGGGTCAACACACCTGAATCACATGATTAGTTCATTACCAGGCCTCTGGAGAACTTCAAAACACATCGAGAAGGTAATTTATCCATTTAAATCAGCTGTGATGGATCAAGGACACATCTAAAACCTGCAGGGACACCGGCCCTCGTGGACTGGGATTGGGGACCCCTGACATAGAGTTAAAAATCTGAATGTCTGAAACACAGCAGTGGGAGCAGTCTGTAGCCGTACAGGGATAAATTATACATACACTGACCTTAATATTTTAGATTTCTGAAATCTGTAATCTGAGCAGGAACTGCTGTAAGAGTATAAACATAACAGGAAATAAGGAAAATCTCAGTAGATCCACTGTAACTGCCACAAAGTATTTGGGAAAATATGTTGTATTCCATCACATTTTAACTTAGCTGCTGCAGTGATGTAGATGATAATGGCAAGAAAATCATCAGAAAAGTGTTTTGTTTGTTTTTTTCTTCTTTTTACTCGTTAGTTTTTCACAAAACACCTAAATGTTTTGTAGGAAGAAGCGAATTAGCGAATGGTGGCTTATAATAATGGTGGCAATATCCCAACATGCTTTGTAGCCAAGCAGACTGCACTTCCAAAACACTGTTGCTATTGACAACCAGTCGAATAGCTTTCTCTCTCCCTCGTCAAAGGAGCTTGTAAAGAAAAGCGTCTGGACTTCTTTGAGTTGCTTGAAGACGTTTCACCTCTCATCCGAGAAGCTTCTTCAGTTCTAAGGTCAAATGGCAGAGAGTCCCAGATTTAAACCCAGTGGGGGTATCCCCCCCCAAAGAGGGACAAAAGGACCCCCCTGATAATCCTCTAATCACCTGAGCCAAGGTGTGAAAGCGGGTGTGGGTCCCAATCAGCCAGAGTTTCGGGTGAGCTCATTGTGAAACCTGGCCCCACCTTATCATGTGATTTCCTGAGGTCAGATGGCCCAGGATGTGAGTGGGCGTTAAGGCGTCTGGGGAGGGAACTCAAAACTGGATTATAGATGGCAGACAGTTGGTGTCGTAAACCACCGCCTCTGTTCAAAGATGGTCGCTCACGGTGGACATAGATGGCTTCTTTCACTCCTCTTTCAAACCATCTGTCCTCTCTGTCCAAAATGTGAACACTGGCATCCTCGAAAGAGTGTCCTTTATCCTTAAGATGCAGATGGACTGCTGAGTCTTGTCCTGTGGAGGTGGCTCTTCTGTGTTGTGCCATACGCTTGTGAAGTGGCTGTTTGGTCTCTCCAATGTAGAGGTCTGGACATTCCTCGCTGCACTGTACAGCATACACCACATTGTTAAGTCTGTGTTTTGGAGTTTTGTCTTTCGGGTGAACCATTTTTTGTCTGAGTGTGTTGCTGGGTCTGAAGTACACCGGGATGTCGTGCTTGGAGAAAACTCTCCTGAGTTTTTCTGATACACCGGCTACATAGGGGATGACAATGCTGTTGCGTCTGTCTTTCTTATCCTCCCTCGCTGGTGTCTGATCTTCTTTTCTGTGCCTTTTTGCTAACTTTATAAACGCCCAATTAGGATAACCGCATGTTTTGAGTGCTTCCTTTACATGTGTGTGTTCCTTCTTTTCCCCCTCACGCTTAGAGGGAACATGTTCTGCCCGGTGGTGTAGGGTCCTAATTATTCCAAGTTTGTGTTCCAGAGGGTGATGGGAGTCAAAGAGGAGGTACTGGTCCGTGTGTGTGGGCTTCCGGTAAACTTCGATGTTGAGGTTGCCGTTTTCTTCAATGTGCACCGCGCAGGTGATTAGAGGATCATCAGGGGGTCCTTTTGTCCCTCTTTGGGGGATACCCCCACTGGTTTTAAATCTGGGACTCTCTGCCATTTGACCTTAGAACTGAAGAAGCTTCTCGGATGAGAGGTGAAACGTCTTCAAGCAACTTAAAGAAGTCCAGACGCTTTTCTTTGCAAGCTCCTTTGACTACGATGACCTGGATGACTGAGAACCTTCACAGACATCTTCTCTCTCCCTCCTTCTACCGCTTGTTTATATAACTCCAACTTGTGCCATATTTTCCAATCAGATAGGTGTTTTTGTGTGTGTGTCTTTCTGTTTCCACACCTCTTTCTTGACTCTTTGTGCTTTTTAGAATGTTTCTCCCTTCATCTTTGAAAAATGTTTGGTTTGTGTGTGTGCGCGTGCATGCTGTTTCTGTTTAATTCATGATTTTTCAACTCTGGTGTTTGCTTGTGCTTTTTCATCCTTGTTCTGTGTGTGCGCTGAATTTATTAACCCAATAAGCTTTTCTTCCAGCACTGCGTAGCTTATTGTTGTGCAGAATTTGACAAAAACTAAGAGGTGGACTAGCTAACAGCCAGGGGGAATGAAAGGGAGGCTGTTACTGTGCTGCTACAGGGTGGGCATGATGTAGGTGAAGTGGTAATTTCTGGGTTCTTTGGGGGACTGACAAAATTGTAGGGCTTTCAAATGAATACAGTTAGTGTGGGCTGGGTGCAGCGCAACTACACACACACACACACACACACACACACACACACACACTCTCATTCACGCACTCACTCGTAGCCACATGAACACACACAGATGAGAAAGTTATGTGAGCCATGCAAGGAATGTGAATTGGGAGTTGACTGTCTCTTTTACACACACACACACACACACACACACACACACACACACACACACACACACACACACACAGCTTCTTTCAAGCTTCAAAAAGTGAAAAATTTAGGTCATATCATCGAGCATTTCTGTCAGCCCTACTGCTGTGTGTGGGTGTGTGTGCTGTCATCTTGTATGAATGTATTTGGCTGTTAGAGGTCTTGTAGGATGCATGTGTGTTGGTGTTAAATGGATTGAGCAGGTGTGTTACTTCTCTTTATTCTCTTCTGAATAACAATTTTCATACATTGTCTTTTCACATAAACAAATTTAGTCTTCTATTATTGCTGTATTCTGTAGCATTATGGAGCCCTGTCCAGTTTCCCCCCATGGAAGTCTTTTAATTACACTTCTCTGTGCGATTGCTTGTGTACCCAGGGTTGAGTTGAGTGAAATTGACTCATAATCTGGAGTTTAAGCATTGTTAGAACCACAGCACAAAATAAACGTTTAACATATTTTCAGGCGAGAATGTAGCTGTGTAAACCTCAAATATCTGCTCAGTTTATCAAGACACCACATGTTTTCAAAAGCGCTCCGACGTTTTCGGAGACGTCTGTTACCCACTAGCTCGATAGCTAGCCGGGGGCGAGGCTCACTAGAGTCCGGTGAGAACACCGGACTCCCGGCAAATCGTTTTCAAACCCACCGCCGTCTTTCGCTACTGAGGTTAAACATATATAAGTCACTTAGATAACTTAAAAATGTTATCGTTTGGCTTTTTTTTTTTAGTATTTTATTTGTTCCTGAGTAAATCGGTTTGGCTGAGATTAAAGTTATAGTTTTTACACAGCTGAATAAACGTCAAGCAGACAGCTGATTATCAGAAGTGTGAGATGCTCGAGAATATACTCCGTTGTCCCGTTATATTTTAGATAGCAAGGAGTTTATTAAATTTCACAAAAACAATCTGCAGATTTCATTAAACTTTAATAAACTATCATCTTGTCTTTATTTTTAGTTAGCACATACCTTAAACACTTAAAGCTGTAAGCTAATGATAGTTATATAAGAGCAGATGCTGCTGGTGCAATAAGCTGTACGTTTTACGTCCAATGGATGATGATCTGATTAGTCGACTAATCGCAAAAATAATCGGTGACTAGTCGACTATCAAAATAATCGTTTGTGGCAGCCCTAATGTCATCTAAAAGATCTCTATCCATCCATTTTCCATTTTCACTGCTTCATCACAGGGACAGGCACCCTTGGATATGTTGACCAAAATAAACGTGGTTAGGATTTCTGCTGCTTGAAACATAAAGACATTTAGCTGTTCCGCTTGTCAAGTTGGAATTGGATTTTTGGAATGCAACGTTGTACGAGTAGCCGATTTGTGCCCAGAGAAAAGTGGCACAGTGTTGATGCCAATTAGTCAGCTGGAGTTGATGTTCTGCTGTTTTGTTCATCCCGTCCTACACAACTCTCACCATCTGCCTACTTTTCACAAACAATTCTTCCAACATTTCACATAATCACAACAATGACACGACAGTTGACATTATTCACCATCGGTAACGATTCTCCTTCTTGAGCATCAAACCCGTGAGCTCTTTGAATTTCAAGGTTGTGTAACTGTGTTCTCATTGCCCTCTTTTTAGCCGGCTGCCTACTTTAACTTTAAATTCCACTCTCATTCTAAAATTGAGTTTCCCTTTTAATTGTGAGCAGGAATCTCTAATTATCCCGCTTTCTTCCCGTTAGGTTAATCATTGCCTCCCAGATAGGCGTTATCTGCAATCAATGCCAGCAAAGTGCACCGAAAGTTCACAGGAAACAGACACAGAAATTGGACCGTAGTTGCTTATGAAACGTAGAGCGTAAATACTCAGGCCTTGATGCTTTTTAATTTAGCCACTTTTAACGATTCTTCTGTGACATGTTGCTGAAAGGAGTCAAGTTTCGCCGTACTCCTCTTCCTATTTCTGGAGCTGTTCTCTGCATTAGCATGAGCAAGTGTCCCCTTCATCTTTATTTGAGAGGTCAGATGGCTGTGGATGCTGATAATCTTATGTAATCACACTAAAGAAACACTCCACGATGAGTAGTGATACACACTACAGAGTAGTAAAACACAGAAGCTTTTACTGACAGCAGTGGTCTGTACTACAAAAGAAGTTTGACATAGCTTGGTTTTCTTTGTATTATCTAGCCTGAAGAAACCTAAAATCACAGTCTGAGATAACGGATACAACTTTCCACAATCAGGCTGTGCGTGGGCTCAATAAAAGGGGCTGTTTTAATGCGTCATTAGATGTGCTTCTCTGTAGAAAATGGACCATCTGCAGAATAACTACTGAAATGTGGCAATTCACACTCTGACACTGAAAACTGGTTTTAGGCTCAACAAACCCATTGATCTTGCTTTGCAGTGCAACCTTCAGGTCTCAGAGAAGTACATCACAGCTGTGAGCACTGGGTATTAAGGGCACAAGATAAAGTCAGAAAACAGTCATCCACCATGAATTTGGCAGAGTTGCATCGAGGCAAGAAATAGAAAATTTGTTCCATCATGTTTCCTGATTGCTGGCAGCAGGGAAAGAAAATGAGGAGTAGCAGGTCTTTGGTCTTCAACATTATGTGTTAGGGTAGAAGACATGCAGAGTTATTTTCTGAAAACTGAAGCAGTTATTAGGTACAGAGGGGTGGCAGAAAGAAACGAAAAGCGCATCTGGTTTCTGCAAATGAGTGCATGTCCAAATCTAATCACTGCAGTAGACTCGGATGTGGAGTCTGAAATCTTTAGGAAACGCCGCCATAAATTAGTTTCCTTACCATCTCTAGGTACAGTAAATACAGAGCTATCTCCTGCATATAATGTTGGTAAGAGGCTATAGGGGCTTTACAGCAAGGCACAGTAACATGCTTGACTCTTATAACAGAGTGCCACAGAACCTGTGGGAAACCACAGTGTTGTTTTTACAGTTCTTATATGTTAGCTTTTGGCAGAGATGTATGTACCATCCAGCTGTAACATATGACAAGTTTCTAAAAATGTCAGGATGTAGGCATTAAAGATATTGCATATGAAAGTCACACACAAAAAAGATGATTTAATGATGTATTGTCTAGTTTTGATCTCCAGCAACCACAAATTTCAACCATGCTTGGGGCACTGCTGCGACAGAAGTTGACATAAAAAATTCTTTAGCCTGCAAATGTGCATTTTAATCAATTTATGGAGAATTTTGCATCTCTGGCTGCCTGGTAAATTTTGTAAGTAACATGCACCTCAGGCAGGGAACACCTGTTTCCAAAGGCCTTGGGGTAATGAAGGTGGTTCCAGAAACTGTGTAGGGGGAGAGGCAGGGCGTGGGGGGGGGATGCGTGACAGAAACCCATACAAAAGACAGAGGAGGAAGAGGAGGAGCAGATGGAAGTAGGAAGGATTAGAGTTCTGTTTTACACATATGAAACGCAACCTCAAAGCTGTCAGCAGTTAAGCAGTGTTTTTGTATTTTGTCATCAGATGTGGGTCACTCTAGCTGCTGTTGCATTTATGCAACTGTGAAATGAATTTAAAAGCTTTAAAATGTGCCTATATTTTGCTTGTTTTTAAACTCTGTGGGACACCGACTGACAGTGCCTAACACTGGTCTGTGACTCATTGGTCAGATAAAGCACTGTTGTTGCATTATCATTACTATGTGCAAATATGTAGCACATATATTTATTTTTGTGGCAGAATAAATCCTCATTGGGAAGATTTTTTTTTTTTTGTGTGTGTGTTTGTGTGTTGTTGTATTTATTTATTTTTTCTGTAGTTCTGTTTTTGTTTTGTGTGAGTGCGTGCATGTAATCTTAACATCGCATAATTCCCTGTCTTCTCTCTGCTGGAATGTGCCATCTGTTTGGACCAACCAAACATCCACACAGGAAAATACACATTCTTGAGTGTTGCGTTCATCCAGCTGTGTGTGTGCATGCGTGCATGCATGCCAGTTAGACCAGAAGCTTCTTGTTAACCCTGGTTAATCTGGTGAACGTTGAGACGGATGAGCATCACATAGCAGGAGGAATAACAGTAGGACAGAGAAGAAGGAAGGTGTTGTTTTCAAACACATTGTTATTATGTAGTTTGAAGTGTCAGCATAGTAGCTGGAGGAGCAAATTGAAAAAGAGAATTGACAGCAGGTGGTTAGTGTCTTTTTATTTTTTGGAAATAGAAACTGATACATTTTTTTGCTGCCTTAAAAAGGTCTCCAAGAGTTGAGAGTGAAAGACATGGGGCAAAGCAGGACGGACTCAAACCCGGACCAGCCACGTCCGGGTTTGAGTCAGTCCAGGTCACCTTCTCTTCCTATTGAGCTAAACCAGTTTTCTCAACAGTACATCAATACATAAGCTTAAAATGTCTGTTTATGGCTTCCTGTTATACTGTGTAGCAGGCCATAGAAAGCAGAATTTAAACAAAATTTAAAGCTGTGGTTGGCTTTGGAGCACACTTCTACAAGTCAGTAGTAACAAGTAGAGCAGGGCGATATGACCAAAAATATTTATCACGATATACATTTGAAAATTTGTGATAACGATATAACTGACGATATAATTGACACTAGACAAAATACTTTACAACTCCACAACTTTATTAGTGCAAAAAACCCCATCAATGTATTTTCACTTAAACAAGCAGCTGTTTTTTATGTGCATTAAAGTTATATAAAAATGTAACAGTGCAAATTCTTTGCTGACAGTTTAACCAAAAGGTGTTTCCAGTGGAAATTGGCCGACATATCCTCAGCATAACCATGTATAATATCCACAAAACTTAAAAAGAGCTTATACACACACAATACGGTCGTACTAAAGTCGTACTAAAACATTTGACAGATTTTCGAGCGCCGTGTACATAAAATCGTTTCGAGGTCAGTAAACACAACCAGAATTCATACATAAGGCACACGGGATTATAAGGGGCACTGTAGATTTTCAGAATTGGATTGATTTTAAGTGTGCTGTATTTTCCAAACAACACGGTAATAACGACGGCCCGCTAGCATGCGCTACCAAAAATAGTGCTTTGTTGTGTATCTGACGGACGAAAGCTAAACCAGTTCCACACCACTGAAGCTGCAGCATTTTTACAAACCAATTCTGGTTCATCCGTTTCATTTAACGATCCGCTTTCGCTCTTCTCATTCTGCGTCACCGCCATGTGCGTATGTAAACAAAGGCACTGCGCATGCGCGTTTTACCCATATTCTATCGCGATATTTCATTTTCCTATCGTTGCCCAAAATTACACCGGTATTACCGTGAACAGTATGATATAGCCCAGCCCTAGTAACAAGTCACCTATTTATGCAAGTACATGCAACAATGAGCTAAACGAGGCCACACAAACATCATTCATGGGAAATAAAACTACTAGTTGCAGATTGCACTAGATGACAATCACGCTCACTACACAAACAAAACAGAGATTGTGTGTGTGAGTGGAAGAGGACACAGAGAGCAGCAACACTTACTGAGACAGCACCAGGTGCCTGTTTGGTTTTTTTGTGAACTCAGGAGCAATGTGGGAAACCAGTAGCTGTATTAGGCACCAGCTAATTCTCCGTCATGTAAAGTCGTGTAATAACAGTTGAAAAAATGTGGGTTGCTAGTCATAGAATCCACCCACGAGACGAATGTTTTTTTGGGAATCCTTACATTTTTGTTGATTGTCCATGAAGATAATGAAAATACAGATTGCATTTGTGGTGGAAGCGGGGCTACAGGGGAGTTTGCATCTGACTTCATTTTGCTTTGCTATTTGAAGAAGTGCCACCCAAACTTCTGAAACCCGTAGTGATCTCTGGCTTTTCATAATTCTTCTGTTTGTACATTCCCGCTGATCTCAGGATTTCTCACACATTTATCTGTATGATACTGTAAGGCAGCATCAGAAAATAGCTTCTAGGTGCAAGGCACTATACACACTACAAAAGAAAAATCACAAAACTGACATACAGTTTTCGTGACCTTCTTTATGCAAGGCTGTAAACATTTTTAATGCCCTTTTGTTGGACATTTTAACATCTAAGTGCACACTGACAAATTCTTTGGAGTCAGCCTCCCTGTGAAAAACAGTTGTTTAATACAGTAACAAAAAGAGCTGAGTGATTAAATTCATGTTCATTACTATGATGTACATCATCATAGTACATCTGGTAATTGCATTCATTTTATATGAAAACATTGATGAGTCCAACTTTAAACAAAAAAAAAATATTCTAGAAAATGTGGCTCATTTTCAAGCCATGCTCCACTCTGCTTACGTCAGTGTTTGTGTTGAATTGTATACAGTTACCTAGATTGCACCAGAGCAGTCTACGTGCTGCTGATGGCTCTGCCGCCTACCGAGAGAGAGAGTATGTGTGTGTGTGTTTGTGGACTGATTACAGTGCTGGTGTGAACAACTGATAAGAGGATAATCTATCCTGCACGCGATCGCCGCTTTGTAATTGGAAGACGGATAAGGTGTATTGCCTTTGGTGTGACCTCAGGCTTACCGGCCTCCCTGCACAGATGTACATACACATGCAGTGTGTTTGTTTCTTTGAAGCTCACCCTCCTCTTGTTGCAAACAGATGACACTGGAGTGTCTGGGCGTGCAGTCAAATCGTGAGTGTGTGCGTCTGTGCATGGATGTGTGTGTCTCTGTCAGCTGAGTTCCTTGTATGTTTTGTGGCCTGTGGGCTTTGTGTTTTGTTTTGTTTTTTTGTGTCATGTGGCAAAAAGAGCTATGGGGTAATGGCGCTCTATGTGCTGTGTTAACATATGTTTGTTTGTGTGTGTATTCAGCTGACAGACCCTGCAGCATTTTTTTTTTTCACCTAAAATTAACTCCAACGCACTCTTCCTCTCAATCTTTATCTTCATTCTCCATCTCCCCCATTATGCCTCAAGATCTGCGTTCTTCTTCTTCCTCTCTTCCTTGTTCTTTCTCTCTCCTTTCAGGATCACATTTTGTTTATGTCTCTCTGTCATAGATTATCACTTAGTTGTTTTTAATGGAAGCAATTAAGCGTGGACTGTTTTGATACAGTAGGTAGACACTAGAAGCATAAACCAAACTGAGATATTTGTCAGGTACACTTTCACATCCATTTAACTGATATGATCACATTTGATCATTTTATATGAACTGTTTTACTCTTCTTGGGCGTAAAAACAATACAGTATTTTTTTTTGTTTCTACACTTAAAATTTTAAATTTGTTAATGTAAATCTTAGTGGCCTACATGTAACTCTTTCTCGAGGATAGCCCATGCCAGAAGGGATATGTAATCACACCTGTTAGTAGGATTGTCACGATGCTAGAATTTCAAACTTTATACCGATACCCAGGAAAATACTTTATCACTGCTGATACCGTGGGAAAAATTTTGACCCCATCAAAGTTCATCGTCTTGTCTAAATCTCCCAACAGCCTCTCTTACTCTCTCATCCAATCCTCACACTGCTCCGCCTTAGTCTGCAGCTCTTCAGCCTTGAAATCAATCTAATTCTGCTGCCCTGCTCCAGATTTCACTCTTTATATGCTCAGATTAGTTCTCCACACTCTGGACTCTCTGCTCTGTTCAGGTTAGGCTGTAGCTGAAGGTCATAATGAAGATCACTTAGTAAATTGAAGCTTCATCTTCGGGCTTAATCCTGTCTCACTTGGATTACTGATGATGTCAAAGCTATGTGAATGCCATGCTTCATCCTACGCTGAACTATACACAAGACCTTGATAAACACAGTGTTTAAATTGAGGGCTGGGCAGTGGGGAACAGAAATTATAGCTCAGTATTTTTAGATTGAATGGCCTTACACAATACAAAAATGACATGTGAGATATGAAAATCACTTTGTTTAAACATGCTGGTCAAAAGCAGTTGTGTCTCAGTCAGGAGCAGCTGCACTGTCAGGAAAATTTGTAAAAACCATCTGTTTAAAATAAGCATATCTTGTTTTTGCTCATTTCGGGGTAGTTTTATATCTTTGCAGTACGATTCTGAGCGGTAAGTTACTTACAGTACAGGGCTGCAGGTAAGACCCCAAGCAGACAGGAGCAAAATAGATTAGAGCCACCTAAAAGAATCAATACTGGTTTAAGTGTACACTATATTTAGAACATCTTTATCACTTTACGTAGCGTCAGACAGCTCTTTCCAACAAAGAAGTAAAGCTGTTAGATACTTCCAGACCCCAGTGACAAAAAAGTCACTTTATCTCATAAAACACAGCAGTTTTCTGCTACTGCTTCCTCTGTTATTAGTTAGGTGGTGTTATTGTGTGGCTTTAGTATTTTAATTGGTTAGTTGACTAACCAAAGCCACACAACTGTGCAAAAGTGAAAACCTACAATTTCTTCAAGGTCTCCTATTTTTTATTAACAACGTCTGGTGGATTTGAAAAGAGCGACACTTAGAATTTTAACATTAATTTAGCTTATAACTCCAAACTTTGAGTTGTTGCCCCAGAGCTGCGTCTCCCAGGTTGCTGCAGGAAATCTTTGAAAGCAAATTTAAGGAAAATGTTGATCTGTCTGTGCCAGTTGAGGCCAGCAAAACATGTGAAGACTTTATTGCAACATCAAACTTCCGTTTATATGTGCAAACTTTTCTAATTATCAATTGAGAAACGGTGCTAAGGTGGACCTGAGAGGTCAAATACACTGCAACTTAAGAAAACATCTGCACATAGAAAAAGTGTTGCAAAAGCACCCAAAAAGTTGAATACAACAAAATGGAAGTAGGAAAAAAAGCAAATCTCAAAACACAAATAAGGTTTTATTGGGGAGACGATAACGTGACGGGACAGCTGTGAAAGTGAAGGAAACTGGTTTCAAAAAAGGAGAGGGTTGGTCAGTGTATGATGCAGGTAATGGGTTTTAATCACACACGTCACATAATACTATAGATCAGGGGTAGGCAACTTGAGGCCTCGACTGCTGGTGTCCTGGGATTTTAGATGTGTCCTTGATACAACGCAGCTGATTTAAATTGCTAAATGACCTCCTCAACATGTCTTGAAGTTCTCCAGAGGCCTGGTAAAGAACTAGTCATTTGATTCAGGTGTGTTGACACAGGGAGATATCTAAAACCTGCAGGACACCAGAACTCAAGGCCTGGAGTTGCCTACCCCTGCTATAGATACATATTCACTGTTAGCACTTTACTGTTAGCTTCACACATTTTTTTTTTTTTTTTTTTTTTTGTTCTATTGAGAAAACCCCTTATGAGCAAGCACTTGGTGACAGTGGGAAGAAAAAACTCCTTTTTAACAGGAAGAAACCTTTGACAGAACTTGACTCAAAGAGGAGCAGCCATCTGCCCCAACCTCATTTGTTCATGTTATTGTGCTGAACTGAAATTGTACACAGCATCCTCTTAGCATATGCATTTTGCGACTGAGAGCCTGTGAACATGCTTCTGTTCCTCTGTATATTATTTTAGAGATGGAAGCAGAAACATGGTTATCGACTCTCGTTACATCACATTTTATCTAAATTGGAGCATTTTCAGTCACAATGTACAGTACAACTCACTTAACACATGGCACAACAGATTACAGATCGTTTTGATTTGCTGCTGCAAGAAGTTCTTTCTTCTTTTTCCGATCATACTACATTCTTCCTGTTACTCAGCACTCTGAAGTGCTGTGATGGTGCATTAAATTTAGCATTGCAAATGACCATGTGGGTGATTCTGGTGTCAACTAGAAAAGCTAACTTCAATCTCACTTCACTTTTTATCCCCACCGAAACCGTTCTCACTTGTTCCTGTTTTCCTCCTACATCTCTTCATCACCCAAAGGCATGCTTTCACTCATGCTCATTGGTCATTTCCCATTCATATTAACATTGCAAGCTTTTGTGCACTTGCAGACACACACATACAGGGTTATTTCAGCTCAGCCCTCTGGGTCAGTCATGCTGAAGCTCCTTTTTTCAGTTTTTAGACAAACAAAACAAAGGGTCTTTCAGTGAAAAGCGCCCACTGCGCTGGGCAATAGCACTGATGCTCTGTGTGTGTGTGTGTGTGTTTTCTTATAGGCTCACAAACACATACTTGTGACTGTACTCAGTAGGCTTTAGATAAAAATGCGTGCTTGAAAGCTGATGACAGTGCTAATAGTTTTGCAGTGACACTATGCTTGCAGATCAGAATAATTTTTCTTTAATTAATTTTCTTTGGTGTTTAAAAGCCTCCAAAACAAAGATTGGCAGATTTCAAAGTGGTTTTAGTGAGATGTAGGGATTCATCCACCCTGTTGGCTTTAGGGAAGGGACATCCTTTCATCTGTTTGAAGTCTTTGTCCTCGTGCACATCATGTAAGACAGATGGTGGTACTTTGATTGTAACGTATACCAGCAGTGTGAGGGGGAACTCCCTGGTGTCTGTGTGCGCCCTGCTGTGATCTGATGATATGAGTGGTGTAAGGAAGCCCGAGGCAGACATACGCATCTTTTATCCTAAAGTGGTAAATGAAGGAAAATGAAAAGTCAGCACCTGCGCGAGATTGGATTTCGCCTTCGAGTTTTGTTTTGGGCGATTTGTATTTTGTTTTCCATATAAACTTGTCCGACGATGGCGCTTGTCACCATCTCATTCAAAGAGCTGTGACTTCCACCGTCTGTAGGCAGCGAGCAGCCTGCAAATGTGGGAGAAATGGAGCAGAGAGCCAGATAGATGTCACTCGACAATTGAATTATTACACAATCTGCAAGTAAAGGAAATGTTGTGAAACAGATGCGGTGTTAGATAATGTGGAAGGTTCGGATGACGGCAACGCTAAGCTTACGTGTCACATCAAAGATTACAGGCCACTTTGATCAACGCTATACATAAAAGGAGAAAAGCAAAGACTGACTAAATGTGTAATACTTGGGCTTCTCTATGTTCCTAGCTTTAAAATCTAAGCTACAAGACACTTTTTTTTTTTTTTACATGTAGAAAACTAAAGAAATTTTCCAAAATTGATATGTACTGTATTTTCTATCAAATGTCATTCACTGTGAGCACAAAGCTTTGTGGTGCCTTGCCTGTGCCTGCTTTTGGCAACGACTCTAAGCCTGTTTTCTGTGGAAATGCAGGAAACTGGTTCTAATTTAGGCACCAGCATCAACACCACAGTAGTGGAGGTAAAAGAGGAGTATTTGTATTTGTTAGGGATCATTTTTAGTAAGTGTGTACACCAAAAAATTCAGGCTACATATTTGACCTTCAAAAGCTCTTAAGTAGCTATAATTATTATTGTAACAGCTAAAGTTCATATAAAGCTAAATTAAACAGAAACATGTATAATTATCCAGCCAGCCAAATTTTAGTGGTTAACATAATCCCAAATTTTTACAAATATTTAAAAATAAACATCCCGTCCTCTAAAATGTCCCAAATAGATGGCATCATCTAGACAATGGAATAAATATGAATAGTTTGCTTACTGACTGCTTTGTCTGGTTCTGTCTAGCAAGTGTAGGAATGTTTAATCATTTAGTTTATTCACCATATGCATTTCTAATTTTGAACACATGCATTTTTGGGATTTAAAAACAGAAATAAAAGGTAAAATCTGAACGTTTTGGTTTTGTAATGGGAGATTTTGCTGTTTTAGACCATTTACATCAGTACCAAGTTATTACTGTGTCCCATTGAGACTTTCTGTTTTGTAAGAATGGCCTAGTCAAAAGGCAGTTCGTCACACAAACCCAAAAGCTCACACAATGACTCGATAATCCTTGAGGGATGAACCACAAATAAAACTTAATCATTAATAAGCAGATCAGTGTGGCATGTGACATCACTTTCCCGTTTGGGTCCCGTTCAGTCCTGGCTCCTTTATGTCCGCTCTCTAAAAAGAAACTGATGATTTTATCTATTTTAAAAGCAGTTGTGATTCTCATATGAGAGGCTCTATTTTGAGAAACTGCTTTAACAATATTAGCTGTTGTTTTTCCCTTTGAGAAGAAGCGGTGCTGGTGACTGTTTAACCTTCTGTTCAACTCTCCCTCTGTTCATTGTTCCTGCTCCGATTCTGTCACGTCTGTAAACATTTATAGAACGGAGAGGAGTATTAAAGGACAGCTCGTTTTTGACATAAGCTGATAAGAATAGCATCTGATGGTATTTGTACAACAGCTTAGGCTCTGAAACGTATGCACAAAAATTGACATAAGTATAGTTAATGTTTTTAGTAGGATCAGAATTCACTTTGACAGTAAATGATAAGCTGAAACTAAATAATTCCTCTTAAATAATGGCTTTGAGAACAGGGCTTCAGTTTGGGGAAATGCAGTCAGTGACTGCGTGAATTAGGGAACAAACAATATTAATAACAGGAACGGCAATGTCACTGAATAAATCCTGTTTAAATCCTCCATTTGGTTGTGCTGTAAATATTCTACACACCAGCTGCTAGTCTGTTGTGCTTGATGTGTTATCTGCCCACAGTGGTTGATCCATTCATTACCAAGTGGGACTGGAAGCAAATGGACTGAGTGAACTTGAAAATGTATGTGTCTGATTTAGAGCAGATAGCAAGAAAACAGTGGTCCATTCTAGGGTACTGAGGGAGGATTCACACAGATGGCTTTCAGCTTTCAATGCTCTCGCTTCTCATTCACTTTGAATGGAGTGACATCATGTGTTGCCAAACTGAATGTTGGATCCCATGCTTTGTTTTGCTCCCTCTGATTGAAATTCAACATAAACAAATGCTCCAGAATGGCAAGTAGCCAGTAAGATCACATCATACAGACATCCTTTTTTTTCTGCTGTTAATTGCATTAGAAAGTTTAATTGCTGGATAGCGCTACACTGTGACCTTTTCTTGATGTGTTGAGCTTATATGCAGACATGCAGGAAATGTCTTCTGTATTAGTTAGCCGAATTTTATTTAAAAAAAACTAATTTTCAAGTTTTTTTATACTTATAGAGAGAGCTGCAAAATTATCACATAATTAAACTGGAGGGGCGGCAAGATGCATACAATTTTAAGTATAATAGTTGGGAATGTGCTGCAGTTGCCTGTTATTGGACTAGGAGCAAAAGGAAAATGGACTGATTCTTATATAGTGCTTTTCTCCTCTCCCAGAGGACTCAAAGCGCTCTTAACAACATGCCACATTCACCTATTCACACGTGGACTGTTTCGCGTGCTTTCTAACTACCATTAACACTCCGATGGAGAGATGCATTGGAGAGCAACTTTTATATCCTTGGGTTTAATATCTTTCCCAAGGATATTTGGCATGCAGACTAGGGAGAGCCAGGGATCGAACCACCAACCTTCCGATCAGTAGATGACCTGTTCTACCTTCTGAGCTACAGACACCTCAGTTATACTTTTCCTTATTTCCTTATTGTGAAACACATGTAGAATTACTCAGCGGGTTAAAAGTAGCTTATATTAAACATGGACAGAGTTTTAAATACTCAGGTGACCACATGTAGAAGGAATTCCCTGTGCAGCAAAAACTGAAGGCTCAGTTTCAGAAAGTATTTTCTACTCTTACTGTGATGTCAGTCAGAGTGGATATTCCTAATATGGTCATTGCAGGTTGTACCCACCGACTGTTAAAACCTTTTATTTGCGAGTGGCAGTCAATCAGAAGGAAGGTGGAGCTAAAACAGCTTGAAGGCCCTTGATAGGATTGTTTTATACTTTGAACCATGCAACAGTGTTGTAATAGAATTAACAATAAACATATAGGCTATGTAAAATCCCCCCTTTAGTATTGCAGGACACCCTAGTATGCCATAAAAACACAGTTAAAAGGAAAAACATACACTCATCATGTAAGCTTAACTGGGTAGGCTCTAAAGAGCACTTGTTTTTAGTGAATAAATATTGTGTAATTACAATGAGAACATGGACTAGCAGGATTTGGGAATCACACTTCAGTGGTCACCGGGAGTGCTAGCAGTTTCAATTCCCAAGCCTGTGATATGCTAAATTGTAGCTACTGAAACCAAACCTAATTTCAGGCTGGACACCCCCACCCCGACCTGCGAATCTTTCTCGACAGTACTGTACACGCTTGCAGTCACTTGGGTGATTTCATGGCTCTTAACCAAACACAAAGGCTCCATTATGGCTCCGCTCACTGAAATAAACTTACTTTCTCTCCCCTATTCCTTCTCGCCCATTTTGTCCTCTTCCATCTCCTCCCACTCTTCCGCCTCCTCTTTAAATTCACACTTTCACCCACTTCTCTCTGAAATCAAATCTAAAGCCACATTTTCCATTTTGTTACCTCATTCTCGTGTGGAAGTGGGGGAAGACGGAAAGAGGGGGAAATAAGGCAAAGAAGACGAGGAATCGAGGAGAGTGCGAGTATAATAATTAGCCCAGTAATTAGGTCTCGTCCCTAGTTCCCCCTCCCACCTTCCTGTCCTTTGAAGTTCCCTCCTCCAGACTACCTTGGATGCACTTGGGAGGCATCCAAGAGGAATGGGGGATCACAGGTGTGTGTGTGTGTGTGTGTGTGAGAGAGAGAGAGAGTGTTTTTTTGCAATGCTGATGATGAAAAAGAGAGAACGTTGTGGTGCACTCCCTCAGTGTCTTTCTGTCATTGGCAGATTGCTTGCTTTTTATGTTGAAACCCCCCACCCCCGTCTCTCTCACACACACACACACACACACACACACACACACACATCACTCATATGTGCCAGATGCTGTATTTTCAACACACAGAGATTCAGACACACACACACACACAGATTCAGACACACACACACAGATTCAGACACACACACACACACAGATTCAGACACACACACACGTCACATGAGGCTCTTTGTTTTGGTTTGCTGCAGAGATAAAACCCGGCTCTGTTACACTTCTCTGTAAGGGAGACAAAGAGCGCTTATCTCATAACACTGAATGTGTGTGTCTGAGGGAGAGAATGCGTTTGTGTGAGTGTTTTCCAATGCAGTCATTTTATTTATGCATTGAAAAAATATTTTTTCTTTAACTAGCTGGATTTTCAATGTACTTAAGTCTGTTTTTTTTTTTTTTTCTGTTTGTTTGTTTTGTGGGGGGTTTTTCCCTTGTGGATCTGTGTCTGTAGTCATGAGATCTACATGCTGATTTAGCCACCAGGGCCAGCATGACACACTTCCTCTTGAAAAAGAGGCTAATCACACGTTAAAAGATTTAAGTTTAAAGTTCAACACAAACACACTATAGACGGATTGGATGGGAAATTATTCTAAAAAATGCTAAAGCAATAAATAAAAGAAGTTGCCAAAATAAAAATCTAATATCTCTGTGAGCAGTACCTTAGCATGTTTTCAATAGCTCAACTATTTTTAGTTCTAATACAGCCAGAGCTGGGTGGCAACAGTGGGGGTGGCAAAAACTGTCCAATAGTAGGAACAAATGCTAAAAAATAGAAAATATACTTTGGTGACTCACATGAGTAAAGTCTTTTTAAGAAACAACATCCATGCACGCACCAATCAGTCAATCCTTTTTATCTGTTTATCTGAGCCTTGGTCGCAGGGAGCAGCAGCCTAAGCAGAGAAGAGGGGACGTCCCTCTCCTCAGCCACCTTATCACCTCCAGCTTATCCAGGGGAATGCCGAGGCATCCCCAGTCCAGCCGAGAGATATAACCTCAACTGGCTCCTTTCTGTGTGGAGTAGCGGTTCTACTTTGAGGACCTCTCAATTAGAGCAGGGCGATATGACCAAAAATATTTATACTTTATTATATTATAATTTTATACATTTGAAAGTTTGCGATAATGATATAACTGACGATATAATTGACACTAGACAAAATACTTTACAACTCCACAACTTTATTAGTGCAAAAAAACAAAAACAAAACATCAATGTATTTTCACTGTTTTTATGTGCATTAAAGTTATATAAAAATGTAACAGTGCAAATGCAAAATCCTTGCTGACAGTTTAACCAAAAGGCATTTCCAGTGGAAATTAGCCGACATATCCTCAGCATAACCATGTATAATATCCGCAAAACTTAAAAACAGGTTATACACACACAATACGGTAATATTATGATGAAGCACAGTACGTGTCACTCCGCGAGGCTCCTCCCTACGATAGCCGTAATGCTCAAACAATCCATCAAGCTGTGCAGGTTCGTAGCTTAGCAAAGTCGTACTAAAACATTTGACAGATTTTTGAGCGCCGTGTACCACATAAAATCATTTCAAGGTCAGTAAACACAACCAGAATTCATACATAAGGCGCACGGGATTATAAGGGGCACTGTCGATTTTCAGAAAAATCAAAGGATTGATTTTAAGTGTGCCGTATTTTCCAAAAAACACGGTAATAACGACGGCCCGCTAGCATGCGCTACCAAAAATAGTGCTTTGTTGTGTATCTGACGGACGAAAGCTAAACCAGTTCCACACCACTGAAGTTGCAGCATTTTTACAAACCAATTCTGGTTCATCCGTTTCATTCAACGATCCACTTTCGTCCTTCTCATGCTCCGTCGCCACCATGCTTTTTTTCCCCCGCCATATGCGTATGAAACCAAAGGCACTGCGCATGCGCGTTTTACCCATATTCTATCGCGATATTTCATTTTCTTATTGTTGCCCAACATTATACCGGTATTACCGTGAACAGTATGATATAGCCCAGCCCTACTCTCAATGACTGCACTCTTTACTGTCTCTGAGTAAGAGGCCGGCCGCCTTTCAGATAAAGCTTATTTTCACTGTTTGTATCTATAATCTCGTTCTTTTGGCGACTACCTAAAGCTTGCGACCATAGGTTACGGTTGTAGCTCGACTGGTAGATCGACGGCTTTGCTTTTGTACTCAGCTCTCTTTTCAACATGAGGGGCCGGCGGAGCGTCTTCATCACTGCAGCTGATGGCCCAATCCGAGGAAACCGCGCTAACGCGTCGATGCTGTGCGGCCCCAAGCACGGGCGATCTGCAGTAACTCGCTAACGGAGATTTGTCGCATTAATGCGGTTATGGCGGTAACGTCATTTTAACAAGATTAACGCTGACAGCACTAAAAATAACACATAACACAATGAGTGAACAAAAGAAAAGTTATGCAAAATTTTGGCACTTATTTAGTTTCACTTCAGTGTTTTTTACTGACATTCATGGTCGTGATAGTTTCTGCTTTCTGCCTTTTCATTTTTAGTCTTTGCATCTTGTTAGCCAAACTGTATGGAGTAAACAAAAACATTGTTTTTTGTTGGAGGAAAGCATGTATTGTAACTGAGAACACTTGAGAGCTTGGTAGGTTTTTACCTGCTGCTTACCTGGTAGACCCACAGTGAACTAAGTGTTCCTAAAATTATTTTGCATAAATTATTTTTAAAATTATTTTATTTTTGTATTATTTTGCATAATTATATTGTCAGTAATATTGTAATTTGACACAGACAGTGGTACTCCAGGCAGACCTTCAACAGCCTTTAACCTGTTCTGTTTTGTAGCAAAACGTCTGTGTGATGTTGATGTGCGAACGGCATCACTAAATGTTGGTTAGCGTTTACTGATAGCAAAGGGGCGAGATCAGTGTTATAGCCAAGATTAAATAGTTTTTAATCCTCAGCATTTATTGATCACACATCACTGCAGTCTGGGATGATGCTGCAATATATATTTTTCTAAGGCCTAGTTAACACACAAAACAAACATATTATGGTTTTGTGTTGGCGTGAGGTTACAGTCACATGTGCTGACATTGACTGAAGCCATTTTCGCTGTGCGGTGTCATGGATGATGTATTGGTGAAGGTGTGTGTGTGTGTGTGTGTGTGTGTGTGTGTGTGTGTGTGTGTGTGAGAGAGCGGACAGGCAGATGGGGTCTCCTGAGTATGAAGGGAGCTAACGACCTTGAGAGAGAAATGAAAAGAGAGGCATGGTGACGGCAGGGGTTAGCGTGTTTTGTGCCGAGGGTCAGGCAGCATGGGCGGGGCATTTCTGCTGCCGCTGCTTCCTCACTGCATTTCCTCCACTCAGCCTGCCTCGTAAGTGCACGCACACATACTCACACTCATGCACACGCACACATTGACGAGGCGATACCGCAGCGACACAATGAACACGGTCTGGCTTCAGGCAGATTGAGCAAGGTGTTTCCTGTGACCTGAACAACTGCTGCGTCAACACAAATACATTCTTCTGGAACAACACTGGCAGGCGCTCGCAGCCGTGCACAGCGTGTACGTGTGTCTCGGCAAACTGATTTGACTCTGTCAATTAGCGCTCATTAATTTCTCCTCGTTTGAATGCGTGAGCGTGTGTGTAAGTGAAAACAGCTGTGTTCAAGTGCGTGATGGTCATCCTTTATTCATGCTTCGTTCATGGTTTATTCATGTACTGTTGAAGCATTTGCAGAGTGAATGAATATTGGATTAAAAGGAGCTTTGAGTTATTCATGAGCGGAGATATTTTGGACTGTACGGGTGCTCACAAAATCTTCAACATCGCACAAGAATGCACAAAATAACAGCACAGATGAAAGCAGTCTTCTAAATGTTGCATTCTTTTGTAGATGTGCATTTGTTCATTCTCGCTGAATTAAAGCCGACTCTGTGTTTTTGTGTGTCCTGCAGGCTGTGCATTGCCCTGTTATGGAAAAGATGAAGAGGATTAAGAAGCGTCTGTCATTAACACTCCGCCCCAGTCAGACCATCGACGAGTCTCTGTCAGAACTGGCTGAGCAAATGACCATTGAAGATGGTGGCACCAAGGACAACGGTATTCACCTTTTCTTTTTACAAATCCTGTTCTAAAAAAGATATGAACATATAGAAATATTGAAATACAAAAGAACAAAATGGTAAAAACATATTTTAGTTGCAGTGAATAAAATGAGGATGATTCATTTTAAAAGGGTTACAATTCCATTAAAAAATCTCTGATTTGAGTCCCTGCCTGATCTGCACCAGCGTAGAAAATTCTACCAGTCTGGTTTTTCTAAGTGTTTTCTTGTGCATGCCCTTCAGCTGATATGTAAAAGCTACAAGGACACGGGGGTTTTGTATCTCGACATCTCTCAGGGACTTCTAAATTATACATCTCTGAAGCTGATGAAGACAAAGTTCAGCATGTGTGTCAGTAACAGTTGTAAAGGCCTTCCTCCAAGTACCTCTCTACCGAGTTATGTAAGAGGAGTAAGAGCAGAGCACTTAAAGACACACACACACACACACACACACACACACACACACACACACACACACACACACACACACACTGAGAGCTTTTCAGACGATCAGAAAGTAGTCCATAGTGAATGATCATTCACAGACATCCAATCTTTTTCTGCTTTTCCCTCATATGTGCTACACCACGTCTCCAGTGAACCTTTGGGTTGATAGACACATGACCATAAGTGGCTGCTGCTTTTGATTGACAGCTGTCAGGATAAATGAACATTAATCACTTCATTAATGTGTACTTAGTTTGTAACTTTTTTTTTTGGTGTGACAGCATCATGATTGAAACGTTAGCAAAATCCATCCGCTCACAGTTGAAAATGGATGGAGGATGCACTAAAGGACTTTGTTGGATCTTTCTGTTCCCATCAATCTATTCAAGTGCAGAATGAAACCGTGTCTGATGTTTTTGTATGTATGTTAAAGGTCCATATGGGAAAAAGTGTTTTGTAATGTTTTCTTAGAGGACAGGAAACTTAATTGTTGTGAGAGAGCCCCACATTATGCTTTCAAATATTTGTATACTTGGCCATTTTTCCCTCAGTATTACAATCCTTTTTTTTTCCGGTTTGCTGTTGTTTCTTTTTTTTTAAATTATGTCCACTTAGAAAATTATTTTAGATGCCTTTTTTTTTTTTTTCTAATTTTGGGGTTAGAGAAAGTCTATTCTCGTGGTTGCAGAGGCTTTCCCAGAGAGTAATTCCCAAAGGGAATAGTTGGACATTGAGCAGAAAACTTAAAAACAAAAACAAAACTGCTTTTACTTTGTTCGTATTTTGACTTCGCTGTTTTATTCTAATTGCTATTCAAGCAATGAAAGGTGAATCATTTCTCAGTACTGACATCTATCATTTAGGAGTAGACTGCAAACCTCCACAGACTTTTTTTTTTATCTTATTTTGAAAGCCTCTAGCCCTTCCCTTCTCTTGTTTCCCCACTGGCTGACTCACCGGTCATGGTCTTATCATGGCGATTGTCGTTATCATTCAGTTGCTTTCCCAGAGGCAATCTAGTCCCGTCCTGCAGTGGGGCATACTCTTGACTCCTCCATTTTTGACAGCAGCAGAAAGGGTACACTGCAAATACAGTTCACAGCCAAGCTTTCTTTGCATTAGCTGGCTTGACAAAGCCTAGAAACCCAGTAAAGCACAACAGTGTTGTAAATAAGACAAAAGATGAGTGCTGCAGAAAACGGTTAATCTCACACAGAGCGCTAAAATAAATGTTTTAATTCCAGTTAAATTGCTGCTGTTGAATTGTAAGCTGACAGCTGGACATTAGATTTCTAAAACTTTAAACTGGATTCATTTAGACATTATTACTGTCCCACAGCCTAATAAAGGCCATGTGGAAATCCCTTTATTATGTCAGCAGATCAAGTTGAAATCAAACTCACTGATTGAACATCTATTCTTGTGTGTTTTTATCTGTTTTAGTTGCTACAATTCCAGCAATGTAAAAGAGACTTTTACAGCAGATTAGAGTTCAACAACATATAGATATTCCTGTGTCAATGTGGTGCTTCATTCAGGTTTCAGCAAGGAGCAGCTTGACATCTTGCACATATAAGACTTATTGGCCCAAAACATAATCTATATGGCACTTAGAACATGCTGTAAATTAAAGAACTTGAAAAGATGTGGCGCTTCCAGCTGAATTTAAACCACAAGAGCCACTTTCATGACACAGAAAACTCTGACTTTAAGCTCAACATAGCCCGCTAAGCCTTTAACTAGCTGTGTAGCACACCTCTCTGAACAAGAAGTACCCTCGCAACTGCAGTCTTAAGACCTAGTTGGATTAGAAGTAATAAGCAAGCTAATTATATCAGTTGATCACTTCATTTCTTAAGAAGGACCAAAATGCTCATAGAGCGTTCGCTCTCTATATCAACCTTTGTAGTCAAGGTTTGCACAGTACAGTGGGGCAAAAAAGTATTTAGTCAGCCACCGATTGTGCAAGTTCCCCCACTTAAAATGATGACAGAGGTCAGTAATTTGCACCAGAGGTACACTCCAACTGTGAGAGACAGAATGTGAAAAAAAAAAATCCATGAATCCACATGGTAGGATTTGTAAAGAATTTATTCGTAAATCAGGGTGGAAAATAAGTATTTGGTCACCTCAAACAAGGAAAATCTCTGGCTCTCACAGACCTGTAACGTCTTCTGTAAGAAGCTTTTCTGTCCCCCACTCGTTACCTGTATGAATGGCACCTGTTTGAACTCATCATCTGTATAAAAGACACCTGTCCACAGCCTCAAACAGTCAGACTCCAAACTCCGCCATGGCCAAGACCAAAGAGCTTTCGAAGGACACCAGGAAAAGTATTGTAGACCTGCACCAGACTGGGAAGAGTGAATCTACAATAGGCAAGCAGCTTGGTGTGAAAAAATCAACTGTGGGAGCAATCATCAGAAAATGGAAGACATACAAGACCACTGATAATCTCCCTCGATCTGCGGCTCCACGCAAGATCTCATCCCGTGGGGTCAAAATGATCATGAGAACGGTGAGCAAAGATCCCAGAACCACACGGGGGGACCTGGTGAATGACCTGCAGAGAGCTGGGACCACAGTAACAAAGGCCACCATCAGTAACACACTACAACGGCAGGGAATCAAATCCCGCAGTGCCAGACGTGTTCCGCTGCTGAAGCCAGTGCATGTCCAGGCCCGTCTGAAGTTTGCCAGAGAGCACATGGATGATACAGCAGAGGATTGGGAGAATGTCATGTGGTCAGATGAAACCAAAGTAGAACTTTTTGGTATAAACTCAACTCGTCGTGTTTGGAGGAAGAAGAATACTGAGTTGCATCCCAAGAACACCATACCTACTGTGAAGCATGGGGGTGGAAACATCATGCTATGGGGCTGTTTTTCTGCCAAGGGGACAGGACGACTGATCCGTGTTAAGGACAGAATGAATGGGGCCATGTATCGTGAGATTTTGAGCCAAAACCTACTTCCATCAGTGAGAACTTTGAAGATGAAACGAGGCTGGGTCTTCCAACATGACAATGATCCAAAACACACCGCCCGGGCAACAAAGGAGTGGCTCCGTAAGAAGCATTTGAAAGTCCTGGAGTGGCCTAGCCAGTCTCCAGACCTCAACCCCATAGAAAATCTGTGGCGGGAGTTGAAAGTCCGTGTTGCTCGGCGACAGCCCCAAAACATCACTGCTCTCGAGAAGATCTGCATGGAGGAATGGGCCAAAATACCAGCTACTGTGTGTGTGCAAACCTGGTAAAGACCTATAGTAAACGTTTGACCTCTGTTATTGCCAACAAAGGTTATGTTACAAAGTATTGAGTTGTATTTTTGTTATTGACCAAATACTTATTTTCCACCCTGATTTACGAATAAATTCTTTACAAATCCTACCATGTGGATTCATGGATTTTTTTTTCACATTCTGTCTCTCACAGTTGGAGTGTACCTCTGGTGCAAATTACTGACCTCTGTCATCATTTTAGGTGGGGGAACTTGCACAATCGGTGGCTGACTAAATACTTTTTTGCCCCACTGTATGTAGATAGGACTTCTGTGAGCATGAGGGGATCATGTTAGGTATCCCTTTGACATCATACAGAACCAAGAGCACAAAAATCTGTATAAAACAACCTGAAGTCTCAGTCTTTGACTCACGGAGTATTTGTGTGTGTTTATTTGTGGTATTATTCTCCTCTTAGCATAGGTTTGTCACTCTGGGCATTACATAACTCTGGAGAATATTTGATGTCGTCTCATGTTTATTTCTACCCATCTCCCTGTAATTGAGGCTGAAGGTTGGTATTTTTTAACATTTCTGCATCTCAACTTAAATGTTAAATAAAATTCTGTTGGTTCAAACAAACCTCCGCTGCACAGTATGCATGTCACATAACCAACACATTTCAAAGGTTGAAGGAGATGGGACGTGATATTCTTTGGTGCTCCGTGCGTGCACCCGAGGATTTGTGATTCCACTGTGGAGCATCTGGGTGTCATGAAATCAGACATCCTGACACTAGCTTTGTTGTGTTTCAGAGCCCTTCATGAGGAATGGCCGCCCACCCACCTCCCACAGCATGCACTCCTTTCTGCACCAGTACACCGGTTCCTTCAAGAAGCCGCCCCTGCGCCGGCCACACAGCGTCATCGGAGGCACTCTGGGGTCTTTCATGGTGATGCCGCGCCATGGCAGCCGCCTGGGTGAGAACACAACACACACACACACGGATGGAAGTGAGCGATAGAAAAGCAGATGCCATCCAAGAGCAAACAGGAAACGTCTCACGATCCTGAGATTTCACATTTGCAGACAGATTCTGGGCATTAATCCCATGAACCCTTAGCAGGCCTGCTTTTTACCCATGAGGCAGCTGGATGGGGGAACTCAGTCAAACGTTATGCAGTTTCCTGCGAGAACTGACTCATCACAGTCAAGCCTAGTGACGAGTCTCATCCTGACTGGTGGAAGTGAGATGATGTCCAGATGATTCAGAGCAGTAGCAGATTTCAAGGTCGGGGTTGAACAACCCACATGGTGGCAAAATGATTCACAGGATGTAGAAACATGGTCTGAGACGCTAATACTAAATGTTGGTGAATACATCTTGATATTCAGTTCAAGTTCAAATAAAAGTGATGCTAAAATGTGGTGTACATCATGGGACTTCCACACAGGACGTGCTGGGTTCAATGGGAGTTCAATTGAGCCACATCAACTGCGCGTTTGTCAAACTTTGTCCTCATAATCTACCAGAGCTCCCAATTTCTGTGCTTTGCTTGGTGCATCACTGTATGACACCATCCACTGAGAATAACTGGTTTCAGAGCGATGTGCTATGTGATAGCACCTTTAGACCAATTTTGTGACTAAACAGTTTTTGTATTCATGCTTGTAGGAAGTCAGAAGACCAGCTTTATGTTCTGTAGCTGGCAATCATTGAAGTTTTAATGTGTTCTCTCCTTTTGTTGTGAGTCTGTTTGTAGCATGTTGAATGAGCTGCTGATTGTTGGGCTTAAAAGATGACTGAGGACCACTAAAAACATTACCAGTTAACATTAGGATTCTACATGTTTACATGAGCATTTAGCTTAAAGCCTGTCAGAGTGGTCACAACCTGTTAATTGTATTATATTCGTCAGTTTCAAATTTTTCAGATGGTGCCATAAACATTAAGCAAACTTTAAAATATTTTTCTTTTCAAAGTGACCCAACAGCAATAACCAGCATCTGTGCAAACCATGTGTTCCACACAATGTTAGACATTTTACAGCTCAGGCTTTTTGCTGGTGCTTTTTCTCAGCCAGTGGAACACCAAAGGACCTGTTGAGCCTCACACTGGACCCTGGCCTAGATAGAAGGACTTGGATCTAAAAGCAGGCCAGTTAAGTAGGACATTGATGTACTGCATATTGCTGCTACACTCTGTTTGCCTTTTGGCAAAGCTGCTAATGACCACAAAGAGAAGGAAGACAAGTAGTGAGAGAGAGAGAAATGTGGCGATGTGTCAAAAGCTCTGTAGAGACAGGGAAATAAAAGAAGGATCAGTGAAAATGTTCAGCAAAGAAAGCTCAATTATGGGTGGAGAACGAAATCATTCAAGGTTTTTGAGAAAGAAAGAGGTGAAGCAAGACAACCTAAAGGAAAACAATGTGGGAGGAAGATAAGAAATCAGCATAGGGGGATTTGTAAGAAAAAAAGACTGGGTTTGGTTTGGTTTAATGAGAGAAAGTCAAAATATTATTGAGAGAGGAAAAAAAATGTGAGAGTTCTTGGAGAGGATGAGGGAAGACATAAAATAGCAGGAGATGATGCAGAGGTATGTGAAAGTGAAAGGAGGTTAACGGGAAAAGAAAGTAGGACAGATTAGATCATTTGAAAGCTTTGGAGAAGAAGAGGCACAACAAGGGCAGGTGGGGGGATTCTGCTGAAGCAGTAGAGGGAATCAAATGAGCTAAAGCCTTTAAAAACTTCACACACAACAGAAAATAAGCTGGAAGAGTGAGAAATGCATAGAATAAAAACACATGAAAGGCAGAAGTGGTAGCTGAAAAATGCTGAAGTTTCTGAGAAAGAAATAAGTGTGCAAGTCAGAGGATCTGAAAAAGGGGAAAGTGGAATATTTGGAAGTTTTTCGAAGAGAAGGTGAGTTGAAAATTGGGACAAAGATGAGTGTTTGTGGAAAGACAGTAAGTAGGTTAGGTTGAGATGAGTACGAGCATTACAGGCATGAAAAATGGAGTGAAAGCTTTCTGGAATAAAGAAATTAGACAGTTTTTATCTGTAGGCACTCATTTATGAAAACACAGGAACATTCTGAGCATTTACAAAGGAATAACCCATAAAAACCCATATATATATATTTTAACTCAAACGTACAGTTTTTAAATTTAATGTTGCTGAAACAACAAAGGGATAAAATAATAAATCTATCTGATCGAGAAATCACTCATCTTTGGAGAAGAGAGTTTATTACACAGAAATGGCTCTTTCCAAAATAAAAGCTATACTATACGCTTCTTCTGGGGTATATTCTCAGCAGCATATTAAACATATCAGGTCCCCATAAGGAGAATCCTGTGCTAACGGCTGTCTAAATGACTCGGGTAAAGTTTGTAGCATGCGTGCTTGTTGTTTTTGTCTGCTTCCACTTGTCTTTGCACTAGGATGATGTCGGCGTAAATGTGCAGTCATATTCATTGTGTTCCCACTAGTGCTGTCAGCGTTAATCTGAAATGACGTTAACGCCACAACACGGCAAATCTCCGTTAACGAGCTACCGCGGATCGCCCCGTGAGTGGGGCTGGACAGCATCAACATGTTAACGAGCAAACTGCGCTAACGCAGTAGTTCCCACCGTGTAATTGAGCATTGCGTGGCACATCCGACATACTGTTTTACTTTTGTCCATGACGCGCTTACCTTCAGGGTCATACTTCTCATGAAGACCAAAATAGTTCCAAATGAGGGTGGGGGAGGTTCAGTTTGCCATGTTGCAAGGAGAGCTTAACTTCTGTCTTGCTAGCTTGCCCTGCGCTCAGTGCACTGTCGAGCGCAGATCCACTGAGCTCTCAACACAGACAGCATCGTCAGATGAAAAGTTGATAAAATAAATTAAAAATTTTGTATTGTTCGATACATATGCGTACCAAACCGAAAGCACTGTATCGAACGGTTCAATATCGATACGAGTATCGTTGCACCCCTAAAAAAAAAAAATATATATATATATATATATATATAAAAAACTCATATGTCATCAACTTAAAACAGAAGCTTCTCCTTCTAAGTAAAAGTAACTACCCATGACAGTTGATAATAAAATTCAAATAATTTGATTCATGGTTGGCCTGGCAAAACTTTAGGTTACTGTTTGAAACAAGCGTACTTTGATACTTCGTGTAATTCTGGGAGCCCCTGCTTTAAAAACAAGAGTGACTTATGCACTGTTTACAGCACAGCCAAACAAGGTCATAAAGCAGGAGTCGTTTACTTTGTGGAGGAGTTTGCAGTCCGCAGTCCCATCACTTGCAGATCTTTATTTAACTACTCATCATGCCTGTCCCTGATCAATGTTTGATCAATAAATCCAGAAGTGCAGTTAGTATTAACGTATGTGACCAATTCTTTTCATTTTTCCATAATTTCTTCATAGTAAAAATCACTTTATTTACCATTATAATGCTTTTTTGTGAAACAGCAGCAGTACACTTTAGAAGAGAGAGTGTGAATAGTTCAAGCTGAAATTCATGCAGTGTGAACCAACTTGAGAATTCTGGTCATGTGACAAAACGACTTAACAAGCAGACTTGGACCCATTAAAAATCCAGATAATTTTAACTGCAGTGGTATATAATTGCATGTCTACGCTAAAGAAATCGTTTTCTCAATTATGCCCATGTTGTTGACAGAGGTTTGAGTTTTTCTGTCTGTAATTTAGACCTTACTTTACCTGCTGACAGATTTGTAGATACACGCCATCCTCAAAAGTCAGTGATGAATGGATAAATACATCTATGTACATAATTAGTCAGTGAGACTGGGAAGAACTTTGGTTGTTAAAGCACATGAAAGAGCTGATTAACAAGTGTAATGTTTGAAATATGCAAAGTTAAATCTTCTTAAGAGAAACCTTGCAGTGATTTCTTTTTTTTTTTTTTTTCACCCTCCTGTTTCTCCGCGCTGTGCCATTTGATGATAGTCTGCATGGTTGGAGGTGCTAACGCATTGATGACAGAGAACTACTCAAAACTGTGGCTACTCATTAACTCTGTGAGCGTTTTTGTGTATGCGGAGGAGAGGGTGGGCATGTGGTTTGTACTTGAGTGTGTTTGCCTCTTTTGTGTTAGTGGTAGTTTTATTGTGGAGAAGGTAGCGATGTTGTGGCGTGGCAATTTTGGGCCTCTGGGGTTATAAGGGTCTGAGAGGAGATGAATGGGAGAAGGTGGGCTCTGTGAAATAAAGCTGTACATTTTTGCTTTCATTAAGTTTGCTTTGGAGACAGACTAGTGATGATCCCCAGGCTTTACTATTTAATTATCACCCTGTGGTCACTGATGGATAGTGTTTCTGTCATATATTCTTTCTGTAAGTTTCTTGTCATGTCTTACTTTTTGTAAGACACTCGATTGATCAAACTTAATCAAGCTAAATGTTTAATGGGGTGCTTGTAGCTCAGGAAGTACAGAATGGATCCGCTAAAGGGATGTCTTGGTTTATCAATCGCTGGCTGCTCCACTCTGCAAGCCAAAGTAAGTGGGGGCAAGATACTGAGCCCCAATTTGCTCTCCAATGCATCTATTGGAGTGTGCATATATGTGAATGTTACTGGAAATTACTTAGATAGAAAAAGCATAGAAAAAAGTGCTTGTAGATCTGCATGGTGCTGGAATGGGCTGCAAGATTATGAGCATGAACCTTTGTAATAAGGTGATCATCAATTGCCCTTGATCTGGAGCTCTGTGAAAATCATGGGGTGAATGATTATCACAAAAAAGGTGGTGGATATTCCCAAAACTACATGGGAGAAGCTTGTTACACAGGGGACCACAGTCACAAAGAATATCATTTATAACATACAATGCTGTAATGGATTGAAATCTTGCAGCGCCTTAACCTGCTCAAGAAGGCACATGTACAGGCCAATCACAAGTTTGTCAGTGAACATCTAAGTCAGGGGTCCCCAATCCCAGTCCACGAGGGCCGGTGTCCCTGCAGGTTTTAGATCTCACCCTGGGTCAGCACACCTGAATCACATGATTAGTTCATTACCAGGCCTCTGGAGAACTTCAAGACATGTTGAGAAGGTAATTTATCCATTTAAATCAGCTGTGATGGATCAAGGACACATCTAAAACCTGCAGGGACACTGGCCCTCATGGACTGGGATTGGGGACCCCTAATCTAAGTGTTTCAGAGAAGGCTTGGGAGAAAGTGCTGTGGTCAGATGAAACCTGTGTTGTGGATGAGCTTCACTTTTTCACCTGCCTGAACTAACTCTATTTTTGGGTAATAATGTGATAACACTGCCAGCTGTTGTTGTTCTTTTTGTTCTTCTTTTCCTTCTTTTTCTTCTCCTGCTTCATTTTCTTCTTGCTTCATTTTCTTGCTCACCCAACACAAGATCAGTTCACAAGTACATTTCTCACTGATTATTGTACTTGAGATGGCCAAAAATCTCATCAGCTGCATTATGTTTAGCAGATGTGTTTATGGTGATTTATCAGATGTCACGATTTAAAAGTCTGAACAAGATTATCCCATCGCCCACCAGGCAACGCTTTGAATATTTGCTGTTGGTTACTTCTGAATGAAGCTACAGAGCCATAAAAAATAAATGTCTAAAATATGGTAATATGTGCTTGTAAATGACATATCTTATGCATGAACACAAAGCAACTGGAACATACTACCTCAGGCTTTATAAGATAGATTTGCAACTCAACTTTTTATCCCTTCTTACTTATAGTAGAAACTGCGCTCTTTTTAATTTATTGACTTATCCTTTAAGAAATTTAGCTTTGGGTGTTTTCTTCTTTGTTTTTCCCCTTTTTTTTTAAGCAACAGATAAACAGATAATCAAAGTTATTGATTCTTGTAAGTTTAGGTCTGTTCTACAAACAGCATTAATCATTAGCCGGTCTGGATCACTCCTAAACCGTCTTAATCTGGCAGTTCCAGTGTGATTTTTATCCAAAGCCCTCTTGTGCCCTATCCTTGATTTTTTTCAGATATTGTCCACGAAAATCTGAAGATGGGATCTGACGGGGAGAGCGATCAGGCATCAGGAACGTCTTCAGACGAGGTCCAGTCTCCAACGGGCGTCTGTCTGAGGAACAGGGTCCACCGGCGAATCTCCATGGAGGTGAGACGTGCAGAATCCCGACACACATGCACACACTGTAAATCATGTAAAAACGGCTTACGCTGCAAGTCCACATACCACGCTTCACCTCCTCTCATCTCCTTCTGCTCGTCTTCTCCACTGCCTCAAGTGATTTGGGAGGGGGTTGGGACAGATTGTTTGTCGGCTAATGGGTTCTAAGAGTCGGGGCGTCATGATACTGATAGCAGCCCTGCTCCCTGAGGACAAAAGAGGCTGGTAAAGAGACGAGATAATCTGTGCTGGTTACCACAGTGATTTTCTTCATGTCAGCTGTCTCCACTTCAGAGCATGCTCCCCTTTATTCTTCTTGTAAAGAAGAATACAATTATGTTGTGCTATTTTAAACAACTGTGTAAACAACTTGTAGCATTTCAAATACAGGGGTGAATTATAATACAATATAAAATGTATTAAAAACAAGCATTAGGCCAATTTTGTTGCATAATCATTTTAAATGACTCCTGTTAGTAATCTCCTTATTTTCTCATTCATATTTTCTGCTTTCGCCACTTTTTGTTTTTCTTAATACCCCAAAGAAAGTTATTTATACATGAAAAACTGGCATTGGTGTCACCCAGGGTAGATTAGATTTAGTCCCTTACACAAGCTCAGATAAGAAAAAAAACAGAAAAGAGGGAGAGAGCTGAATTGAAACGGATCTCATGATTATCAGGGGATTTTTATGCCTTCTAGTTGTTTAATTTTTCAGTGGTTTTGTAATCATTTGAACCCTTTTACTCCAAGAAAATCTGCACCTGTTATGGTGTTACTCACTAGTAAGTTACAGAAAATCTTTTCTCTCCTAATAGAATTAAAGCAAATTCTGACTTCACCATAGATTATGTGCACTATAAAACCTATTTGATATGTTTACTTGTTTGGGGTTTTTTTAATTTGGGGCAAGATTGATTTTGAAAGGAAGACTGAATTCACCTGGAGACCCCCTGCCCCCTGCTGGTCAATGGTAAAATATGCCAGAACCCACCTTATCACCTTCCCTGATGTATGCTACCTCTCACAGAGATACACATGCACACTGACCTGCTTTTCACCCCTTTTAAATGTTAGTTTCATTTGTGCATGAAATAAGTGGAAATCGAGGATGTGGTCAAAGACAGCAGATACGCGTTACATGAGGGTAAGCACACTGCTCTTCTTGTGGTTCTTTGCTGGCGGAGGTTTTCATAAAGTTGTCTCAGCAAAGAGGTTAAGAGCACAGCGAAAGCTCGGTCACCTGGTCTTAGTAAAAGATAAACAGGCTTTTGGTTTCTCACTTGTGAACCAGCTCTATGCCTGGGTAAAATCTGTTTCCTATATTATAAAAGCAGTATGGGTATTTTCTTAACCCATTAAACTGTTGCTTCAGAAGTCTACAAAGTCTTTGTGTTGATTCATTCTTAAAGAAGATGCACAGCGTAGTTTAAATAGGAAGCTACCTAAAAATCGCACTAGCCAATGAGATATCTCGCAGTTTGAAAATGAGTGTTGTAGATCTCAGAATGAATGAATTGGTTCTGTCCCTTTGTCCACACTCCACCGCCTCTCCACCAAGTTTCATTAAGTTCGACCTGATCAATTTTGTATAACTCTGCTGACAGACAAATGGTTAGAATATTGGCTTTTGGAGAGTGCAGTCCTCCCCCAGGGTCAGTGCCCTATCTTACACTCATTAAGAAAGCAATTCACATCTTCACCACAGTTTAATAGGGTCTTCCTTGGCTAGGCTGCCAAGCTTCAAGCAATTGGCTTACAGTGTTGCTGAGAAAGGTACATGTTTACCACTTCCATAAGAGTGCAGGTAGCAGGCAGGTGCTACTAATTAGGTCAACTAAAAAAAAAGATCATTTTCAATTGTGAGCACCTCTGGAGACATTTTGGTAGTTTGTGCCTTTGTGTTAATACCACCAGTCTTCCCATAGTAGTTGTGTGGTTAGACAGATCTTGCGAATCGAAATGTGAGGCCATCTTTCTGACAGCTAAACCTCGGCCCACATGAAATCACGCAGCAGAACGATGATTCCGAGCATGACAGCAAATCTACAACAGACTGAAAAAGTAAAGAATCGAGGCGCTGTGATGTATCACACCCAGACTTCAACCTGATTGAAATGCTGTGGCGGGATTTGTGTGAACATAACTCAGTTCACTGAAGCAGCGTTGTAAATGAGTGGACCGAAATTCCTCCACAGTGATGTGAGAGACTGATAAAGTCATACAGATAACCATTTGAGGGTCGGAGGGTAAGATGGCGCCGCCATTGCGTGCAATAGGTCGGCAGCCTTAACATGAAATTTCCCCTTGTGGGACTAATAAAGTTATCTTATCTTATCTTATCTTATCTTATCTTATCTTATCTTATCTTATCTTATCTTATCTTATCTTATCTTATCTTATCTTATCTTATCTTATCTTATCTTATCGCATCGCATCGCATCGCATCGCATCGCATCGCATCGCATCTAAAGATGGTTTAAAAGCTACTGTATTATAGTGTGTACCTAGTTTTTCACAGAACTGCAGTCCTGTGAAAAACTTTCTTTTTCATGACTCTATCATATATTGACACCATCTTGATGGAGGACAAATTTTCCTTTTACAAGATGCATATGTTGACTATGATCAGACTTTTGTGGGAACTCATAATACTAACTTATTCTCCGAGCAGTCTCAGAAGACAAAAAGCTGTTGTCATGAGAGGGAATAATTTATTTGCGGTGAGGCCAAACTTTAAAGATAAGTACAAAGATGGGGAGTTTATGCACGCTGTATTTTTAATCCACTAAATGTTTTGTTTTTTTTTCCCTTTTTTTCCCATTACATCCATCAGCATTATGTAAGCTCGTCAGTGTCAGATGTGGTGTTCTTGACTTTGATCCTGGAATAGATATGATCTGACATCCAGAACACTTTAGATGTGAGTTGTGCAGTATGAGTGCAGATTGGCTGTACGAGCTTAACGCAGGTACAGTTTTATAATCATGTCGTAATCATGGTGTTGTTTTTTTTACCAGCAGTCACACTTCAACAGGCCGCCTCTTATTTTCACCTTCCATAAGATGGTGATCGACCTGTTTTTTGTCGTCTCTGGGAGTAGGAGGAGAAGAGGACGAGTTATTTTAGAAGCAGCAGGGATGTGGGTGGATTCTGCAGGGTACATTGTCTTGTGCTGCTCACTGCTGAAACATGCCCTACACAACATACAGACAACACGTAACAAGTGTCAGCAGCACATGTGTGATCTTGTTACACAGGCTAACTTTACGGTTTCTTCAGGAACGTTAGATAAAGACTTCTTTATATATATGTGTGTGTGTGTGTGTTTTAGGACCTCAACAAGCGCCTGTCTCTGCCTGCTGACATCCGAATCCCTGATGGCTACCTGGAGAAGTTGCAGCTTAGCAGCCCACCCTTCGACCAACCGCTCAGCCGACGTTCGCGCCGAGCCTCGCTGGTCAGTGTGTGCGCGTGCGTGTCTGTTTGTCTCTGTTCTTTTACTGCTTTGTGGCACAAGCAGTCCTGTTACCAGACACCCTCTGTGCCGGGTTTCCATGGTGATTTTCTTGGTACAAGCCCAAGATGGATTAATCTGTAGTCACATGCGCTCACCTCACACTTGTAGCCTATAAAATTAGATCATAATGCTCTGCTGCGGTGTGGTTATCATCACTGACAGGGAGATTCGTGGTCATCGTGAGTTTGCCTTTGAAAGTTGTTTGAAAGATTAAATGTAAATAAAAAGGTTTAAAGACGGTAAACACTCATAATTAATCGCCTTTCATTCTTCTTGATATCGATTTTTCTTGTTTTTTGGGGGGGTTTTTTGGTCAATCCCTGAAGAGATGCTGTCAGAAACCAGATATGATAGAAAATGTTTGATTCATGCTGCTCTGTGGGCACACATACATGAAATATTCATATGTATCATTATTCATTCTTAGTTTCTTAGGGGATTATCTTGTTCTTGTGCTTTGGAACTACACTTGTTGGTGAGACTGGGTGAATGATTTTGCTACTGAGTTTGTGAGAGATCTGTGGGCTGCTTTGATTTATTTCTTCTGAAGGTCCTGTAATATTAAATATCAGTCCAATTTTTGAGAAAAAGATTTGACTCTATTCTTTTTTTTTTTCTGTTGCACCAGCCAAGTGTAAGGGTCTTTACTAAATATATAAATATTACTGAATATTTATATGTAATACAGACAGATTTCTTTTTTTTAGCGAGTGATCAATGTGAGCTCTTTACTTCAGGCTTGAGGCTCCAGGTGTTTTTTTTCCTCTCTTCTGGGCTCTTTTGTTTAGAAGTTATATACCTAATATGGTCATGTTCAAACGTGTTGTTGTCTTAAAGTGATAGGAGCTAAAACAGCCCATTTCAGACTGGATGAACTGCATCAGTATAAGATAAATACAGAGTATTTTTAACTGCGCTTCATGCACTGGTACTCTGTAAGGGTCTAGAATAAAACTGGAATAGGACGTGATCCTAATGGGCCCTTAATTGCTTGACAGTTTGAAAATCTTTGATCTAAATCATATCCTGCACATGTGAACTTTGGGTCTTTCCCTCTGAAAGAAAAAGTATGATGTGGGTTTTGTTGCAACATTATTCAAAAAAAAAAAACCCTGCTACAAATAACTAAAGTTTGAGTGTACATGATGGGTTATGTAAAGATTTGAGATGCCTTCGGTTTTCTGAAGGGGGCAGGGGACACAGTAAGATGGTGCTACAGGTGCAGCAGGAAAACACCTGCAAAGCCTGCTCAAATGTGAATGGTCAACAGAACGCAGACTGCATTTGTTTGCAAGTGTCTGTTTGCAGAAATGAGTGGACCTAAGATGCAATTAATATGCTTAAATTCTTCTCTTCCTTAGTCAGAGATTGGTTTTGGAAAGTTGGAGACGTACATTAAACTGGACAAGCTGGGAGAGGTGAGGAAGGCTCAAGTTTCCACATGCACTTCACAGTGTAACTTTGCTACACAGTATTACCATTAAATTAATGCTATGTGTTGCTTTCAGGGAACTTACGCCACAGTGTTTAAAGGACGCAGTAAACTGACTGACAACCTGGTGGCGCTGAAGGAGATCCGGCTGGAGCATGAGGAAGGAGCCCCGTGCACAGCCATCAGAGAAGGTTAGCAGGTTTTATGTCCTTTGATACATCAAAGTTCTGGTGTTTCATCTGGAGTCTAGTGTTGAATCCAAGTGGGGGTTTTTTCAAGTAGCAGTTTAACTCAGCCATAGTTGACTACAACAAGACGTGACACCCTGAGAGAGACAGCTCGAATGTGTGAATGTTACATTTTGAACCTTCTTATCTCTAAAATAAATTCTGATTTAAAATCCTTTGTTTTATGAACTGTCCTTTTAATTGGTGTTTCATTTTCCTGAGTCAGGTTTTGTTATATAAATGTTAAATGTTTCTGTCTTTGTAAACATCTTTGTGCATCTGTAGTGTCATTATTGAAGGACCTGAAACACGCCAACATTGTGACGCTACATGACATCGTTCACACTGACAAGAGCCTCACACTCGTCTTTGAGTACCTGGTAAGACTCAGAGTGGATTTGTTGAATGACAGAGAAATAAAAAAAGAAAAGTGGTCTATCCGTTTATAGACTTTTTGTACATGTACGTCCTGTCTAATGGTGCCACCTCTTCTTGAAGGACAAAGACCTGAAGCAGTACATGGACGACTGTGGAAACATAATGAGTATGCATAATGTGAAGGTGAGGATGATGTTTTTTTTCCCCATGCTATGTAAAGTAAGCTCTTTTTTTCAACCCTTCCAGCTTTGTTATATTTCTGTGTGTCTAACAGATTAAACTGTTGTGTCAATTTTTCCATATAAATTCTCCCAAGAGTCTAAAAGCATATTTTGGTCTTTTCTTCTGTTTGTTTTTCCATCACATCAGGCAAATTAGATCAGAAAAGCATAAACATAAGTAATGAAAACATGAGCTGACTTATTAATAACATCAAGCCATTTAAAAATACCTTTCCAGATCTTCCTGTTCCAGATATTGCGAGGGCTGTCATACTGTCACAAAAGGAAAGTTCTCCACAGGGACCTGAAGCCACAGAACCTCCTCATCAATGAGAGAGGAGAACTTAAACTGGCTGATTTTGGTAAGAGGAAGACTAGCAGGAGAGGATCTTCACAGACATAATGCTGATTTGTTGTGTAAAAATCCTTATGAGTCTGTGGTGGCTTTGCAGGTTTGGCCAGGGCCAAGTCTGTTCCAACTAAAACCTATTCCAACGAGGTGGTGACTCTTTGGTACCGACCTCCTGATGTTCTGCTGGGATCCTCTGAGTACTCAACCCAGATCGATATGTGGTATGTAGCTTACAATAACTACAAATAATCCTTTTTATGGTTTTAAACTGCTATCATCACTAATTAAATGCTGAATCAAATGGCTGCTGGTAATGCGACACGTGTCCCTTGTAGTTACAAACCCACAGGGAATTATGACCTAACTAAACAGCACTCTCTACTGTACTGCACTTCTTATTTCATTATTTTTACTGCAGCTGCTAATGATAACAGCTTTTCATTTGCTTTGGATTGTGTATGAATAAATAAATAATGTATGTCTGAAGCCAGAACTAAGTTTTTATCAACTTCTGATTTGAAATACTAAACTTTAAAGGAGAAGCACGGTTATACAGGCAAGGTGCCATAAGTAGGAAGAAGGCGAATACTGTAGGCTCCGACGTTACAGTAACTACTAGTTATTCTTTCAATTTCATGGTGCAAAAAAAAAAAGTGAGGGAATGAAATGAAGCTAATGTCCCATTTACACAGGCCTAGACACCAGTTGGTCATGAATTACTCTGGTTGCTAGGGAAAAACGTGTATTCTGCAACTGGTTGGCTTGTAGTTGCTAGGTGAAATTGGTCCCAAAGAGGCATGTTACTGCAACACATACCTCCCTGCAAAGGCTTTGATCGTTAGCAGATCGCTGTGGTCACCCATACTTTGTATGGAAAACAATGACTCGTCTGCAGACACTTGTCAACTACTTGCTAAGCAGCAGTAAATCTGTGAAAAGTGCGAGAGAAATCAGAAATGAACACCTGGGCACCTTTAGAATAAAAGATTTTAAAGGAAACAGTACAGGTTTTGCTTGCGGTTTTTGTTGCCCTCTTACAGTTTCACTACTTCTTTGCAACCCTCAGATCTTGGCTAACAAACCAGTAGTATGCCTACAGTTAGCCAAAGTCATGAAGTGATCTCTGTTTTCCATGATCACCACATACTCCTCTTTTGTCTGTTTAAATGAATGCGTGAAGAGGTAATGCTTAACTTTAATAACATTTTTGTGTCATGTAAAACTGTTAGCCTCATCATGAGACCTCTTCAGCATTTTTAATTCAAATTATTCTCAGCTTGAAAACTGTTAACCCCACCTCCCACTCACTCATTTATTGTGTGAAATTGCATGTTTGTGTGTCTCCAGGGGTGTTGGATGTATATTCTATGAGATGGCTGCAGGTCGGCCTCTGTTCCCCGGCTCCACCGTTGAAGACGAGCTCCACCTCATCTTCAGGCTACTGGGTGAGCATTTTCTGCAAGATCTGATCTCTTTACCAAACTCAGACGTTTCACCACATGTTATTACCTGTTTAATTGAACATGGCAACCTATATGTGACTGTGTGACTTCAGGAACACCTACAGAGGAGAACTGGCCAGGAATCTCTTCTATCGAAGAGTTTAAATCCTACAGCTTCCCCAAATACAAACCCCAGCCAATCATCAATCATGCCCCCAGGTACCGCTCGCACGTGGGATCTGTTTTTCCTTATCTGCCCCTTTGCATTTATATAATTGATATATATTCTTGGGCGTGTGTGTGTGTGTGTGTGCATGCTTGTGTCTGTGTGTGTATGCCTGCTGCAGGCAGGAAATCCTGTAAAACATTTACAGAGGTCTGTCCACTTCCTTCCTCCCATGAGCGCCTAGATTCCCATCAGCCCAAACTGTTCTCTTCTTTTTGTCTTCTTTAGGTTAGACAGTGAAGGCATCGAGCTGCTGCTGTCATTCCTCAGAGTGAGTCTTTACTGTCACAGTAATCACAATACTGTATAAGTAGTTGTATATATATTGCACTGATATTCCTAGTTTTCTTTGTCTCATGCAAGCCTTTGGTTAAATAGTAACAGCTGGTCAAAACTGAGTTCTGTTAAATGCTCCTATTAAACCATTCACACCCAGCTTTTTAAAAACTGATTTAGTTACTCAAAAAATAGTGAGATGTACATGAATATCATCAGTGGTTTGGTGTAACTTAAGCCCCAGTCACACAGAGCGACACCCCACCCCAACACCCGGCAACCACAAGTTGCCAGGTAAAAAAAAAGAAAAGAAGTGTATTGGTCAATGGGTTAGTGAATGGTTACTACTGGTTGCAGAGAGTCCCAGGGTATTGTTGCAAATAGGTGTACGGTGCTGCATTAAATGCCTCTTTATGTTTGCTATGGGTGCTGGCAGGTTTCCCATAGGTTGCATGGAAGAACCAGCTTGCCTGTATATGTTTGACTTTTAGTCTGGTAGTAGTTTTCAGAGTCTAAGTCTACTAGCAAACAAAGGACTTTAAACTAATGAAAAATAATCTAACTAGTTTAAGGCACCAACCGTGAACCACAGTATCACCAGTTCATATCTGACTTCCGATGTTTGTTGCCTGTCATTTCTCTTCTCATCTGCTGGATATGAAAAAAGGCTGATGTGTTTACGTTTGTGTGTTTCTGTAATGGCAAAGCTTCAGCTTTGCATCACTAGTCACTAGATTTATTTTAGTAATGAATTCCTTTATGATGACAGCAGGAGGCACAGTAACGAACTTCTTCTTGTTCGCTTTTCTAATGTATATCTCTGTGAATTCCCTGATTGCTGCACTGATGCGTTTTTTGATAAAGTCACAGGATCCTTATCGTTTCCTGTTTCTGTCTCCGCAGTACGAATCCAAGAAGAGAATTTCAGCTGATGAGGCAATGAAGCATTCCTATTTCAGGCAGCTTGGGATGAGAGTCCACACACTGCCTGAGAGTGAGCACACACACCTTTGATAATAAAGCTGCTGTCTGTCTTTCAGAGGCTTTGGTTCTCGATTCTTTTATCTTTTCTGTTACTCGTTGGAGTAACTGAACCTCTCCCCTGTGTTTCAGGTGTATCGATATTCACATTGAAAGAAGTGCAGCTGCAGAGAGACCCAGGCTACAGAAACTCCTCGTATCCAGAGTCAGGTAGGTGGAGAATCCAAATGTTTAACCAACTCGGCTTTTTTAGATCATTTAATGAAGAAATGAAATCATGGTCTCAATTACATTTTCAAGTGCTTTTTAATTAACATGATGCTGATTTATTTATTTATTTTAATTATGGTCCATGAATTCTAAAGAACTCATCCTCTGTTCAGCATGCAGTTGTACCAACAGCCACTCTAAAGAGTCAACCACCTTTGTCCTTACATTTTGTCCTGTCCAAAAATAGCTAAATAATATATCGAAGATCAAATGCACCAAGAGCTAAGCTGATCAGCTCCACTCTCTCTCAAACATGTTCGAATCTGGTTTCAAAAGACGAAGAAGGCATCAGCATTGATCTCAACCTCGAGACTTCAGAAAAGTAGTTCATAAACTGTTCGGTAACCTCACTGTGGAGTCAACCATCCTTAAAATTTAAATGTGAACTTTAAAATGCTTTATTGCTATCATTTATTTATGATGCAAAGGCATCTGTTAACTAAGACGGTTCTAGCATCCTAGAATTGCCTAAATGCATGCATGCACGCACACACACACACACACACTTACAGAATGTGCAGTTCTGAATGAGGAACACCTGCGGTCTATGGCGTAAACCAAAGGCATTATGGGTGATGAATTTTACATGTTGTATTTTTTTTTTTCTCTTTCAGGTAACAGCAAGATCAACAGGAGGCAAAGCATGCTGTTCTAGTGTTTCATGAAGAAGACGCCCCACTTCATCTACACCTCCCAGCAGCCTCTTGCATGAGCCCACCACCCCTCGGAGTGACACCCACACCACCCATTTAACTACACACACGCGCACGCAAACACTCAATCTGAGCGAGTGACTCTGAGTTGAATCTATTTGGTGACTGTTTATTTATTGGGGGTGGGGGGGATGGGTGAGGTTGAACTTTTTTTTGCTGCTAAACTACTACTGTCTGTATTTAACACAGTGTGTGTCTGCGCGAAGGCGTGTGTGTGTGTGTTTGCACAATGTGAACTCGGGATGCCATGCACAGTTGAGCAGTCAGTAAGGTTACTATTGTTCTCCTGACGACGATCCTCCGGCTTCTCATGAGTCAACTGATGTTGATGTCGATGCTGTGACCCAAGTTGTTGTTCTTGTTGTCGTCGTCCTTGGAGATCGAAAGCTTCTTTTTTAAAATATGTATATCTCTATATACATATATATTTGGAGATTATGTTTTGTTTTTCTTCGAGCTTCCGTGACTGAACTCTACAACATTTCCAGAAACACTAGATGGTGTTGGTTGTCATTTTTCCAAAAACATTTAGGATGGACTTGCAGAAGACCCGCTGCCCTCTGGGGTTAAACTGAAAATCAGAGAGTGTGACTATGAGTGGACTGACAGCTGGGGGGTGAAAGAAGCACACGCAGAGCTACATGGTCTGCATGAGAACATCCACCCCTTGCTTCTTTTTGACCACTGTTGCTCACCAACGGGACCAAAACTGAGATGTGACGGGAGGGGAGGCAAGCAGATGAAAGAAGAGGAATACTGGAGCTGAAAAGGAAGTCATGTGACTCCCACAGGAAGCCAGCAAGCCTTCCCTAAAACCTCTCACAGAGCTGCCAGGATTTCAATGCTTTGTTTCCTTTGTTTTCTTTTGTGTGTGTTTTGTTTTTTGTTTTTTTAAGATAAATGCAAACTACACTTTCTTGCTTTGTGTACATTCAGAGATGTCACTGCAGTAATTCTTTGTGTTTAACTTGCACTTCATGTGTGTGCGTGTATTTTGTTTTTGGTCTGTTTCAGTTTGTTATTTTGTTTTATTTTTTTTCTTTTGGAATCAGGGACAGGAGCCTCGCTTGGCCAAGTTTACCCAACAGTATTAGGATGTGTTCTCTGTGTCTGTGACCTCTCCTTGTGAAACAGCAGTGTCAGTGTGGCATGTTCTCAGAGCTGGGGGGTGGGATAGTGGGGGTGGGGAGGGCTGTTCAAAGGCAATGAGGGTTGCCTTTGAACAACCACTGCTCTTTCAGTATTTGTACAAAAAAAAAGACATTTCAAATTGAAATTTTTACATTTGCCCGCTATGTTGTTTGCAACCAACAGTGATGCTACAGATGATAAAGCCTGTTGAGAAGTCTTGCTTTTGATTATATGTTTACTGAAACAAAGGGAAGACCTCCTCAAATCACCCTCTTATAAATGTTCACTGGTGTGCTTTGCATCCCTGGCTTATTTTAGTTGTATATGCACTTTTCTTTTTGCCATGGACCAGTGTAGGTGTAATCACTCGTGGTCCAGACTTTGGCTGATCTTCATTGGAAATGGTTACATGAGAAGATTGATGTCATGCTAAATGTGAAGCTTTAGCTTTGGTTGGGTTAGCAAAAAGACTGAAAAGAGTTTGAAATGACGAGCTTAACTCTGTAACATTTGTCCACACCTACAAAGCTGACAAATCAACGCATTCTGCTTTATTTTACCGTTTAAGTGAAAAACATGATCACCTGTAAAAACCAAAATGTTTTTTTACAGGTGTTGGGAATTTTAGCTCAGTGTGCAAGCCCAAGAGTGGTGTCAGCTTTGTCATCTTACTTGGGGCACATAAGCATGTTTCTCGAAATGTCAAACCATTTCCTTAAAGGATTAATAGTAAACATTACATTTTTGTGGCAGCAAAAAAGTCACACGCAGAAGAATTACGTAAAATGTCAGCGAACACCTGCACTCACAGTAGCAAAACAGACCTGACTGCAGTGGTTAATCTTGTGCAACTAAATACCAGGGTGCTTTGAACATCACATGTAAGATGATCTGATGGAGGTTTTCCTGTTACTGCAGTTCTTTTGGTCGACATCTTAATGAAAGTTTTGTATTTACGCTCTTTTTTTCTTTTTTAAATGTCTACAGTAGAGATTTCTCTTTCAGATACTGATTGGGTAGAAAAATGCTATAGAAGTGCTCGAGGCACAACTAATTCTTGATAAATTAATATATGAAAGCATTAATGGAGTAAACTAAACTAACACAGTTTGCAGCTAACAGTTTAATAATCCTGTAGATAACTCTTAGGTAGCTTTCCTCATAAGGGGGACATTATCATGTTCAAGAGCTCAACACAAACTGTGACAACACAAATACTGTAAAGAAAATATACTGTAACCAGTTTATATTTAGAATAATGTATAAATTATTGTGTTCCCAGGAAAATGTCATTATATTAATGGTAGATTTCCTGTATTACATCGACCCAAAACATGTCTCTTTAAAATAAAGTGGCTTTCTTATACTGCATGCTTGGATGCTTCACTAGAATAGTTTTTGTTTTCAGAAGTTATTGATTTCCATTTTACTTCGATCAGACCGAAAGATGCAGGATTATTTCTCCGTGAACTGCAAACTGTTCCTGTTAATAGGACATTTGTGTACATGAACAGCAGTAACGTGCACAAAAGGAGATTTCGATAACAGCTAAAATATTTATCATTGTAAAACTGTACTTTTTCAAAATGTGTGACTGATGTATTTTTCCGTGAACACGTCTGAACGTGTGTGTGTGTATGTGAGCCTGATGCATGGAAGGCCTGCTGTGTTGTGAACTTGACCTCTCTGAAACACTGAGCTGCCGGTGAACAGTTGGTGTGTGACTCTTTTTACTGGAACTATTTATTTCTCATAACCATGGAAAGTAAATTTAAACAGTTTCCTAAAAGCTCTGTGTAGCAGTCATTCTTTGTTTTCCATCCATCCATTCATCCATCCCAGGACCACCTTGTTGCTACAGCGCTAATCACCGCACCACCACGCTACCCGATAGTTAATTGTGACTTTTAAAAAAAGTACTATAATAATTCTATTTCAAAAAAATGTAACATTTATTTAAAGAATGCAGAAAACAAGCAAATCACTGAGAATACACTTCTATTCATTTCTCTAAAACAAAAAACAAACCATTAAAACAAAAAAACAAATTCTTTGTGCAATTTTGACTTTGAATGTCAAACTTAAGCTAAACACATTTACATAAATCTTACATATTGAGAAAGGCACAGCTGGTAGAAGGTTAAAAAATTACAGTGCATTTGAAAAAATACAAGATATTATACAGGAAATAATGACTTCCACAGCGTTGTAGCACTCTGGCTAGCAGGAGTTCTGCTAGGAGTCAGTGAAGGTCCCTTGTCATGTGGTCACATGTCCGGCTCAAAGACTTTTTTTGTGTTTAATAAAAAAAAAAATAAAATCCTGAGACCTGCAACATCCAAAAAATGTGAACATTTGTAGATTTGGTATATTAAAAGGAAGGTTTAGCAGGGAAGGAAAGGGGGGGGAAAAAAGCTGTATCATCCTCATTCACGACTTGCTCGCTGTTGTAGCAAGTTTTCTTTACTGGCCTATGTAGCCTGTAGTGTCAAATTCTTGAGTTATGGTCCCCTTTTGATCAAATTTTGATGAATTCAAAGACTGATCCTTTCATATATGTGCAGTAAACATTAAGCTAGAACAGTTCATTGACTGTTTCAAAGGTTACAAAATCCATTACTAAAGCTTACTAGTGATTAAATCACTAAGTTTTTAATCCACACACACAAAAAGTGTTTTGAAGCTTTAAGTTGTGATTTTAGGGTTTAGGCTGTGACTCTTCTCTTGATATTAATGAGATTTTGCCTGAAGGTGCTTTATGTTGTAAGGTAGAGACCCTACAATAATACAAATCTGTCCACAATTCACAAGGATCGCTACTCCTCCTGGAGTATTGGTCAGAGCTGACTCGAACCTGCACACAATATTCACCCAAACTGTGCTCAAGGTCAAGGTCAAGACTATGTTTGAGATTTCATGGATGCCTTGTCCAATTTTCAGAAGACCACTCCTCCTAGAACACTGGTCAGATTTTAATCTATTGGGATTCATTAACAATTAACATGATAGGACTGTAAATGTCCTTGACTTTTTAGTGAATTTCAGTTCTTATTTACACAGTTCAGCCAAGTAAGTACTTACTTTGCGTACTTTACACATTAAAATAACCTGTGAATTGTGATGAATCATAAGCCTGAGAATCATGAGCTTCTATGTCAGTGATTTTCTGGGTTACAGGTCAGTTTATTTACAGATAAATCTTTCATGAATGAGCTTTCAAGTATTTGGATTTTATTACCTTGTGAATAAGCAGATCTAAACATTTAACTGTCTGGCTCTAGCTTCATTTTCTGCACACATACGCGGGAGTGCCAACAATCCTGGCATGTAACACTAACCCTCAATAGGAAAGTATATTTCTGTGCTTTCTTTAAGCTGCTGGTATGAATCTATTAAGACTAGCCTCTGACACTGTGGTGTACACTAATTAGGAATGTGGATACTGAGTTTAGTTAATGCAAGGGGGGAAAAGCAGTATTATATTTCAGCTGGTCTGCATCACTGAAGCTTAGACAAAGTGGAATGAGACTGAGTTAAAAAAATGACATGAGAAATGTGATGAGGTCTGGCCTTCACTCAGATTCTTTGCTTGAAAAAAGTTCAAAGATTTCTGTCCTGAAGGAATGAAAACGCCAAACACATGTTAAAGCAAGTAAACATGAAAAAGGGGCCAATGCAGATGCTCTTCTCAGAGAGCAAAGTTTCAGATAAGCTCCTGTTTCTTCTATAATCAATACAAAGCAACAGGTGTTGGATTTAAAGTGTAACAGAGCGAGTCCAAATCCTCGGCGGTTCATCTGTGTTTAATGGGCGCCGGTTCAGTGTTAATGTGGTGCGGCCCATTTCCCTGTTATCTTAGGTTGGCATCAAGACTTGTGGGAGCTGGAGGACAGCAGCAGAGGAGAGGAGGTGTCCATGGCGGGCAAAGGCACAGGGATGGGTCCGTTCAGCAGTGTGGGGAACTGCAGAAGGAGAAGAAAAAACTGGATTTTTGTATTTGTTGTGTTGTTTGTGTGAATGACAAAATAGTCTCCTGACCCAACGGGCCCTTCAGTGTTTTCCATGGATATAAATCAAAATAAAAACACATACTCTATTAACAGTCACTAAAAGTGAAGAAGAAAGATAAACTCGATAGTTTTAGAGTCATTTGTTACTTTTCCTTCAGTCATTTCTTTTTGTTCTTCTGCATGCTTTTAGAGCAAATCACAAAAAAATCAAATCACCTTTAAAGCATGTTGTTTTTATTTGTGGCTTTACGCTGACTCATACATTAGTCTGTTATATACTAACATTACTATGTAAGTATATAACAGACTAATGTATAAGTCAGCGTAAAAATTGTTTCATGCCAATGTCTAAACAATCTGCTGGAGGAAGTGCTTCAGGTTTCGAGACATTGTGAGGACGACACTGGGACCAAATCCTGTTCTGAGGACTAAAACTGTGTATTTGATGCTTGGTTTAAAAGTTTATTTGTTGTAGTGTGTGTGAGAGCTGACTTGGGTGGGAGAGACTCCTGAACAACCAACACTCTCTTTTCCCCCTACACAACAGGAAGTTGCCCTCTTTTCTTGTCCACACCAAAACGGAAACATCTGCAGCTTATTTTGAAACCCTTGGCATAAAGTGAATCACACACACCTCACACACATTAATGTGAGAAAACAACTGCAACTGCTTGTCTCAATGCCATATGAAATGACTATAAAGAGCAGTTTGTGTAAACTAAGATAGTTTATGGGCACATCACTACATTTAAAGATGAAGACATTTATCTTTTCATGTCCTCATCAAGTAGAAACTGCCAAAAATTTTCTATGTTGGTTTTAGGTGAAGACATAGACTGTATATAAAAGATGAGTTCATCATGGTTAGAAGTCCCATCTTGAAGCCTCCAGCTGAGCATTTTAACAGGTCTCAACATGATGAGTGAGGCAACCTGAGGAATTGTGCAGTGTCATTTAATTTCACACTTTGTGGCCATACAGTCATAACCTGCTTTGTGTCTGTTTGACCACAATTTACAAAATGAACATCATTCTGTAACAATCATTATCTTGATATCTTCTGCAGGGATAAATACTTGTTTTTCTAGCCAATGCAGTCCCCCTGGGAAGTACATCCATCGTAGTCTATGTAGAAAGAGTGTAGTTTTTGCTGAATAACCATCAGTGACAAAACCAATGAAATCAATGTAAGTGTAAGAATGCAGCAGACATGCTCTCCCTCCTTGGTTCTGCTGGCAACCACTTCCTCTTGGAGGTGGGTTCTTTATCCCCACTGTTGCCAAATGTTGCTCATAGAGGATCATTTGGGGTTCTCTGTCTAATATTTTGATCTTTGCTTTCCAATGAGTTGTTTTGTAACCTGGTGCTAAACAAAACTGAATCAAGTTAAAATCAAATCAACTTTTAACAATGTAGCTCGAGCCTGTGGTCCGTTCCTGAAGTTAAGATATTTTTAGATTAACAGAGGCTTGGCAAATATCTGCAGCTGCTGAAGACAGCCCGTGCACATGCATGGAAATAAAAATAAATGACTGTTACCTGGAAGAGGGGCGCGTGGCTCTGCAGTTGGGCAGGGCTCAGGGGTCCCACTGGACTGAGGCTGGACCAGAATTGGATATTGGAGAGCAGAGGGCTGGGAGTGAGCAGCAGACCAGACGGAGTCTACATAGACAAAACCCCAAATGAAATGTCAGGGAATAAATACACCAAGAAATAGATGATGGTGTTTATTCTGGCAGCACATCAGCGGCGAGGCTGTCGTGTCACTCAGTCTCACCCAGAGCTCAAAGCCAAGTGTGCCCTCTAGTGATCTCAAACCGACTTGGCAGACTGTCTCCATGCAGACCAGGAAGGCCCACTCATGCAAAATTCATGACATCTACTTTCTGTCTTGGCTTTCTGAGATATATAAGAGCAGTTTGGTTTTCTTTTCTTCAACAGTCTGTAAAAGGTAAAGGAATGCTTTTGTGTTCCCACTGTCAGTACAGTTACACTTTCAGCAATGCTAGACTGCAGACGGCTGTATACTTATGGTTTTTAGCTGATGACCTTTACTTGATTGCCTGCCATTGATCTGTCTGGTAATTCCAGGACCTCAAATGTCTTTTGTTTTACCACTCAAAGCTGTCTTATGAACCTTGTTATAAACCATTTATTGATGTCCGGTCCACTGAACTAGATTAAGATTGTTTGTGGCACACGATTTAATGGATTTTTGCTTCTTTACCAACCACAACCTACGAAATTTGAAGAAAAAAAAAAAGAAAAAAAAAGCAAACACCATAAACTTGTTTCTCACAGTTCTATTCTGGTTGTGATCCAGGAAGTGAAAAAGGGGGGAACAAGGTCTTTAAAAAGTTCCAGACTTTTTATTAAAATTCCCATGTGTTCCCATGGGTGAAAGTGGGTTATACATACTAATATTAAATAAGTGTGCACATGAACGCAGCTCAACTTTTGAAATAATGAGTGAACAGGTCAGCCTATACTTTTATTTTCCATCAGTGATGTATGCACAGCAGTGTATGATTAGTCAGTCTGGATAAGAGCGTTTGCTGAATGTCTGAATGTAGTCAGACTGTCCTGGTTTGGTCAGTGTGTTGTTGCCAGTGAATCGGAAGCTGCATGAACATATGGCTTCACTTATGAACCTCCTCCCTCCCTCCCTTCCTCCTTCTCTTTCCGCTCACCTCTTTCCATCTCCTCCCTGTCTGACTTTCCTCATCCAAAAATCTCTTCTTTCGCTTGTCTGACCCTCATCTCCTCATTCCTCACCTATTACCTACTGCATTTCTGGAAGCATGAATGTGTGTATAACAAGTGTGTAATGTGTCACGTTGTACCTGTGCTGTGAAGAAGGCTGAGGTCAGGGACCCAGATGGCAGAGCTGGGCTGTTGAGGGCAAGTGAGACAAGGTCACTTCCTGTCAAGAGATGTGAAGGGGCGGAGATTTCCAAGCCTTTGGGTTTTCTTCCTTTTAGAGGCGTACTATTGGCCAGTCCCCTCCTTTCTGGTGTTGTCCTGCTCTGTAACCTCTCCCTGTCTCTCTGACCAGATGACAGGTTTAGAGGTTGTGCGCTGGGCTCCAATTCATCTGCATCTGTGCTCTGGACTCCCACTCTCACTAGCATATGGGTGGGGCTTTGCGGAGGGGAGGAGGAGGAGGAGGAGGAAGAGCGGGCCAGCTGAGGAGACGGCCTGGAGGAATGGGAGTTCTCGGTTGAGGATGGGGGTGGGGGTGGGGTGGAGGGGAGCGAGGAGTGACCACGATGGGTCATGAATCGGATGACAGAGGAGCCGTCATCCGGACGATCGGATCTGGGCTCTGTCTTGATTGGCCGGTGCTGCTCTAAGGAGTGGTGCAGGGAGCTGATCTTGAAGGAGGAATACAGGCCGGAGTGGAGATACTGGTTCCTCTCACCCCCATCCTCATCTTCAGCCTCGGGTTCTGATGCAGTGCCCCCGCTTTCCTCACTGCTGCGACCCGACTCCACCAATGCAGGGTCCATCTTCAGAATCTCAGGGAACGACACAAACTTGTAGACAAACTTCTGACCGATCACCTTCTTGATGATGTTCTGCAGGAGAATCACGATGAAATGTGCAGTTCATTACAACTGAGGAGACAAACCACTTCAATGTTGTGTAGCTTAGATATATAAGTTGTGTACCTTGTCATAGTAGTAGCGCAGTGCTCTGCTCAGCTTGTCATAGTTCATGTTGGTCTTGTTCTTGCGCAGGCCCCACAGCTTGGCCACTTCCTCTGACTTGAGCAGCTTGAACTCGCCATCATTGGATGTCCAGCAGATAAGATGTTTGTGGCTTTGGTCGAGCAGCAGCTGCAGCAAGAACTGCCAGAGTGTGATGGAGCTCTCCATGATGATGGGGAGGGAACGGGGACACCAAAGACACAGGTGATCTGCAGTAAAAAAATCAGATCAGGAGAAACAGTCAATCTGGAATGGCCTATATTCCTTTGCAGGGGTTGCTTCTGTATCTCTTTGTACATCTGTAGAGTGAAAATAAATTCTTTACTGCACAAAGAGTGCAGTAAGGAAGAGCGCATCTCTTCTATAGTTGAATCTGTACCAGAACATTCACATGTCAACTGTTGGATGAGTAAAATCATGTCACATATGAATCTCTGGAAGTTATGATGCTGATAGGAAGTGTTCTCCTTGCTGGTGCATTACAAGTCTACAACTTACAGCGGCTTCTGTTATAATAGCTAACAACTCTATGTTCTTTTACTCCATGAATTCACAGTTAAACTTAAGATCTGATATGACTTGGGCCCAAGTCTTGTCATCTTCATCTCCCCCTTTCTTGTCTCTCTTGCCTCATTCTGGACCTGTTTTTTCTTTTATGTTTTTTTACTGGATGAGTTGGTTCTTTATTGTAGTTTTTAATAATACCGATTACATGTTTATGTTTGTCTAAAGACAATAAACATTTGATTACAAAAAAGCCCATCTAGCTCTTAGTCCCTTTAGAATGAAATATCTAGTTCTTTAGCTTCAACATGCTACGATGAGCTAAACCAAAACAATGAGCTCAAACTATGATGGCCCTGAGAGGTTAAATGCACTGCAACTAAAGAAATAAACTCACAAACAAAAAACAATAAAAAAAAAAATACTGCAGGATTTTTCTATTTGCTGGTGTTTCCTAAAGTTGCACTGCATTTGACGTCCAGGGCTGCCATATAAAAGACATTAAAAGGTCTTCTTATAAACTGCACAGTTGGCTGATAGAATTTGTGACACTCTGTGCATTACAAATATTAATTTTATATTAATAATGTTAATTTGGTGTCATAAAAATATTGATTAATGCAGCTTTAAAGCTCACTTTTATTAGAAATACAATACACCATTCCCAGTGAACTTAAATAAATGAGAACCTTGAACTTGGAAAAACAATCTAATTGAAGAGTGGGATGCTGTGTAAAATGTAAATAAAAATATTTGCAAGTCAGCTGATCCCTTTTACTGATAAATGTTGCTGTGCTTCAAAGATATATCTGGACATTGTTGATGGCATCACATTCAAAGTTCGCATTTGCATTTCACGCAGAGGGTTAACTTTTGTGGAAAACCGTACTTAAAGTACATCACAATACATGCAAGTCATCCAGTGTCCTTAAAAGATTATAGATTTTAATCTTTCCAAGACTCAATTGTGAAAGAGGACATCATAAAAAGAAAGGAAAAGGGTAGTTGGTGGGTGGAGAAGAGAAAGACTGTTGGCATCAAAACAAAAGTGTATGCTGATCCTTCTTCTGGTTCAAACATGTTTAACACATGTTCAAATAACTCAACCTTTGAATAACAGAGTAATAAAAGAGCTTTTAGAACAGACATGCAACGGTCATCTGTGAATATGGATGTTTATCAAGGCATACGGGTAACTTTCAAGGGGAAAACGTCATACCCCCCCCCCCCATGCGTTGGTCCTCCTCAAAAAGCAAAATAACACACTTGGGGAAACTGTCAGTGTATGTTGAATTATTACCCGGTGCTTTGCATTACAAAAATAAAACATTTCCATTCTATATTGATGCACAAAAGCTGGCGGTCACCCATGCATTTCCATTTGAAATGAAAATCAGCCCATTATTTGGTTATTTATGCTTTAATGACACACCCAGAAGATTTATACACGGAGTATGAAAAATGATTTGCTGCATTAAAGGTCATTTTCTTGCCAAAATCTTCCATTATTGTCAATCTTAAACGATCAGAAAGCCAACAGTTGTTAGCTCTGTTCGTATTTACTTGGATTACTTTTGCTTACAGTTGATTAGTGTGAGATATGTAAACCATGTGTCTGTGGGTACTGGTTTGTGTTCTTTGCTACTTCCTCCCGCTACTTGTGTGTGTGTGGAAGTGTGTGTGTTACAGTACATGTTGGGGTGGATCACTAGTGTTACAATTTCTGAAAAGAGCTCTTTGATCATTTTTCAGTTTTGTTTTAAGATGCAAAACAATTTCCAAAAACAAACAAAAATAAAATCTCTCTGGGATTTCCTCAAACTCCGACACTGCTCTTTGTGCTTCTTGTTATTTCGCATGTGTGCATGAGCGCATGAGCGCATGAGCTCTAGTATCACGTGTGTGACACAGAGAGAACGAGAGAGAGAGGTTCATACATTTGGTTGGTTGGTTTTTGGATGTTCCCATGGTGATAAAACAGGATGTGGTCAGTGATCTGCCAAGGCGAGCCTGGGTTTTTAACTGACGTTTACCTGTGGGTGTCTGCCTGTCGCTCCCTGCCTCCTTTGTCAAATAAATTAAATTACAGTGCCTGAGCTGCACACTGCGAAACGAAAAATAACAAATAACCGCTAATATTCGGAGTAATCAACTACTGATTCGATCTAAAAATACAGCGTACACCTTTCCCTTTGTGTCTTTCTGAAAGGAAACCAACCAGCAAAAGGGGGGTAGGGGGTGAAAGTGCATTTCGTGCAAACAATGACCCATCATCGTGAACACACACACACACAACCAAGTGTGTTCTCACTTCCTATTTCCTGAATGTGTGTGTGTGAAGTGATGGAAGAACTGTACTGATGTCCGTCTGTCTAAACGAGGACTTCCTGTCATTCAGTTTCAGGGGCGTCATTCCCGGTGAGAGACCTTTCCTATCCAGGACTTCCTGTCACAGAGACCCACTGGGAACGAACACACACACACACACACACACACACACACACACACACACACACACACACACGGTCTATACTTCTATATAGATCTTTTATATGGGGTATACATGTATGCCCCGGTGTCAAACTTTCTGATCTATACTCTGCAAGTCTGTTGAGGAGATGAACAAAGCCACAAAAACTGCTGATTTATTTGGAATTTCAGAATAAAAGCAGTCTGGAGCACTGGTCCGCTGTTTCAGTGCTTAAAATTTGCTTGTCCATAAACTCCCTCTTCTTGTGCAAGCTCACAAGTCCTGGAAGATCTGTACATAAAAAATTCTCCTACTGCAAATGTTTATCCATGGGATTTTCTCCCAGTGTCTTCTGGGGGCTCTTCAGTCCAGCAGAAACAAACCAAAAGCCACATATGAGTCTATCCATTTTCTTTAGGCTGTGTATTTCTTATTTTTGGAAGTATGTCTGTGTGTGAGAGTGTATGTCTGTGGAAAGAGAGCAGGGGTTTCTGCTGGAACTCAAACGGTTCTTTGTTTTTGCACCAGTGACTCATTTTCAAGATGTTGTCTGCTGCCAGCTTCTATCCGGAAGCGCATGGCAATTAGTCTGCGAGGTCCAGACAAACCAGAAATTCTACTACTAGATTTTTAAAGGAGCCACGGCTGATTTTTTTCCACGGCAGCCACCATTCTAACCTCTTTTAATCCCTTTCTTTACCCCCAAATGTAGCTCCCATCAGCGGGGTCAGTTTTGATTCCAAAGCAGAGTGCTAAAACCGCAGCTTTAACACATTTTTACGCACAGCTTTACCTCGTTACGCACAACTTTACGCGCGACTTTAGTCGGATTTCAAGTTGACAGTGACTGCCTGACCGTTACAGGACTTCAGCAGATACACCAACAGCTAACGCGAGCTCGTTTCTGTCTTTCTATTACGCCCAAATGTGCTCAGACACATAACTTCAGAAAGTTGCCCATAGCAGGAAATATGGCACCTACCTAGCTGTGGCTGCTCTTCTGTCCGTGTGCGATGTGTGGGTTTGTGTCTTTAAAGCGGTGTGTGCGAGGTGTGTTGGGGCTCCATGCTGCTGCTGTTGCTGCCCCGCTGTCTGAAAGCGGATCCGCAGCTTTTCTCTCTCCTGCTCAGAGCAGGAAGTCGGGACGCGCAGACGGAGAACGGGCGCACTTCCTCTGGCGCAGTATTCCAGTCTGTGTAAACACATACACACACAGGCGCGTGCACACGTTCACACAAAATTTCTACTTCCCATAAACACACCTCCTCTTTTAGAATACTCTCTCTCTCTGTGTCAGACACACACACACACACACAGAAATATTGTAATCCTGACTACCCTCAGCGCTGAGCCAAGTGACAACTGACGTCACCTTCTTCCTGCTCACCGGGAGGGGTTCCTGTTTTTACACACACACACACACACACACACACACACACACACACACACACACACACACACACACACACACACAGTACGTTAAGTAAATCTGGGCCTTTGGGTAACTTTATTGTCCAAACTTTAGTTTCCTTATGCAAAAATCATCACCTTCTGGAGGTGGGTACAATGCATACACTTACAAAGCAAAAACTTTATTAAGTTTAATGAATAAATATATATGTAATATTTAAACGATTTAATATAAAACCTTTAATGCTCTCGACTTAAATACTTAGTATGGGGGCTGAGGACTTTGTTAGATGACGCATCAGCTGAAACCCTTGAAAGGTGCCTTTCAATCTGGAGAGGTCAACCGCAGACAGTTGGAAGAGAAAGGGAAAGATCGTTTATGTCTGCAAAGATGAACCACGCCTCAGCATAAGCGCAGCCCACTCTCTGCTCTCCCTGAAATTTCCATTTCCAAACCCACACCAGAGAGCAACATCAAACGACCTCACACAGTGTAGTCACATACTGGTCAACAGACAGAATTTAGCATAAAATATTAATCAGATTTTGCTTTTTTAATCACTGAGAAACCTGTTGTGTCTAAGTCAGACAGTGCTGTATGGTTCAATTCTACATTAAACATTTTTTAGTGAGTGTATGTGTGTCACGGTGGCCTCCAATGCCATGCCAACAGCTGTTGCATCATTTATATCATGCAGCCTTCATGACATAATTCTGCAATCGTTTATTATTGCAACTGCATGCCGATAGGGGTCGCATGTGAGACAGTTTAGAGTCCTCAAGCAGTCAGAAGCTAATTTAACCCAACAGGAAAAACACAATGTAATGGGCAGTCACTGGCAGGTAATGCTTACCCAACAGCTGGTGGAGCTGGGTTGTCTGTGCACCATGTCAGGTTACTTTCCATAGCGCAACACAGATCAATTTGAAATTGCTATGTAAATGTCCCTGGGTGGAGGTTTGAATGCTGGGTTTCCTATGAAATTCCTCTTGTGATAGTTACGTTCAGATGCCGTCTGACTGTGTGAGGCAAACGCATGAGAAAACATTTTGTTGTCTTTTCTGCTTTGACCTGTGCTTCATTTGTGTGCGAAATAATAGCAAACTATTGTGCAGGTCTTTTCTCACCTAATAAAAGATTAGTCTGTGTGAGTGCAACTTTACATGTGTCATCTTGTTGCACTTCCTCTCATTTGACTGTGTGGTTTTGCATGTCGTCCTTATGTCATTTGACTGTTTAGCTTGTGACATGCAGTGCAATCGAGCAACATTCTACACTACGTGCAGCACTGTCAGGGTCCTGGGACTGGGCGACCCAGGACCCCTGGGCAGTCATGGACCTGTTATATTATTATGTATTTTTGGTGTTGCTCCCCCTTCTTCTCTATGCTTGTACATATGTGTGTGTGGGTGGCTGTGTGTCTGAGCACTCGTTTATAGGCGCCGTCAGGCCTGGTGGGTGTGGCCCTGCTAGGGGACTGGCCACACCCGAAGCCACACACCTACTGCTGATCAGGCCTCGTCGGGGGAGCTACTTAAGAGAGTCTTGGAGCTCCCACCGGCGCCGGATCATTGCTTGAGATTCCACGGTAGTCACTCGGTTGAGGTTTTGTCGTTAAGTGCATGCCTGCCATTGTTTAGTGTCCTGACAGCTGCCGCTATTGTTTCCCGCAGGAGGAGCGTGGAATGCCTGAAGAGCAGCGAGCACCGAGCACCGGGAGTGCAGACACGGGAGCAGAGAGCACTAGGAGGACACGACACGGGAGTCTGGGGAAAACACGGGGATTTATTGTTGTTTTGTACCACACACTGTAAATAAACGCACTGTTCGCACACAGAGAACCGCGCCTGGGTCCTCCTTCCCTACACCCCCCACGGTCTGCCATGCCAAACCGTGACAAGCACACACTGCTGCGCTTTTTTTGAATACCTGTCTTTTAAAGTAGTTGATAACATTAGAAAAAACTAAGACTACCAAGAGAATTCGGAGGACTGAATTTAACAAGGCAAGTTATTTTTGGTGGCCTACAAAGTAGTGATGGGATTTCCAGCTCTTTTTAGAGAACCAGCTCTTTCGGCTCGGCTCACTAAAAAGAGCCGGCTCTTCAGGTTGTTTTGTTGCTTTAATTAATTTATTATTAACAATAATAGAAAATTAAGCACAAAAGGAATTAATAATGTAAAAAAAAAAGTGGTTTTATTTATACATGTTTATATATAAATATATGCGGTGGCCCCTAGAGACAAAGCATGCACAAAGTCCAAAGCACGTACAAACTCCAAAACACATTTCTAGCGTTAACTGAACTTCCTTAACAGAGCTACCTAGATCACTTAAATTACACAATTGAAAGCATATGTGTATTGTTTGTGTATTTATACACAAGCACTCATATATATTAAAATAATTTTTTTAAAAAAGTTAATTTACCTGTTACTACCACACACCAAATCCGGTTGTTGGTACTTGCTGGCTTGTGTAGCCATACAAAAGCTCAACACTGCCCCTAGCATCCTGGAGCACTTCTGTCGTCTTTTGTACGTGTTTTGGAGTTTTTACGTGTTTTGGAGTTTGTACGTGCTTTGTCTCCGTACGTTTGCCACCGTAAATATACTTTTATTTATTCACTCCACATAAAATGTAATAAATAAATCATATAATACTAAAACCAACTATTCACATTTCAACTTTTAACTATTTAAATTTTCAGCTTTTTCCTTTTAAACAAATTTTAAGTGAAACAACACAAAACACTGCAAACCACAACACAATTAAATATAAATTAAAATATGAAAACAAAAAGAAGATGCACATTCTCTGTCATATGGGCCTGCATGAATAAACTTTCTGAATCCTTTAACATCCACAACTGAAAATAGTTGTGGATGATTACTATACCTTTCTAATGTGACGTTGTTGTCCCTGGCTCTCTTTCTCTCTCTCTTTCCCTCCCGCTCTGTTCCTGTGCTACTGCGAGTGTAACTCTACCGCCCCTCCCCCCTCATCCCAGCGTAAAGCACAAGGCTCACGTGCAGAGTGAAGCGGAAAAAGGGAAAGGAAAAGAAAACCCAACGGCTCGCGATAATGAACCGGCTTGCATCGTTCACGTCAAAGATCCAGCTCTAAGAGCCATTTCGTTGGCGACCGACACATCACTACTACAAAGAGGTAAAAGGCTCTTGGCGAGATGGTGGGTATGGCTACATCAAAAATGAAAGCGCAGCTATGCACATTTGAAACCATTTTAAGACACTCACTTGCCAAACACTGCCCACTGGTGGTGAAAGTTTTATTTACTTCTTGCCTAGGGTAATTACAAAATACACCTTTAAATGTTAAGTCAGTAAGAAAATCATAACAATACAGCCATATAGCATGCATCAGGACATGCAAAACAGCACAGACAAATGAGAGAAAGGATGACAGAAGCCAAGTTGCACTGACGGACAATTAATCTGTCTGGTAACCAATCAACACACACAATCTGATTAATAACAAGTTAAAACAAATGCTTTATGATGTATTTACTCCACACAGACTGTGCACATGTGAACATATTTTGGCGCAAATGGAAATCAAAACTTTGTGTTTTTCCCCTTCCACCCAAAAAATAAAAATAAAAATAAATAATGAGAAATATTTTTTCAGATGAAAAGACTACAAATAGACAGATATGCATGTGTAAAATCAATTGTCACAGGCATCAAGAATATGTGCTTCCACCGAATAGTTCTCCATCTCTTCACGTTAATCTAACGAACTGCTCTGCAGCTCCTAAAAACTCATATACAGAAAAATTAAGCCAAACCAAAGATCAGAGTGAGACTTCCTATTTGTTTGTTCCTCTTTGGTTGAAGTTCCTGATGCCCTCTCCGGTCCGCCCCCATCTTTAAAACGTCAACAGCGCCAAACTTTGGGCTCCCCAACGGGAAAATGACGAGCAGCGAAGAGGAGCCGCA